>NC_046189.1:12135430-12432930 GCF_011004875.1 Balearica regulorum gibbericeps | reverse complement strand
CATGGTTAGCTCAGGGAGGACTCCATAGCTGTACCCAAGTGCCAGTGTGAAAACAGCAGCACACAGAAAACCAAAAGAACTGCTTCAGAGATCTTTGGATTAACTATCCTGAAATCTAGGATGCACCAACTCCAGATGTCTTCGTGGTTCTAAAACCAAACTTTTCAGGACTGCTGCTAGACTTGAAATCCTAGACAAATGTCATTGTTGGAGACAACAGGTGTCTCCTTTCATTTTCCTTTCTTAGGCAGTTTTTATTGTTCTGGAAGTGCAGGGAGCTGGTGAAGGAAGAGGTCTCATAGTTTCTGGGAGACACAGGAATAATCAAGGAGGTAAAAGTTTCCTTGAAGTTTTCCTCTGCAGTGCCCCCTTCTTTGGTCTGAAAGTAGGCAGAATGAGTTCGGTGTTGCTTTTCCTCTTGGTGGGGCAACATCCCTGTGCCTCTCCTGAAGGGTGATTTCTGAGAACACCAAGAGCCCTGTTCTTGCAGAGCACTGGAGCTGCAAGAAGGGTTTGGCCTTGATCTGGCCAGTGGGTGTGTGTTCCAGTGTCCACACAGATCCACACCGGTCCTGTCTGCGATCAGAGCAGTGCTATGGAAGTGGAGGATTGCTGAGCAAGTAGTCTTGTGTCAAGACAGAGGCATTTTGTCATAGGCTGTCCTTAGCAGCTCAGACTAAGGATGGCTCTGAGTTTAGGAGCTGAAACCCAGCTGATGAATGGGAGGACAGAGATCTCAGGAATAAAGAAGGGTCTGTATATATCTTCCTGTCAGGATATCACTGACTGACACCAATAAAAATTGGTTAAAACCACAACATGCCAAATTTTCTCCCTTAGCCTTGACTGAGGGATGAGGAGAGAACTGCCCCCACTCACTTAGAGGGGAACTTTGGGAGGGATGTCTTTCCTCCAGTCAGAAATAAAATCTGCAGGATTTGGGTCACTGTTGTTATTTAGCTTTGGGTGTTGTGTTACAGGAAAGACATTTTGGTGCAACTACTTGCTCCACACTAGTTCTGTGCTCAAAACCTTAAAGCACTGTCAAGCCTGTGTGGCATTTTTGATGAACTGGCAGATGTAAAGCTAGATGAAGAAACGTATAGACTCATAGAATGGTTTGGGTTGGAAGGGACCTTAAAGATCATCTAGTTTCAACCTCACTACCATGGGCACAGACACCCTTCACTAGACCAGGTTGCTCAAATAGCTAATATCTTGGATTTTATTTGCTGGATAGGTCAAGTTTGAAGCTGCAGGGACTGGAGTTTATGCTTGATTTGATGCACATGAGTAAGCCAATTGAACTCAAAGTTCAGCATCTGTGCAAGGCTTCAAGACTGGGGACTTGCTTTGTAAAGAGCATGATGTTTCCCTGTCACATTGCTAGGAGTTAGAGATGACTTTGCTGCTTTTGTCTTATTCTAGTCTGAAAGAAACAGCTGCCAGAGAAATCTTAGGATGTGACCTGTTTCAAGAACCTCTGAAACAATTTCTAAGAGAAGAACCGAAAACCACCTTATCTTCCAGTGTAAATATTTGGAAATATTGTTAATACATTATAGTAATGGCATAATTATTAAATGCTTTGGTACTTAGTGTCACATTATGATGAAAATCACTTGATAACAAATTAAAGCACTTTTATTGTAATTGCTATGGTTCTAGAGGATACACATGGTTATGCAGCATTAATTTTAAAGACTTACATGAATTTTTAAGCTTAGCAGATACAAACCTTTGGAGAATAGCCAGTATTCTTGAATGTGCTATATACACTCTAAGGAGTATTTAACTAAATCTTTTGGACCTTGGTTGGAAGTAATTAACATTTTTTCTAAACTTTCAATAATTCATACTTTTTTTTTCAGTTACAGCTGCAGATTTGTTTAGAGTAAGCTCAAATGCTCTGTAGGTGCACGTGACAGTGGGGAACATATGAAAATGATATACATACTCCAGAAGGTTGTAACATCTGATAGTCCAATCCGCAATTGCTTGGTTATTCATGTAGATTATTAACTGACTACTAGGAGCACAATTGCCACCAAAGCCAGTAAAAGTCTGGTTTCTAAATCACAATCCAGGAAAATGCTCCTTCATATTATTCCATCTGTCCATTAAGAAGAGCAATTGGTCCCATGGAGGAAGGGCATCTTTAGCTAGCGGGCATAGCTCTAAGGAACATTTTGGGGGTGATTGTTGAGGAGATTGCTTGGTGATCCTCCAAATAAACTGGCTTGTGTCTGCTGCATTCACAGGTTGTCCCTTAACGCCTCAGTGATGTATTTCCCAGATGTGCCTTAAGTCAGTCTCATACGTAATGACTTTTATTGGCTACTTTAATCTCTAATGTCTATAAGACCTAAAATTGTTGAATGTGGATGCTCGTGATGAGGCAGGAATGGAAAAGAGAGAGCCTGTACTATTTTAAGATGATGGTGGACTCTAGCCCTGTACTGCTCTGGGGCTGTATGTTGATAGCTCTGGATTTGTGGTGCATGTGAAGAACTGATGCATCAGGCTTACCGCATATGTGTGGATCAGTTGTGCTGTAGCAGTCATCTGCCTCCTTGCCACCTTTAATCTGAGGTGTAAATCTCTGTCTCTTTGCCTAAGGAAGTGGAATACAGCATAGGGACTCAGAAATGGGCAAAAGCAGTTTGAAGATCTTGCCTATATAGAGCCCAGCCCTCAGTCCATTTAGATCCATGTTTGTTCTGTGATAGGGAGCACTAAACCATCCTGTGCTCCTTAGGGCAGCTGCTTACCCTTCCTATGGCTAATGAAAGCCTTTAAACACAGTTTGTGAACTAGCTTTTATCCCTGTGGCACAGGGTGACTGGCCATGGGAGAGATGACTGGAGCCTCTGCAATGACTAATCAGGTGGTGCTGGCCTCAAGTGGAGTGGCCAGTGTGTTGGGATGACCTGAAGAAAAATCATCCATGGAAAGTTTGTCAAGAACTCTATGCTGGGGTGTCTGGAGCAGGGACGTGTTGTGGGGGATGTGATGGCCAGGCCGAGAGCTCCTGGGGAAGGAGGTAGCAGGATACTTGGGGTGTTGAGGGTACATCATGAGTGAAAAGTGCAGGAAGCTAAAAGATGCACTGAGAATCTGAAGTTCAGGGAGAAACCTCAGAAAAGAGACAGAGGAGGGGGAGGAAAATTCTTTGGGAACTGTAGTCTAGGTTTAGCTTTGGTATTAAACCAAAGTTTCCTGTTTCTTCAGAGATGTACCCTGAGGCAAGGGCCTAAAATAGACTTGGGTATGTTCCAGGCTCTCTATAGTGTGGTGAGTACATATCACACTATTCCCCTTCAGGAACCTTACTGTTAAAACAAAGCCAAAAGTCTATTCTGTTCCTGTATCCCCTGACAGTCAAAGTTTGTATTTCAGGAATAAACTCTTGGGGTTATAATCAAACAGCAACATTAATCTGCCCTGTTAGATGTGAGTGAGTGATTGTACGAAGTAATTTTTTGTGGTCTGTTTTAAGGAATACATGTGGTATGGTCTTTAGTGGGTGGAACTGCTTTGTCTTATACTAGGCAAACATCTCATGTATCTTGTCATCTTGGTTGCTTTTTTAAGACAAAACACCGAGGTAGTGACAGAGAAATTGATGTCTTCATTTGTGATGTCATGTCCAAATTTTTATTAGAATGCTTTGTCTAGAAGGTTATCCGGAATTATGTTTTGGTAAGTAAGTTTTAAGGTCTGTGACTTCTGTAGTTCTGTTAGTTCATTGGGGAAATACGGCTGAAAGATGTTGACAAATGTGTCTGCAGTTGCTTTGTTGCTGTTCCTGTATCTCTAGTGGTGGTTAACATGGGATGAGCAAAAGAGCAGAATCGTTGTCCATTTCTGTTCTGGTATGTAGCTTAGTTGTGCAGTCATGTACTTAAACTATGTTCAGTTTTGTTTTCTTTAAAGAGGCTTTAATAATGCAAGGCACCTTAAGAAAATATATAGTTGTGTGCAATTTGCTGCTGAAGAGTACACAGCACTTCCCATTTGAACTACTGCTACCTCCTGAAAGCAGGAGTAGAGAACATGTCTTCTTTGAATTTGAAAGTATTCTTCTCCTATATGGCAGGAGTGACAGAATGCATAAAGCTGGTCTTTGGGATGTGCGTATGCAAAGTGAGATCGTGATGAAGCCTATTTTGAAGTAAATTTATTACGGCTATTCTGTATATGGCTATTACTCCCTGTTGTAGAATGGTCTCTTCAGCTTCCTCAGTAGCTGTTTCTTTGCGGGCAGGTCCTCCCCTTGTTCTCCTTTGGTTCCGCCTGTGTGAAGCTGGGCTTTTGCTGGCTCGTATTTGAATTGTTCTGGAAAGTTGTTTTATATAATGATCTCATGGGATAATCAAGGAGAGTGAGAAAAGTACTGAATTGATTTGGTTTTTAGCTTGTAATTCTCCCAATGTCCAATCTTTTCCTCCTTTTAAAGGTGCCACAAGGTCAAAACTCTTAGCAATGTGCTGCAGATCTTAGGATGAGGTAGAACAGTCTCTATATGCAACCTGCCATACCTATAGAGTAGGTATGGTTCCATGGTCATCCAGTTCTGAATTTTGCTCGCTCCTGAAGTTCCCAACTGTCTGCAAAAATAAGTACGTTAGATGCACTGAAAGTTGCAAAGACCACCTCTATCATCTAGACAGGCTGCATGCCATTCTGCTTAAATGTTTAAACTGTACTTGTGTTACCTTTTTCCACAGACACCAGGTTGTTGTCATGCATTTGACAAGAGCTGCAATTTAACCCAGGAAGTCAGGCTACTACAGGAAGCCCAGCCTGTCTGTTACATGGTGTATTTTGCTGTGGGCTTGTGTTTGGTTCAAGGCAGTGATTTTAACCTTCAAGATATCAAATGGCCCAGGCATCCTAATCTGCAAGATCTTCTCTCTCTTGCATTATGTTCCAAACCACAGAGAACCACCATCTGTTCCCAACTCTGGGTTTCATGAAGGAGAAACATACCATGTCTAGAACATGCCTGTGCTGGGGTACCAAACCTGGGAGAACCTTTTTTTAATGAGACATTTTCCCAGATTGTACTGCCCAATATAGTGCCACTTGAAATACACCTGTAATGTAGATACTCAGTGGGA
This sequence comes from Balearica regulorum gibbericeps, assembly GCF_011004875.1. NCBI lineage: Eukaryota > Metazoa > Chordata > Aves > Gruiformes > Gruidae > Balearica > Balearica regulorum. The sequence goes on along the minus strand of NC_046189.1, from coordinate 12,427,807 downwards.
GAAGATGTTGGATTCAAAGAAGCTTGTTTGTAGAAGAAGACATTTTGACTTTCACATGTCATCTTTTCTGTAAAATGGGAATGATGATATTTCTTGAACTTTCATTACCCTTGAGGTCAGATCTAATCTTAGAAAAAGCTTGAGGAAAACAGTGTTTGCTTTTTTCCAGCATGCGCAGTCTAGGAGACCACTGAATTAGGTACTTGCTAGATGATGATATGCACAGCTTTCAGGCTTTCTTGCTCAAGGGTGCCAATTGCAAATCAAACAGCATCTCCTGCCTGGCCTTGCACACATGCTCCTCCCAATGGAGACAACTGCTCTTATGCTAATGGGTGGCTGCAGCTAATTTGTGTGACTTTCTGATTATGAAGGAAAAATTGCAGTGACTCTGGGTCATTGTGATCTTTTTTTTTAATACTGCTTTCTCCTCAAGTCTATATTTTCTTAGCTAATTTACCACATCAAGGTGCAAAACTTCTGCCTTGCAGTTCTTCAGTTTTGAAGACCACTAAAAACATTCTGGTTAACAAATATTAAATTTCCAGTAAAAACTCGATACCTTCCTGAAGTGGCAAACCCTTATGGTGAAAAACCACAAACCCATTTGGCCTGGCCAGATGCTTTCATCTCCTTAGGAATCATTTACTCAGCTGAACTATGGTTCACCCTCTCCCACTGCTTTATTTACTAACACAATAGTGGTAGGATCCAAGATAGAGGGGTTAAAAACTGGTATCTCTGTTCTTTTTTTTTCCCTTTCTTTTTCCGTTTGAGGACATGACCCTTTCACATAAATGTTTTTTGCTTTCCCAAATTCTAGTCCCATTGTGGAATGTATGGAGGCAGCAAATAAATGATACTTAAAAGTGACATAATCACATTTTCAGTAAATATGAAATTCTCTTATTAGTGTTGTAATGAAAAGACTATCTATCCACCCACTCCCAGGAGAAAAGGCAAACCAGCAGTGGATCAAATACTGACAAAACCCAGTAGTAAACAGTGTAAGGAATTAATACTTTTGGTATCTGCTGAGACAATAAAACCTTGTATTGGCTTCATAGAGTGTCTGTACTAGAAATTTGTGCCTGGTTCCTTTTTGAGTTTGGCATTGCAAATTCTTGCAGCAATGCAAGTTTTTGCATCAAAGGTGACTAAACAGACTTACCTACCAAAGGAGGGAGGAGGGACACTACAAACTGGATTCAGATCTGTGTTAACTGCTTTTGAGAAGAAGGTAATGCACATGGGGAAGAGATGGTTCTGGCCGTGGAGGGAGGAGTGGTCAAGTGCCTGGAAGAGTTGCTGCCTTACACTTTCTCTGGATGTACAGACACTTGAAACTTCTCAGCTGGGATGGGACAGACTACTGGAAAATAGAGAACAGCCCAGCTTTGAGGACTGTGGCATGGATGACAAAATACATTTACTCATTCTCATTCATGTCTCTTGTGAATGGTGATGGCTGGTCACCAGCAGGGCAAGGAGCAGAGCAGCCACCCTGGGTTTCTGTACCTTGAAAGGGGATCTTATTTTCCCTTTATAGTGATGCTTACCACCAGGAGCTCTCCTTTCTTTGGTCTTCTGTGAAGTTTTGCTGTTCCTTAGCTGTGCCTGAGATAAGAAAGGGCAATCTTTTATTATGGGTGAATTGTCTGTTGTCTGTGGACCTCCAGCTGAAGGTCTGTCTCTAGCTGTAAGGCTTCTGGACAATAGAATCCACTCCCAGGACAAGCCCTCAGGAGAGGGCTAAGGTCACACTTGGGGTGTCCATTGGGATTGTGCCATGCCCGTTTAGTTTCAGTTTTGTTGCTATAAGTAGAAAGAGCAACAGTTTTCATGGATATAGGAACAAGTAGGAAAACGCTAGTCTCATGTATCCTATACAATTGATGGAGGGAATACTAGCTAGTTAAAAAAAAAACCCCACCACTGTTGAGTACTTATGTAGAACAAAAAGATCCACATACAGTAATGTCAAATCAGCAAGAGTGCAATTTTCATATAAGCTATTGCCAGTATGATGTGAAATTAATTTTTTTGTTGTTATATTAGGTGCCAAAGGATCCAAGGTCTCAGCCAGAGAACAGCCTGTTTGGTTTATACTTTTTCTATTACAAAATTTGAAAAGAAAATGTCGTGCTGTTGGCATTAGAATAGCAGAAGGAAAAAGTAATGAGTGATTTAAGATGCTTTATAGGCTGGTTCTCAGTATTTCTTCCTTAATATGGATCAACATGTTTACTCTTAAATTTCTGATTAATTATATTAGAGTTACATTCCATATCTTTCAGAAACAATAGTAAGCTATCAAAGGGAACGCGTGGGTCTATGCACAGACATTTCAGTGTTATTGGTATCAGAGCATTTAAAAACCCATAGCATGGTAAGTTTACATTCTCCACAGTGCTTAAAGGCAGGGATGGAATTGTTGGCATCGTAAAGGTAGAGATTGAAGGCCCAACAGCTAGGGTTGGCAATCCCTGAGGAGATGAAGTGCTTGGCTAATGTGGAATGGAAACTTTCATTAAATGAAAAAGGAAGTTGTAAGAGCTTTTGGCCCTTTGAATGTGGTGCTAAGCAGTAGTGAAGAAGATAGGGAGACTGCGAATAAACCAGCAACTCTTTTGCATGAAGCAAGAGCTTCATGCCCCTCCCTTATGTTCCTCTGCTCTCTCTTCCTCCAATTCTGGCTTGAAAGGAGAAACAATTTTTTCTCTTTCCTGAGCCCACTGGAAACAATGCAGCACACTAGTAGTCCTGGGATGCGGTAATGAGGTAGAAGTTTCCTCTGGGCTGAGGTGCTGAAGATGTTGTGCTAGCAAAACCAGATGACACTAAGAGGAGTGAGCCTCTGCAGAGAAGAGTCCTAGCAGACTTGCATGCATCTTAAATGTATGCCTGGTAATGAATGTGCTGTGGAGGAGACCTGAACATCTGGTCACTTCATTCTAGTATTTCTTAATTTATAAGGATATGAAAATTTGAACATAATACTTGAGATAAAGTTACCAATCTGATAAGACTGTCGTTCCCCATGAGCGAGCATTGTTCGTGTGAATATGGGATGGAACTATTACTGTATCAGCTTATGCCCGTAGCTCATAGCTATGTACATTTCTGAGCTGGAAATCTACTTCATTTATGACTTTAAACTTGGTGTGCTAGTATCCCAAACTCTCTGCTACTGTCTCTCTCAGAAAACTGCAGAAGTGCTATGTATCCAGGAAAGACTATTCTCCAAAAATATTCTCTATGTGCAGTCAGTTTGAAGAGCAGCTGACTTCTTATTTTAAGAGTCAACCTTTGGCAGACAAATTGTTTCATGTGTTGCATGCCTGGTGTGTGAATGTGCCTTCTGGGGTGCCTTTTCTCTGAGAGGGCAGGGTGGGAAAAAGGGCAAGCTATCTCTGGGTTGGTCAGTACCAACTTGTGACTCAGCTGGGAAAACCTGTCCAAGTCTTGACAGAACCTGAAAACAAATTAGGCTGATGCAAGAATAAATGCCTGGTGTTAAAGATGTTTTTTTCACGGGAAGAAGATGACCCTGTTAGTGAACATCAGCAGCACTAACTCCTGGCAGTCCTGACTGAGGAAACAACATCCACCCAATGTCTACTTTTATTTTTCTTTGTCTTTAAAAGCAGGCTAAATGTTTGGTCCTCCTGCTTTTGCTTAAAATGCTGCATCCCTGCCCATCTGTCAGCTGAGATGTGGGCTATGGCTTCTGTAAGGTGAAGTTCTTATGTGATGCCAGCACCCTTACTGTGGCCAAAGGCAGTATGTATCTGTCTCTGGGATGCTGGCAGAAGCCCTAGGGAGATGCTGTGTTTTCAGACAGTTGAGGGTGCTTGAGGTACTTGCCATGACTTGCCCTGTTGCAAACTAAAGGTCCCAAGATAGCGCTGAGATGACTCACTCATCAGCCTCTGTCCCCTGTGTGCTGGTGGCATGTCTCTTCAGCTCCTTATCAGTGTGGGGGTGGCAACAATGGCCTGAGACATGCTCTTTGGTCTCCTGTTCTTCCTCCTTCTGTCTTCTTCCAGAAGACCTGATCCCAAGGTATCTTGTTACCTATACAAGCTGTGAGGCCTAAGCAAGACAGATGCTGGCTGTTGAAGGAAGCCCTTTAAGGCAAAGGGTGCATAGCCTGTGGGTTTGGCTCTAAAAAAGTCTCACTGGCTGTGGGCCAGCTTTCTGCTGTGGTCCTGGCCAGCTCTCCAGCATGGCCAGCAGCCCCTCCTTGGCACCTGGCAGCAGGGCTGGAGTGGGGATACCATGCTGGTACCCCTGGCAAGGCAAGGTGAACTCATGAGTGCTTTGAAGGGAGGACGACTTAAATGCTCAAAGGATTAAAAAGGTAACCATATGATTCTGTGTTGGCCTGAAGAGGCAGCAGGCCTGAACTGACTCCTTAAGTTGCTGCTTTCAGATTAATTTTTTTCTGTGAAACGTGGAGAAATAGAGCTAAGGTTTACTGTGACAGTTTGGAGTCAGGATGAGTGCTATCATCATGGAATGCACAACCAAGCTTTTGGCCCATATTCCTGCAATTATTACCCTAAACACACAGTGCTTGATTTTTTTTTTCTTTTTTTCTGGAGACTAAAGCTTTGTTCATTAATGGTTACCAAGACCCTGAGTGCTCTTTGAGAAAAGTCTTTTGGGAAGTGTCATATTATACAATCATGCTTTTTTAAAAATAAGTTACCACTTAGTGCCATGCTTACTTGAGTACAGCGTAGCCAGACAGGAATGCCAGCCAGGGCAGGAGCCTTCTGGATCAGTAAATTTGGTCTGAAGAACAGCTACTGTTTTCAGGGCAGAAAAGCATGTTCCTCCTCCATCTTTGCCCTGTAACAAAATTACAGCAAGCTAGGAAAGAGAATTCTGTTAATCAGAATAGTCAATGGGGGAATCATTAGTTCTGATTTTAAACACTATTTGTAATTTGCTTTAGGGTCTGTAGCCTAATTCTTTCCTTTGAGTTAATTAAAATATGTTTGAATGTGACAGACATTTCCAAATCTCCCCGCAATCCAGAAGGAAGGGTAGGTTTTTTGTCATCCTCCATCAAGTACAGAGGCTCTGAGCGCAGAAGAATTTCACTACAATGCTGCAAGGTTGTTTACCTTAGCTCCTTCACAAAAGATAATCCAACAAATTACATTAATTATAAACCAATATGTTCTGTTCAATTCCCACATGAGCCAAACCTGGGTATGAGCATCTGCTCTTATTTTCTGAGCTGGGTTTTGAGGACAAGACTCACAACAATGCTCAATCCATAATTAACAGAAAAATTAAAGATGCAACATCCCTTGCATCCTGCTTTTTGAAGCAGCATGTTTAAAAATATACATGCACTGTCCTGGCAGTTTTTATTCAACATAAAAAAAACAATACTCTATTGTTACCCCTGGTGTGTTTTTGTTTGTTTAAAATATTTACATTTATGTTAGGCTTAAAATAAACATGTAAATACTTTCCATAAGGAAAAAAAAAAAGATTCATAATTCCCTCTTGTGCTACATTTTTTTCCTTTTCAATTGTTTCTCTCCCTCCCCCCAAAGATGACCTCTTTTCATAAAATGTGGTTTATTCTGCATTAAGCATATTGTTTTCTTTATGAAAAAAGGACTGGTTGGGCTTCTTCTTATTTTATTTTTTTAAGTGGCATATTTTTTCAGTTTCATTTCATAACAGGAAACAAAAGAGAACGTGATTGTTTGACCTGGTTACCAAAGAAATATTTGGCTAATAAAAATCCCATTAGCATGATGCCAAGTTCTGCTAGTTGTTTATGGTAAGCATGCCTATACAATTATACTCCATTTGCATGTCGAAGGAGTGGAGGAAAGAGCGCTTTTGTGGTTTAGGCACTAAACTGGCACTTGAGATAAGAGATCAGTTCCCAGCTGTGCAGCAGACTAACTTTGAACAGACAGCAAATTTCCGTGGCTTACTTTTGCAGAAGGGCTTAATAACACTTCTTTTCTCCCATCTTCCATCTTGTTTCTGTAGAAACTGAACTCTTGAAGGCTGCTTGCCCTGGGTGTGCAGCATTGGGCCTGTTGTGGGCCCCCACCTCTTGTCTGAGGGCGATAGCTGCATTGCCTTTACCTCAGATTCCTGCAGGAGAAGGACTAAATTCGTAACTCATTCCGGGGGATTTATTAATTGGTGCTTAATAGAGCTCATGCAACATAAATGGAATAAAATATTATGTGGTTGCTACTATCCATTCCCATTTCAGGGAAAAGGAACTGAATTTCGTGATAATGACGGTCTTTCCTTTGTGTCTCCCATTCCTTGGGTTTGCCTGTGGCCATGTCTGATGGTGCTGACAGCCCCGTGGCCGCTAGCTGCTGCAGAGCAACCTGTTGGCCTGCCCTGGCCCTGGTCCTGCCCATCCTGCCCAGAGGTGTCCTCCTGGCCAGGGACCCCGTGCTGCTGGAGACGAGAGTGCAGTCAATGTCCTGTTGTAATCATGTTTCTTGTACCACTGTGCTGTGCAGCAGCCTCTGTAGGCTTGCTGGATTTCCTGCATTTCATGCAAGCCTTGCTTTAATGAATAAATAATTTACAAGAAAACAATAGAAATTAATTAACTACGGGGGGACACACACACACCCCCCCGAAAAGCTTAACATGTTGGGATGCATTTATTCTGGAAAGAGAGAAGAGGGACTGTTTCTTTGAAAGCCAAGGCATGTAGCCCCTGGAAGTTTGGAGATGTTGCCTCTGTTCCCCGAGCTTTTTTGTTCCCCAGGGACTTGCAGCATGGATTCAGCTGTGAACATGCTGCAGAGAGGAGGATGTGGTGAACCAGAGGCTCTGTGGGCTCCCTGCTTGGCAGCACAGTCAGAGCTGGTGGGGCAGTCTAAGGAAGGACTGCAGGAGCCTTTTCTGGAGTGACTGGTTGGTACGGAGGATTTTTCTTGTTTAGTCTTGTTTGTAGGAAGGGCCCTGAGCCTGGGTGTAATGGTCAGGAACTCCAGCTCCTGCTAAACACTCAGATCCTCCAAGCTTGTTATTCTGGTGTTCTCTGTGTTTGAAAAACAGGAAAACTCCCACCCCTTCAGGTTAAGGGCGTAAGCTTGGTGTTGACAAGCAGGAATAAATCCTCCAAGTGTTAAATGTTGTGGTATTCAGGCTCAGAGCTGGCTGGTGAGCTCTGGTACTGGGCATAGGGGTACCATGAGTAACAGGTATGTGGGAATGGCGAGTGCTGCTGCCCATGGGAGGGGGACCGGGCCTGATGGGAGATACACCCAGGGAGTTGTGCACCTCCCTTCTGCAGGGTCGAGGAAGGGGAACTGGTGTGGGGCAGAGCCCTTGTGTCTGGGGTAGCCGCTCCTGTGTGGCCTATGCCACCCATGGAGGGAGGACTGGCTCAAGCTGCTTCTGCCCCTAACAGGGAAGTGGTGGCCCTGGGGTTGGGTCTTCAGGCATGATTTCCTTTAGGCCCCATCTGTATCTTCCTGGGCTGTAAATAGATAACTATTATGCCCTCAGTAAGAGAAACTTTCAGACAAAGGCACATCTCAACCTTCTTGCAAATTTAAAAAATAATCAACAGGCATCTTTTAGTGTCTCTCTCATCTTTGATCCTTTCTCCTCCCACTTCAACTGTGCTCCTTGAATTCTGGGACACACACATGCCAAAACCTCTTCCTTTTCTGGAAGCATGAAGTTTTCAGCTGCACAGTTTGCAGCATGCACTCAAGGAAAAGTCTTCTGCCTTCAGTACTGCTCTTGGGGAGAAAGATGTGTGTTCACTGCACAGCTAAGGCATGTGCTGTGCAGCAGTCCTTGCTTGGTAGGACTCCGAAAATGACTTCAAAATGGCACAGTGTGAACACTGCATGCCCAATGTGTGATATTAAAACACTTAGAACTGGCTCAAATCAAACCCAGTTTTCACCACAAACTCTCTGGAGGCTGTTCTTCTTGTTTGAAGACTCTTTTCTTGCCAAATTCCATCTTTCCACACTGAGCTCCTTAAAAAAAAAAAAAAAAAAAAAAAGCCTTATGTATGTATTTATATAGCTGAATGGGTTTTTTGATCATATTTATACAAAAATATTGCCTTTTGGGCAGGGACTCAGCCAGTAGGTGTGGGATTCAGAATTGTATCGTAAAGTTACGAGTGACTGGCAAATGACATTTACAACCCCGTAAATCTGGTAGGGAACTGTTAAGGTCAAAAAATCAAGGTCTTCAAAGCTGGGAAATGACAGAATTAATAATTGAATTGAGGTTTTTGTGTGTGTATGTGTATTTATAATCATAGTTACATGACTTTTTTTTTTTATATTCCATGGGACCTGTCTCTTCTGGTGTGTAGGTGGTTATTCAGTCTTATTTGCACCATGTGTTAATTTTTACCATCAAAACCCTATGGAGTTATCTACGCATGTGTGTGCTGGGAGTGGGTCAAGTCCATGAGACTCTGAAGTCAATAGTACCCTGATACGGAGACGTGAGCGCCAAGCCTTGTGGAATGGGTGGCTACCCTTAATCTGACAGATTGTGCGGGGGTCCCAGGATACTATCCTGATGCTTTGGCTATCCCTCAGCTACAGAAGCTGAAGGCAGCTGTATCTGATAAATACTGACCTGTGAAGCCCGGGGTCCTGGAGTTGCAAAAGAGACTGAGATAGCAGTGTGGTAATGAGGAAGCATGGACATAGCAGGGGAGCAGGGTGTGAACGTGTGTAAGTTTTGTGTTACTGTGGGACCTACAGATACCTGCAGAAGTTTCTGAAAAGACTGCAGCTTGGATAAGTAAGTCTGACTGGATATCCTATGTGAATGCACATGCCACAAGATAAAATGCACTAATGTTTCTCAGATAAAAGCTGCATGAATTGTCCACATTTAAGAAAAAGGTAGAGTATGGGGGTGCACCCTCTCTGAGCCCACGCCAAGAATCCCTAGCCCATCTTTGAAGGAAGTTTTCTGTAAGTAACCTCCAAAGAAAGAGGTCCTATAACCTCTCAATGAGGTCTTGTTCAAGTACAGAGCTGCCTTTATTTTTTTTCCTTCCTAATCATAATCAAAGTGATAATTGCTGTGAATCGAGGCAATTTCTTTCTGTGCTATTCCTAATATTGCTGGAGAGCAATTGCTCAATGTCTTTTTCATAACCTCTTTTGGAAGAGCCTTATCATGTAATCTGTTGTTTCTAAACAAAAGTTTACAATGAAGGCTGTCACTTGGAGCAAAGAGTCAAAAAGCAAAGGCATGTCTGTGTGTTATTTTGTTGGTTCTGCATTGCAGAACCTTTTGGAACCCACCACAACTCGAAAGGAAAACCTTATAAAGCATTTTTATATTATTGGATTTTGGAGTTATTTTCAGTTTTGGGGATATTAGGTTTCAATATATTATAGTTGGCTTAAGCTTTCTTGTTTGCTTGAGGTTTTCTCCTCTTAGGATATATTTTTTTTAAATGGAATTCCTTTTTTTTTTAATTCTTTCTATTTTAAAGCAATGTGTTCATTACACTTGGATCCTTATTTTGGAGTCACTTCACTTACTGGAGGATTAAATGGCATTTCTACATGTGTAAGGAGTTTAACAAAATTGAGCGGCATTTATTGAATGATCTTGTTTTTATTTATTCACAAAGTGCACCAGGATATTACTCACTAAGACTCAAGTCTGATTTTTATCTGAGATCCTGGCCTGAGCAAGAGACAAAAACAAGGGCAAATTAAACAAGAACATTGGTAACAACTCTTTAAAATAAACTTGTAAAGTAAATTAAAACTGTGAGTGAAGTGGAAGAAAACTAAAAGAGAATGAGGAAAATCAAGCCTTCTCACAGAGGGAAGTTGGTGATGATGTGATTGAGGGTGGAATTAGCCCCATCTGCCAAGTGCCTCTGAGCAGTAGAGATGTCACCTGCCACCCGCTCCCCAGGAAGGCTTTAGGCCAGACTCTGACCTGATTTTCACCCTGTGCAACACTGACTGCAGTCTATCTGCACAGATACAAGTTAGGAAAGAATTTGACTGGGTGGGTTTCTAAACATAAGTAAATAAAGGAATAATGTTTCTGGTTTCTGTAAGCTCTGAAATAATGTTTGTCTCGTGTGATGGTAACTTCCTTGCAGTGCTTGCTAGAGCTGCCAGGCTGACAGCCCTGGGCGATGCATCCCTTGCAGCAGCCGTGCGAGCTTTACCAGGCTTTCACAATAAACACTCGTCCTCTCCAGCCAGTTTGTTCGGTCCTCGGAGTCCCTGCTGAGATTGCCTTAAACTGAGACCAAATTTACTAATCTAGATGAAATAGATGTGCAATGTTGCAGTTTGGCAATGAAAATTGGCTGTCCATAAAGCAGAGCAGCTCCTCCTGATAATTCTGTAAAAGGATACAGGTACCTCTCAGTGACGGCTGTGCTGCCTCATAATCTGCAGCTCATGGAAATTGCTACGGGGCTATTAAACCCAATATACGTCAGAGCAGCACAGAGTTTGTTCTGGGTTATGTCTCTTGGCTTAGGAGGGTTTCGAGTATGATGCAACCCATACTCCCTTCAGGTACCCACACTGAACGGCTCAGAAGATGGAGCAGGGTTTGACTTGCATGAAGGCATTTGTAAAGTAAAACTTAGGTGTCTAAACTGCTGCAGCTCAGATACCAACACAGTGCACAGCTTCCTTTTTACTACCAGCCTCTCCTAGAGAAGCTGGGCTGCCTGGGTTTGATGACCATGTGGGGAGGCTGGCTGCTGTGCTACCAATGACTTCAGGAAAGCGTCATGAATTCCCCCTCCAAGCTCAAAACTGCTCACCTAGGTCCTTGTAGATGTGAGCCCTTTGATCCTCCGCTGGGCTGCTTTGCCATTGCTGTTTCTGGAAACCAGTGACTGCTTCGGTCATACTTGAGCTTTTTATCACTGTAAAATATACTGTCTCTCTCTTATTGCATTTAGAAAAATTAGTCTGTTCTAAAACAGCTGGCTGCTTTGAGGGTGTGCAAGTATGTGTATGACAGTGCATGCTTTTACTTTTTAATGAACTATTTCCCCTGGCTTCATCTTACTTCCACAGTCTATTTTTGTTGTTATAATGACACTGGTCAGTGAAGCTCAGAGGAAATCAGTCATCAAGATGCATGGTGCTGAAGCAGAATTTCTGCTGTGGTGGGGATTGTATTAATGCCTTTGGAGATTTCTTGCTGTTGTCACTGCAGCATCCACACCATAATGCAGAACTACCTAAATTGAACCAAGAGGCAAAATTTGGAGCTATGTAACTAAGTTACCTAAGAAAAATTTCTTGGGACGTTAATTTTAACTCATGCTAGAACAGTCAAAGTGACCCCTAATATGTTCTTTTGGGATGCCTGGCATCTGTTATCTTACTCTAATGCACGGGATTTTCTCCTTCCATTTCCTCACTAGCAAAACTGGCCTGAAATCTGTGAAATTTTAACAGTTTTAAAATACAGAACACCACCAAAATAACAAGGTTTTGGAAATTAAGGCTCTTTTAATTGGTCACATACAGTTAGATTAGGGTTTAGATAAAGGCTCAGACCGTATTGATTATCTAGAATTTTTTTTGAACAGCTATTTCATAACTTCTCTCTTTCACTTTCCTCTTCCTGCTGCAGGTGCCCCTTTTCCACACTGTTTTGCACTGTGTTTCTCCAAGTGTTCTGGTGTACGTAAACCTGGTCTGTAAACAGTAGCTCTGCAATAAATAGTCAGATCATATCAAACAAATCTGGTTTCTTAACCCTACAGAAACACTCCTGGTTATCTTCTGGATATCCACTGGATCCTTTATCCCTGTGATTTTTCTAGGATATTTCTCTTGCTTCTGCTACCTTCACTTGCTTCATCTCTTATCCCTGCTTGGTTCCTTTGCATGTTTTCAGAAAGACCTGAATACAAGCTCAGCCTGTGGGGGAAAAATAAGAACAAGCCCAAAGTGAAATGCTGTAACCTTTTTGCTTGGCAGCCTAGGTGGCTTGGAAAGCCAGCTGTCTTTGGTTCCCACCTCTGCTATAGTGCTTTTGTGTATGTGGATGGTTCAGTGTTTATACTTCTGTATGCATAGCCCTAAATGCAATAAATCTAATTGTTCTTAAATTTCCCCTTCAGAGGTTCTACTTCAACTAGCTAGGATCTTGTAGGGCTACAAGCAAACCCCTATCTTCCAGTTCTTTAGAATAATTTTCTCTACTGCTTATTCACAAATACGGGATTTTTCATTAGTTACACAGTGGATATATTCAGACAGCAGAGTAATAAAAGACAATGTACCTGGCCTGAATGCCTGTTGGGATGGGCACCATGAATGCTATTAGTCTTTAATAACTCTCATGAAATAAAACTGATATTTGAAAATTATTCTTTAACAGAGAGAACTGGCTCTTTTGTTTCTTTTTAAGAAATAACAGCAAGAACCTGGGATATGCGAGACTGCGAGTGGGAAATCCTACTAATTTTGTTTTCCTTCTGATTTTTTTAAAGTTGATTATATTTTTACCTGAAACCAAATTTGTCAGCTTCAGATGCCTTGTTAACATAAAATTAAGACAACAACAACTTGTAAATTGTAAAATTTATGAAAATAAAAATGGATTAATATTTGATGAAGCATCCATAAAAAGAGACTTAATTGTTCATATATTATTTATGAACTTTGGGGAACAATTTATCTTGTTTTTACCTTTTAGAACAGCCCTTGAGAGCTGTGGTACAGAGCCACCTCTCTGAGTAGGGAGGGCTAGCGTCCCTTCTTCCTACGGACTCATTTGCTCCTTAGCTGACAGGGAATGAACCCTCCGGTACTGTCAGGCCACAGACCCCCCTTCCTGCTGCAGACCTGCTCTTGCTGTCCTTGATGTGGGTGCAGGCTGTGGGTCAGACCTCAGGCCAGAGGTCAGTCTCTGTGCCAGAGGGACCCAACGGCATCATCAGTGGGGTAGCATCGAATGCGACGCAAAATTGTACCGCCTTCATGCACAAACTGTTGCGTGTCCCTTTGCCATTCCTCACTGAGGACAGAGAGGAAGTCTGATGGGAGAACTTTGTGTTGCAGATGATGTAAATAGCAAAACCTGCTAGAAAACCTTTGATTAATTATTAGTTGGGTTTATGTCTCAGTGTTTTTATATATAATCGCTCCATATATAGTATATATAATATATGAATGTGTGGCACTATGAGTATGTTCATTCTGTTCTTATGGACACATAAAAGCCATTTCCTCCCTTCAGCTGCCCTGGTAATATTTTTTTTTTTCCTTTTTTCCCCTTCCTCCCATAGTCTATTTATGCAGAAGAGATTGGGGTAGAAATGGTAGATGAAACCTCTCCTCTTCCACAGGAAATCAGGGTATAGAACTTGGCAATGACTATCAATACAATAGAAAATGTTTCCATGCTCTACCAGCAGACAAGTACTTAAAGGGGCTTCTCATTAGTGAGTGTTGTTGCAGGCAATAATGTGAGGTATAAAAGTCACTTTACCAGAGATCAACTTTTGATAAATATATTTTAATTTCTTTATTGAGTTTTAAAGTATAACAACCATCGTTGAATAGGTGCAACTGAAAACATGTTAAATAGCCTTCAACTCTTCACATTTGTATTGAACATCATCTCCAGGAGTGACATTTCATGTTACCATGGAAACAAATTTGACATTTCAAAAATACATTTATTGCTGGGTCACCAAGATAGGAATTCTGAAAGAAAAAAAGGTCAGAATATTTGCCTGCCTCAGAGATATTATACAGTTTGCTGAATTCCTTTGGAGGAAAGAAATATGTGGTATTGCTGTAAAATAGCACGCTCCAGCTTGATCCAGTTTGAAAATATTTTGACAAGATGGTGGCAATGTTACAGGTCAATAAAGCGTGTCTCAGTCTCTAAGATTTTGCAAAGTGATTAAAACTGTTTCTTGGATCAAGACCTTTTCTGGATCAATTCATGTTCCTAAGGACTTTCAGTTATGGCTTTCATAATCACAGTAGCTGTTCTCTACTTTATCATCTCTCCTCGTAAAAAATATTTGAAAGACTGATGTCAAGATTTTATTTCATATTCAGGAAAAAACATTGCTATATTTTTAATTGGAATTATGCCAAAGTTTTATCCCAGATAATGTATTTAATATAAAATAGAAAATTGAGGAATCAGTGCTAAGGTTTGGTACTGAAGAATGTGTGCCTTTATTTAAATAAAGAAATATGTAATTTAGATAGTATTTTATTCAGATGAGTCAAATGCTGTTCTTGAATGCCTTGGTGTAGTTCTGTAGGGAGATATTATAAAATGAAATACTGGTAAAGTGAAAATACTGATCATATAAAGTAAAATACCGCTTTTTCAAGAGACTTACCTTTTACATAGACTTGTTGAAAGCTAACAATGATTGGAGAGTGAGTTATGGCCTGCAGGGAGATCTTTGTCATTTGTACTCACAAATAATATCTTTGAGCAAGAAAAAAGTCAGGGTTGGGGGAAGGTGATTTGGAAAATGTCCGGCTCAAATGATACTGAGCAACTGCAACAAACGTCTGTGTGGAGAAGTACGCACAAACCTGGCCTCCGGTGCTGACGCAGAGCTGGCTGGATGGGAGTCAGCTCTGTTCTGTGAGCCTTGGGTGCTCTTGCAGGCCGTGACGCTCTCTTTTCAGCTTCCAGTCCAGAGCTGGCTTGTATCTGCCCGGCTTGGAGCATAGGCAGGTCACCAGGTATCTGTCTACCCACATCTCTGTTGACATATATCTGCAGAGAATGAACGTGCATGTATTTCGTTAGACAAAGAGATACTGTTGGGGTGGGGTTGCTCTGCTCTTCTTAGATCTGTACTTTTGTCACTTTGTCCCACAAGTGTGTTTCCCAGGCATCGTGAAAGGGAGAATTGCTTGACTCAAAGCCATCTCAGAAGCAGCATTAATTACCTTGCTGTGCTGAATTGTCATTGTGGTGTGTGGGGACTGGGGAGGAGTACCTCCCATTAATATCAATGGACTAGTCCTGTGATGAAACCCTCAAGGACCACACAGAAGACTGACCTACTTAGATATTAACACTGCCGTTGCTAGACTTGTACCTGCCTTTGAATGCAGTAAGGCTTTCACTTCTTAAAATACAACCATCTAATTTTCTTGTAGAAGAGGAAGAAATATCTGCATAAAAATCTGCCTCTGATCCCCAGGGAGGAGGGTATCAGTGAACAAGAGAAATTTTTGAATGGCCTTTCCTTTTTCTCCTTATTTTCATGGTGAATGCAGCCTGGGCTGAGTTCTGCTTCTCTTTGCATCTGGACTTGCATGAAATCAAACTGGACCAGCAGTCTGTCTATTCAAAGTAAAATGTAATTGGAAAGTGTGTAATATAAAAAATACACAGGAGGTGCAGTGTGTGTGGATGTGTGTTACAGCTAGATTGTAGTCAATATATGACTCATGTCAAGCCTGTATTCTGCATGAGTGTCCACAGTGCAAGGGAATAAATAAATAAATGTTTTCTGCTGATTCCCTTTAAGCACCCTATGTCTGTTCAGAAAGCAAGGTGTTAAGTACTTGCAAATGCGACAGCTGTGCTGGCAAACATGGTGGATTGCAACTTACATTCAGGTGTATCTTGTATGACCTTGGACATTAGAGACTATTTACTGAGAGGGGATGTTGCCCAGGACACTGGGGTTATCTGCTACCCTGTCCAGTGGTTCACTTACAGCTTGGACAGGTGGGGGAACTTTGTGTTTGAAACAATGTTGAAACAGTGTTAATGCTACTGAGGCAGAGACTCCTGAGATTAGCACCTGTGTTTATGATGCTGAGCAAAGCCAAGTCAAACTTTGAATGTAAAGACACTAGTTAATATTTTAAATAAAGCCCAAACTAGCTGCAAAGCTAACAGGAATACTTTTGTGGTATTGGCAGCTTTAAAGTAAGCTGTGATAGTCTGGTGCAACTCCTTCAGGTTCTCTGGAGCACTCCCAAGCTGCATTTGGCTCATTCAGCTGCGTGCACATAGGACTGCAAACCCTGAGTTATTAACAGAATTGTAATCTGTACAATAACATGCAATAAAAATATGCATGATGGAGCACAATCAGAGCTGGAATCTGCTGCTGGGCCCCAGCCAGAAAAGTGATTCCTCACTGTCTTGTCCCCTGCCCCCTTCAGAACAAGGAGCTTTGGTGAGTGAGTGCACCCAGTCTTCCCTTATGTTGGCGCTGGTGCGACTGCCAGCCTCTGTGGGAAAGACACCTGCTCACGTGAGACAGTGCATCCAGAAGGGACAGCCCTCTAGCTTTAGAATAGGATGGTTTGAGCATCTAAACACGTATGTAGGTGCATGGGATATTTCACTTTGCTTTGTAGACACACATGCTATAATGTCGTGTGAGCTATCAAATCCCAGTTGACCTCTCAGTATGCTTGCTACTGTATTTCAGCATGCTATGTTGCTCTGATCTACTGTGATTTACCCTGAATTAATTCCAGTTTGAATTAAAGCTGATCTTTGAGGGATAGACTGTCAAGGAACAAAGTCACATCACTGTTCCCTGTTTAATTCCATGCTGTCTAGTGTTAACTAACTGCATAGATTAGGACTTTGCTTCTATTTCACACTTTCCAAATCTTTTTGGTTATTTTCATGATGCTCCTGCAAAGCTGTTCCAGCTCTTCAGCACCTTCAGTTGGGATACCTGATAGCACACAGCAATCCAGTAGCAGTTACAGCTGTTGCAAAATCTTGGGTACTTCAGGGTCCCTATTCTTCCTGGCAATGCCCCTGCTTCTGAAGAGAGGAGGATGTTCATCCTTTTGCCTGCATCCTCGCTCTGTGAGTTCCTATGCAGGTGATTGTCCATCAGGATGCTGTAAGTCCAAGATAGCCCTCTCCCCATGCCCAGAAGGTACAACTCATTTGTTGGTATTTGCACCCCATTTACAAAGCAATCTACGTTAGTGCCTCTCTTCCTTATTTACCACTCTTTCACTGGGTTGCTGAAAAGCAGAGTGCAGGGCTGAAAGCTGGGAACGCTGCTAGGGACACATCTGCTCAGTGAGGTGGTCTTTCCATATTCTGTGATTTGTCAGTTCACCATTCTTAAAGCATTAATATGTGTCAAGCTGACTTTTTTTGTGTTGTTCTAGTATCTTAATCAAAATGTCCTGCAGTCCACTGCCTTTGTAGAAATATATATCTATTACCTCAGTACTATTACATTTATTGGCAACACTAATTTTATTTAGAGAAAAGATGTCAAATTAGTTTGAGCAGCTCTGTTTTCCATAAACCTTTGCTGCTCAGTATTAGTTATATTACCTTTCTTTAATTTTTAATTGATTGAATCCTGTATCTGCCCTTCCATTTTTCTACCTGGGACAGTTCTTTATTCTGTATTTGCTTGGGCCATTCCATTTCTCTTGCCAAAGCATTAGTTCTGTTTCATTGACCTCGTTCTGTCCTAACATCCAAATGCTCTTCAAAATCAGCTCTAGTTTTTTTTTTCAGAGTGCCCTGATCTTTACTTTTAAAATTCATGGGTGAGAATTTTTGAGATTAGCTTGATATAAAAAAATTAACCTTAGCAACTGCTTGATTTTTCACGCCCCATATTGAATTTAAATATTTATTTGCCAATGAAGTATTTTCTATGTTAATATTGACAAGGCTGCTTACTGTTTCCAGATAGTAATGTTTAATGAGTTTGTTTGCAATATACCTAGAACTCTTTATTGTCCTCCTTGTGCTTATTGTAATTTCTCTTGTGTATTTATCAATTTTCTACATTTCCTAGTTTTTTATTTATATTTATTACTATCTGGGGTTTTTTGTCTCGTTACATTTCTATTTTGGTGTGCACGTGTGTTTCACTTATTCTGGTTGCTCTGACTTCCCCTGAGCCAGGCTGAGTTCCTAACCAATGTGGCCTTTTTTTCTTGATTGTAGCTTTTGGGCATCTAGTAATACATTCTTAAATAGCTCCCAGTTATCATTCATGTTTTCCTATGTAAATTCCTTTTCCTAACTGATTTGGTCCATAATTGTTTTCAGCTTTGTAAAATTGTTTGGGTTTTGGTTTTGTTTATTTGTTTTTTTAAACTACCACGTGTATAACTTAGTAGTTTGGGCTTTATTCTGTTTGCATATAAATGTAATCAAGTCACAATCACTTGTAAGTAAGCTACCACTAATTTTTAGTTCTGTGATCACTTCTTTATCTCTCAAAATGAGATCTGGTATAGAATTCCTTCATGCTGGAATCAATCTTTATTGAATTAGGAAAGTCAGCTATAATTTTTGGAAATTCCTAGGATGTTTCATTACACAAGACCTCTAGTGTGCACTCAGGTTGGTGATCTTCATAGTAGTATGTATGTCTACACACATGTGTGTGTACATGTACATACACATATAATTTGTCTTTCCATAAGATTATGAATTGCTGAAGGAGCTTAGATTGAATTAAAAACCCCCAACAACTAGAATTCAATTTCTGCTTTGTTTATAGGTTCATTTTGGGTTTTGTAAGGATTGTAAGGTTTTGAGCAGCTACTCAAAATCTGAAAATTCAGAAATCCTCCAACCTGTTTGTGACTTGTCGTACACCTAGATATAGACAACACTGGTGCACCTTCGTTCACCATTGGTGAATTCTTATTAATGTCTCTCAAAAAAAAAAAAAACCCCAACCCTATCTCCAGCCCAGCTAGTGCAGGAAATGTTCAAGTGTGCCAGCAGAAGCAGTCAGTGCCATGTGACTGCTCTTAGGCTCTGCATAGCAAGAGTTGTCACCATCAGACAGCATCCCATGGGTCAAAGATTGTTTCTTTAAACTGTTTGGCAAACATGTCTGTATAATACTCAAGCTTCAGATGACTCACAAATAGATGAAGCTCTGCTTGTAAATTGAGTTGCATAGAAAAAAAATCCCAGCAATTCTGTTGGTGACCCTTATTGCAAACTATCACAGACAAGTGAAGTACTTACAGCTGAGCGTAGTCCCTGGACTATTATCTTGTGATGTAATGCAAAGAGGCTGTTTACAGTCAGGGGAAGGAAGGTGAACTGCTGGTGAGGTCTGAGACCTTTCCTTACCACTCTGGCTGACAGTGTTACTGGGTGATGAATTTCTCCTGTGTTCAGGGTGCCTGGATTAAATTTAAAAAATTCCTGTTCTTCTCAGGAATGTTTCTGGAATACAATAGCTTTTTAACTGAAATGTTAAGCACAAATCCTGCCTGTTTGTAGCTCATGGAAGCTCCCAATAGCTATTCTTGAAAGAATGTACTCTACCCTACCTTCATCTGGCTGCCTGCCTCCCGCTCATAGTCCCGGGGTCCTCGGCGAGGTCGTGCCGCTCTGCCCTTGGGGACAGGGCACTGCCTCCTCCCTGGGCTAGCGAGGGTTAAGGCTAGCGAGGGATGCCTGGCGCAGGCTTCGCTGGCTAATAAGCGCCGTTCGCTGGAGGAGTTGCTGGAAGGAAATTCTCGGAGCTGCCCGATGTACGGGGGTGAGAGGCGTTCGCGTGCCGTGCCATTAGCCTTAAACGCACGTTCCGGCACCTTCGCCTTGACCTCTTAATGGCTCACTTAGTGGAGGACGCAGGGCTTGTGAATGAGTGTGTTTGACAGTTTCCCTGTGCTTAGCGATTCAACCGTGTTAGGGGCTTATTTTCCTGCATCAAAGAGGAGAAATACTCTCAGACATTCGGGGAAAACCCAAACAACCTACCAAAAAAACCCCCAATGCCCACCAATTATGCAGAGAAACATATGCTGAAGAAATTTGTTGAAGTGGAAATAGAGGGGTTACTTCCACTTCTGAGGAAGTTTTGTCAGTCCTCCCAGCATCGCATACCAGAAGCAGAAACCACTTCTAGTTTTCTGGCTCCTGGAGCTCAGGACTGTTGCCGCACTCGGGGCATGCTGGTTTTGACAGCACAGGAAGGGTCAAGATCTGCCAAATTACTTAGCTCCCGCAGCTGAATGTGTTTCCTCAGCCAGAAGGTCTATTACTGGGACAGTGTCAGCAAAGAAAGAGGTAGCAGTGGTGTGATTGAGAGGGTGCAAAAAACAACGGAGGTGAGATCTGTGGAGAGACATCAATGGACAAAGTATAGCAATTTGGGAACACAGCAGATACTGGTTAGGAAGGAGGGCTGGGAACACCTAGAACATCACACCAACAGTATCTGCCAGGATCAACCTGAGTATCAACATGTTTGCACCTTTCTGCAATTTTTTTGGTAAACTTCAACAATTTCCTGTGAAAAAAATTTTTTTTTTTTTCCCCAAAGCAGGAAGAGGTGGGAGAGCAGGAATTTCTTTAGGTTAAAATGTTGAAATGCTTTACTGCTATTGTTTGATGAAAGAAAACCCCCTCCTATTCTTTGCTGGTTTACTTTCTCTGCCCCCTTTTTCAAAGAAAAGGTAGATACTAAAAAGCCCATTTATTAACTTTTCAAATAAGAATCTGACAGTGTCCTGAAATTTTGAGTATAATCACAGCATCTATCACGAAATGTTTTCTGTGCAACCCATTTGAGGTGCAGACACGTAAGCTCTGAGAGGTTGACAGGACCTACCTTGGAGCACCTGGCAGGGCCCTGAAGCGGGGTTACTGCTCTCTGCATTCACTGGGCATGAGCTAAAGCCTGCTGCTGCCAGGATGGCTGGGCCAGGCCTTGAGCAGCCCTTGCTGGGGCAGAGAGCTCCTACCTTTCTGTTGTGTGTTCCTCTTACCTTTAGGAAGCAAAGACTTCGAACAGAGCGATAGGTTGCTAATGCTGACTATTGAAAGTGGATTCCCAAGTTCAGCTGGGAAATGGTAGATGAAGGATTTGCAGAAAGACCTCTCATTGTCTGAGGCTTGAGTCTCTCACCTCTCAGCACAGGGTGTCTCTACTTTCTTCTTCACATCTGTGTTTCCCACTGCTGCTGCTGCCTTTCCTGCTACCCACTGCCCAGAGAAGCAGTGGCCTCATGCTACTGCATGGGCTCACCTTAACTGCAGGGTCACAGCTCTCTGCTCCAGGCCAAGCATTTTCCTCCACTGGCAGCTGCTCCTGGACTGTTGGTCCCAGTTGCTTCTCAGGCTTTTGTTTAAAACTTGGACAGTTTTTCATCTTTGTTCTAGCACTGGTGCAGCTCCAGAGAAAGTAGCAGTGGCAGAAACAATAGCTTATTCATTTTTATCTCTCTTTCCTATAGCTGCATAGTGTTATCCTTCATTTTTGCCTACAGGCAAGGTAAAATGCTTCAAGGTCAGCTCAGAGGACAGCCAAAAGGCTTGTGCTGTGCTTGGTGGCTAGAGAAGCTCAGTCTGTAGCAGTGTTCCCCATAGCAGCCTGTGGCTCTCCAGCTAAGGTACAAAGCATTCTGCTTCAGTCAGGAGAACACTATGCCACACTACCCAAACCCAATCCAGAGTGGGCAGGTTGAGAGGTTGTGCTCTTCCTGCCCAAAACCCTCCTGGGATGGAGGCAGCTGTGCCAGGGCTTGAATGGAGACCTCTGTTGAGAGGATGAAGGGAAAGCAAAGGTGGTGTTCAGCACTTTTCCTATCACCCACTTGAATGCAAGGGAAAGGGAGATGCAGCCTCAACAGGCTGATCCTGCAATTGCCTCTGCTTGCCAGTAGCCTGGCAGCTGCACGGACCTCTGCCAAGGCCAGTGGGTTCCTCCTGTGGGTGGGAGCAGTCTCAGACCCCGGAGTCTAAATGACCAATTGGAAAGTCAAGCAAGTCTGAGGAAATGATCCAGTTACAGTCCATACTTGCATACATGAGCGTACCAGGTGTTATTTTAGGGAATGACAATATTTTCCATTAAACAGAGGAGGGAAAAAGAATAAGTAAAACCAAAAATACTTTTGCAGTGTTTCTGGTGAAAGAACTGAGAGAAGAGGGGGCCCAGGACAACCTTCAGATGGATTTAAGTAAGCCTGGGAGGATGATGCTCTCCTTGCTGGCAAATTGTGGGTGACAGGCCTCCCATAGCCCTTCCCCTTGCCAGCTACTGCCCCAAGTAAAGTATATCGCCTTTTGGGGACAGATGTGTGGACAACTGGAGCACATGCAATGATCAGTCCAGCAATTAAATGCAACAGCCTCTGCTGCCCCTCTGGTCAGAGGGCAGCATCTCCTGCTGACATTGAACCTGCTCCCCTTTCAGAAGGACCCATACGCTTTGGAAAAAAAAATGTGTTTAATAAACCATAGGCTCTATTTAAATTGCTTAGATGGTTATTTTTAATTGGGGAGAGGTGTGGGACAGAACAAAAACAACCTGACATAATACAAGTTAAAGGATTGGGTAAGTCCTGGTCTGGGAAAGGGGCCCAGGGGAGGAAGGAAAGAAGTCCATGGTTTTGAAATCCAGCTTGCAATGCCGTGCTGGATGCAGAATGTAAATAGACTATGTGTGGGTGCAGGCTTAATAGGAAATGGGTGTGCTTGCCCTTACTTGGCTGCCTGGAAAAGCGGTGGCTGTGCTGGGTTTACCCTGCCCTGGCTTGGCCACAGCTGCCTGATTATATGTGGTGTTTGGAGCTGAAGCTGTGCCTCAGGCTTTGATGCTGCCCAAACGTTTCTGCCTCTGCATTCTGCTTCTCTTTCAGGAGCTTGCAGGCTGCTTTGTTGCTCTTTTCTCAGGCAGGGGAGTTGGTGCTGGCAGCAGTATGGTTCAAACGTGTTTATTAACAGTTGAAGTTGAGTTGTGCTCCAGAGTGGCACTAGCTTCTGTTCTTTTCTGATGACAGTATTGCAGTTTAGGGCTATGCAAGGTCGTATGGTATCACTTAACAGTATGTCTGTATGGTTTTCAAGACTATGTTCATGGTCTTACTTCCTGCACTCGTTCTTTTAAAGATCAAGTAAGCTTAATTATCTCTTGGCACCTCTATGCCCTTCCTGCCTTTAAAGCTAAATTGTGAGCCATTTTTATTTCCATGAGTGGATCTTATCCTTCTATTTATCTGTTTTGATATTTTGTGGTTAAATGTTCTGGTTCATAAACCCAACTTAAAAATAAAATATGGATTTGGTACTGTGTCCAGTTCTGGGCTCCCCAGTTCAGGAAAGACTGGGAACTACTGGAGAGAGTCCAGCAGAGGGCTACAAAGATGATTAGGGGATGGGAACATCTCTCGTATGAGGAAAGGCTGAGAGAGCTGGGTCTGTTGGATGTCAAGAGGATGGGACCAGACTCTTCTCAGTGGTGCCCAGTGACAGGACAAGGGGCATCAGGCACAAACTGGAACACAGGAAGTTCCATCTCAATGTGAGGAAAAACTTCTTCACTTTGAGGGTGACAGAGCACTGGAACAGGCTGCCCAGAGAGGTCACGGAGTCTCCTTCTCTGAAGATATTCAAAACCCGCCTGGATGCAATCCTGTGCAACCTGCTGTAGGTGATCCTGCTCTAGCAGAGGGGTTGGACTAGATGATCTCCAGAGGTCCCTTCCAACCCCTACTGTTCCATGATTCTGTGATTCAAATATGCTCTGTTTTTGTGCTTTAGAAATTCTCTTTGAAACAAGTCTCTTCCTCACTCCTTTGCTAGAGATCACGAGGAGTTGCAGTCTAGAGTTCATTAACATTACCTGCCCATTTCCCCAAGCACTCAATCCTAACTGATGGTAGAGGCTGCCTGAAGGGCAGAGAGGCTGCTTAAGAGAGAAAAATGACCAGAAATGCCTCCGAATATGAGTGGACTGGGAGAGGTGTTCCTCTTCCCTTTCACTTGCTGGGCCACTGGGCATGGAGAGGAAGTGCTGTGGGAAGGGAAAGAAGCTTGGTGTCTCAGGGAGAAGGATTTGGAGATTTGCAGGGAAGCTGGGTGTGGACCTGGGGAGGGCCAGAACACACAACTGAGCTGTGGTAGCATGGCTGCCTCTGAACTTCATTTTACACCTCCCCTTTTGCAGTAAGATGCTGCCAAAAGACATTTTAGGCAATTGTGCCCTACACTCTAAGGCAGGCCCTGCAGTGATCCCTGCAGCCAGCTCCAGGAAGGGAGGTTGGCATGGGTCTTGTATCTCTCATGTCTTCAACAGCAGGTGAACAGGATGGAGCCAAGAGGCAAGTGCACAGGCCCTGGCTGGCTTAGCCTGATGCAGCTTGGAAAAGAATGAAATCAACCTGGCTTGTGCCAAAGGAGTAACTGGCCCTTGGCCATGATTGTTTTGCCCTGATCTCTGAGCATAGACATGCGAAACCTCCTTAATATTGCTGTGTAATTGCTATCAGTGTTAGTAAGGCAAACTCAAGAAATCGCGATCTCTTTCTGGCCTTCAAAGCCAAACTTCTTTTGGTTTCAGCTAAGTGTTTCTTTGCTGCTGCTTAAAAACAAGTGGCAACTGTTTTGTTCTACTTCCCACCACCTTGTAATTTATGCTTTAACAGCATTGTTCCTAACATTTTTTTTTTTTTTAATCTCTTTCTGTTAACTGTTGGGTATTTTTGAGAAGAAAACACACTGGGAGACTTCCCAAGCTCCATTTATTTAAATCACAAATCTTGGTCACTACTGGGAGCTGCATCTATTTCTTTGATGAAATGGTAAACTAGGATTGTAGCCAACATCTATAAAAGTGGCATTAGTAGAGTTGTAAGAGTCTAATGGCTGTGAGTTTAAACTCCACGTATAATGTAGTAAATTTTACAATCCACATTTTCAATGTAAAAATGGAAATGAGATATAATAAGCAGCTCCCCTGAGGTAGCAGTATAAAATCTACAGTAAATTCTTACAGCATTAAAGAAGAAAAGAAAAATCACAGCTAGTTGCTAGCTACTGTAACAGGAAGAGTTTCTTGCTCACCTTACTCTGGGTTATCTCGATGCATTTCTGGCCCTTCTGCTTTGTAGGTAGTTGTTAAACACAGCTTTGCTAGTTTTGCATAAAAACACGCAGTCCAGAAGCGTGCCCGCTCTGAAGAGCTGGAGTCAAGTCTTCTTGCCAGAAAGAGGGGGGATGCTGTGCAATAGAGCAGAGTAGGGAATTGCCCCTTGTCTTAGGCACCAGCAGAGATGATGCGAGTCTGCCATCTCAGCAATGAGCTGTGGTGGTACCCCAGGAGAGGACAAGACTAGGCTTGGCCAGATGCTGTAGAAACAGTACTGGGAGATCCTCTTGCAGATTTGCTTTTGCGTGGCTCCCCTCGCACAGGGGGAATTTCTGTTTTACTGAACTCACAAGTAAACCAGGCTAGTGTGGGTTGGGGTTTTTTCTATGCAAAATTGTAAGCTGTTTTTCCTTGGAGATGGGGATGCTTTACTGCCTATATAGGAGATAGTCTGCTCTACTGATTGTCTGTTCAGAGAAACCTTGTCTGGTAACGACAACCTGACTGGATTTGCAAACCAGTGTGTTAAAATATTCTGCAGGAAAGTTACTATGCTCTTTTGGCAGCTATAAAGGAAAGTTGATTCTGCTTGGTTTTTCCTCTGGGAAAGAAGTCATTCTACATGGGATGCTCCTTCTTTGTATCTGCCCTGCCAGCCTCCAGGGCTCCTGGGGAATTGCTTGTAGATACATATACCTGAGAAGACATGTGTGAGTTAGTTCCCCACCTGCCAAGAAGTGAGGAACAGTAGGCTGCAGATGCCCACTCTGCAGCCAGCGTAGCCTTTGGTGCAAGGCTGCCCGTTCTGCCACGTCCCCTCAGCCAGCTTTTCTCACCTGCTGCCCTGTCCCACACAGGGTATGGTAGCACAAGGTGCCTGCCCAGACTGTCAGCAGAGATGCCCATGCTTTCTGTGTCCCAGTCTTGCATGGGCATGACAGACAGTGCAACATCTACTCCCAAATATCTAGATGAATGATTATAAAAAGTGCTATTTTTGAAGACATAGCAGTCGATTATGCGTTTGACAGAAGGTTTTAGGAAATAGGCAATGTGGGATGTACTGGGAGGAACAAAAATCAATCTGTGTATTTGTCTTTTAACTAGTTGGAGACACATTGGCACATATTTTTGGCACATTAATGAATTCTGCCTTATTTAATCTCTGCTACTCTTATAATATGAATTTGTGTTCCATTTGGGTGTTAAAAATCAGAAAGTCAGAGAGTTAAGTTTCTAGAGGAAGTTATAATCACTCCTGAGCCGGAATGAGGCGGCAGCCACAGTTGCTCTGAAGGAGAGCAACCAGACAAAGGCTTTGTAATGCAGTTTGTAGCACATCTCTGTAGCTGTACACGGGTGAGAGGGAGCGCTTTGCGTAGCAGTGCAGCTCCCTGCAACTTCCTGGCAAACACCATCGCCCAGCCACGCGCTTCAGCCCGAGCTGCCGGCTGTGCTGGAGTGCACAGGCCAGGGAGTGCTGAAAGCCTCAGTGAGCACACGGTGGGCTGGAGGCTGCCCAGTTTCAGAATAAACTTTGCCGGTTTATTTGCCTCTGACCATCCTGCTTTAAACTTGCACAAGTGCTCAGTGCTTCTTATCGGTAACGTATTTTCAGGAAATGTAATTTTTTTCCTTCTTTCCTTATTGTACATCCACTTCATTTTTTTTTTTTTTTTTTTTAATTTGAATGAGTAGAGAACTGCCATGTGCAGAAGATCTTTTAGTGTGGCAAAAAATTGCTTAAATAAGAAAACACTGTATCTTCTGTGGAAGAAGTATCATTTGGTTGTTTTTTGGTTTTTTTTTTTCCCCAAGGGTGAATATTTAGGCGGACAAAAGGGGAAGATTTAGAGAAAGCAGCACTGTTTTGAGCATGCGTAACAGCACTGGAGCTGGCATCAACAGCAGTGGTATAAGCAGCAACAGAGAAGCTGGAAAACTAGCTCATTTGTACGGTGTTAAATTAGTTTCCGTGGTGTGTTAGGGAGGGGACAGTTGGGGTCAAAGCTGACTGCACTGGGCTAGCTGGGGAGTAGAGGCTAGCGGCACATCTTGGAGTTTCAACTAGAGGTGGCCTACATTTTTCCACAGTGCAGTTTCATTGAAATAAAAACATTTTGTGAGAGCAGGTAAATTGTTGATATTTATGAGATGAAAAAATGGTGATTTTTTAATTTTCCCCATGCTTGACAAAACAATTTTGTTTTGACGGTGTCAAAATAACAGGCTTTCAGAGAATTGTTTAGAAAACTCAAAAATGTGATTTTGTCAAAACCAATTTTTTCTGTGTGAAATTGTCACTTTTGATTAAATGTTTGATCTAAAGTTTCTAGAAAAGCTAGAGGTAAATGGGAGTGTTTAATTCTGAGTAATTTTGTCTGATTTCCAGTATTTTGTACAATTCTTCGTATTGTCCTTTCACCTCACAATTCCCTTCCTCTACCTGTTCATCCTCAATAAGGTTGGCTCATAAAAGCACACAGAGTTTAAACTTATTTTACAGGAAACACTGAAAATTTGGTATTTGTTTTGCCACTTTTGAGACAAAATATTTTGAAAACATCATCAACAGCAATGTTAGACACATAAAAATAAAAACAATTTCTATTTTATTTCTGACTGACAACAAAGGCAAATTCCAAAATCAGATCAAATTTTTCATGAAATGTAAATGTTGAGGTCTGGTCTGCCTTAGGGTTTTTGGTTTTTTTCCCCTATATTTCTGGAGAAAAAAGGAGTTAGTGATAGAGTTATGAATGATTTCATTAGTGCTAAGCTGAAGTGAAAATAGTTTTTAATCTATAAGAAAATCCAATTTTTTCTGAGGCTTTGAAGGGAGTAGAGGAAGGTGTGAATTCCAGTTTCTAGCTACATGCAGTGTCAAATACAGAAATTCAGCTGATCCCCAGGCTGCACAATTTCTCATGAATGAGGAGGAAGGAGCAGAGGGAGACTAAGACACCACAGAAAGTGGAAATGGGGAAAACTTAAATACCGTCCAGGCAGACATTGATGCCCCAGGAAGCGCTCCCCTGGGTAGAGCAGAGCAGCTGGGGGTTTGTAGGCCTGAAGTGGGAAGAGCTTGTGTTGCTCTCCCTGCAGAGTCACCTTGTCTGTGGCAGGGTGGATTCATTTCTGGTCCAGCTATCGGGAGCCCCCGTGCCCCACTTGCAGCCTCACGCATAAGCACTTAGCGATTTCGTTTTATGTGAAGTCCAGCTGTCCTCATTCTTTGAAGTACCTTCTCTAGCGTTAACAGATGTTCAGTATCACTTTCCTGCTGTAATCAGGATGTCCTTGATCTTCATTATGATGCACTGTACCTCTGTGAGCAACTCTGTTTGTGTGGTTTTTCTCCCTGGTCCTCTGGAATATTGCAGGTATGGAGGAAGCTCACTCTAGGCCCCGAGCAGATTCGGACGTCTGGCTGAACATCCATCCAGTCAACCGGGGCAGAACAGCAAGTGGCTGCTCAAGTTCATCACCAACATACCCTAGACAAAAAAAATTTATTTTCAGAGCTCTTTGGAAAAGCCTGAGTGTCTGTATGGGTTTGTTCCATCTGATGTCTGAATTGCTGTGCTTTTTGTTTCTCACTGTTATGTCATTTAAATTCCTCCTTATTTTGTGATTTCCCTTTAAGGAAGGATTGATACTTCTAGAGGTTGGTGAAGTAGTGCAGATCAGCTTGTTTCCAAGACACTGGTTTTAATCTGATCTAGGTCACCAGAAACAATCGTGCCTTTTAATGACTCTTCAGTGTATTTAAAATGAGCAAATATTCTTATCCCATTTCCCAGTGGAAAATACTTTTGTCAGAGTTCTCTGGGAGGAAGCTCTGCTCTGTAAACAGCATCGGTGGGCAATGGGAGCAGCGCTTGCCTACCAGTGCTGTTGCCTTCTCCACTGGTACCTTATTGACAGTCCAATTGCTTCTGCACCTCAAGTGCCCTATTCCTCCCACAGCAACAGTCTTTCCATTAAATGAGAGATGTACCTTTTGGTTTTTGTTTGCCTTTTTGCTGATGTAGATTGTGCTACTACTAAATAATGATGATGTCCTGCTGCTGATAATGATGGGGAAGGTAATGCTTTAGTGCAAACCTAGTAATAAGAAAACTATGTATTTAATTTACTGTAGTTTATTACCTATTAAATTAATGTCCCATGCATGTGGAACGTGGTAAGAGTTTGTCCAAGTTGCTTGGTAGGCAGGTTTTCCTGAGTTCACCTCCTATATTGCGTTAGTTTAATATGGATAATGGACACTCTCTTTCTAACACCAGTGGAAGCTGTCCTTGTCTTCCTTCATTATTTCTGTTCTCCATTACACTCTTCTATGGGGCACCTCCTGTGATGGGTGCTGGAGGGCCTGTGGTGGCTGCAAGCCTAATTCCTGGCACAGCCTCAGCCCTTTTCTGCATCAAATCAAGATGGTGAGCGTTTGCTTTTTCTATGAAAGTAGAGGCTCCTTCTAAATGCACTGGTTTTCTTAGGATATAGGATTAATTTTGTGAGTTTTACAAGTGAATCTATTAGTTTGTTAAAACCAATCAAAAATGGGTTCCTTGCTAAATCACAGTCCATCATTCTGTTCTGGGTGACACTAGTGACCAGAGCAAATGCTGTATTGTCAGATGGTCAGTGTTGGCTGTATTGAAGAAACTGTCATGATGGCAGTATATGGATGACTGTTACCTAACTCCTACTCTGGATTTGTTGAGGACAACAGTGTTCTCCAAACCGTTCAGCTGTTGCCCAGAAGACCTCTGGTACTGGGAATGCAGCAGCTATTGCCTCACCTCAGTTTAGGACTGGTACTGAGACAGAGGTACAGAGGGACATTGTACCTCCTATGAAGGGCTCCTGCCGGGAGATTTTTACCCAGCTCTTGTTCTTGAAATGCTTTGTGGCCCATGGCTGCCAGCACCTGGAATGTTTGCAGGGATGCCACTTGCTTCCTTGCACAGGGTAGGGTGAAGTATTGTGGGAAGAAGTGGAGTAGCCTTAAAGCTACTGGACGCTGAGATTTTGGCCGGTGTTCTCAACTCTGGCAATACCAGCCCTGCTAATGCAACTGAGTGATGTAACTTGTCAACAACAGGAAAAGAAGGGGCAGATCTGCTACTAGAGAAGCCATGACTTTTCAAATGTGTCCTTTGCCCTTGGCTACCAAGGCAAACCCACCCCTGCAAAAGTGCATTTAGATGCCATGCAGTGGTGCTGCTTGGATGACTAACGTGACTTGAGGCACACTGGTAAAATGAGGTCTCACCCGCAGCAACAGACAGGGGACGGCTGCCCCATCTGGAAGCTTGGCTAGGCTGATGTTACCTTTTTGACTCTTTTGGGTCCAGGATGAAGCTCTCTGTTCCAAGACAGTTATGAAGAGAAGCCAGTCCAGCTAAGATTTTCAGTTAATTTCTTTGGCGATTAGTTATACATGGAAGACTCCATGTTCTTGCTTAGCGGGCATGAGCTGAGACTCCTATGGCCATGCTGTTACCCTTAGATTTGTGGTCTGAGCAGGTATGTTGCTTGTTGTCTCCTTTTGGGGATTTCCCTCTCCCTGCTTAAAATCTTTGCCATCTTTTCTGTATAGAATTCAGAAATGTTTTCTGAGACATGGGAGCATGCAAATGAAACAAATCTGGTTGCTTCAGGGCAAAAAATGAAGGGGAGGATGGGATCAAGCAATAAAACCCAAATGAACACTAAGCTAGTAGATATTTAAAATCAATATTCATCTACTGAGAGATCACAATTACTAATTGTATGGTTATTGCCTGGCACATGGACTGGACAGCTTTACAGTTCTGGACCGGAGCAGAGTATGCCCAGAGCTTTTGGAGACCTGGATTACTTTAATTTGCATTTTAACTCTGCAGTTGCCAAGTCTGTGAACTGCTGCAAGCAGTACCAAATGCTCATGTGTTCAGTTAACGCTCACACACTCAAAATATTAAAATAATTGCTGGTTTTGGGCCAGGACAGGATTTTTCACCTGGGTCAGATTTTAATTTTTTGTACTCTCCGGAGTAGGATCTAAGTTCATCTAGTACCCACATAATGTCTTTAATTCTTTTTCTCTCTTAGGGCTTGTTATAGTTAGGGACTTTAGTCCTTTTGCT
Source organism: Balearica regulorum gibbericeps (assembly GCF_011004875.1). Lineage (NCBI taxonomy): Eukaryota > Metazoa > Chordata > Aves > Gruiformes > Gruidae > Balearica > Balearica regulorum. The sequence continues at coordinate 12,396,829 of NC_046189.1, read as the reverse complement.
AGGTGATTTTAAGTTTGTTGCAGGGTGGTTTGCGAGCCGCAGCAGGTAGAGATGTTGGAGATCCCCTTATAATAGCTATATAGAGAATAGCTGATGGAATAGGTGGCTGTAGTTGCCGACCTCCACGATACTTTCTGGACTGAAGTCAATAAGATCCTTGTGAGGTTTTTATCTGTAAATTACTGACATGTACTTTCATTCTTTGTTTTCAATTTATTTATCATACATACATATGTATATATGATGTCTTGAAGCATTTAAGGCACTTTGCTTGTTGATCAGGCATCGGTGATTTTCTTGTTCCAAGGAATTACCTCCAAAATAAAATGTATCTTTTAAAATACTTCCTCTGGGGATTAATTATTCAGTTTTCATGCATGATTTGCACTAATGTCAGTGGGAATTGCTGTCATAGAACAATGAAAACCAAACCCCTGGACCCTGAAGCAGGAAAATGGTTTGTACTGTGCAAGACTTCAGTCAGAAGGGCTGTTCTTGCCTTATTTCATAGCGGTCAGAATAAAAACACTGGTCAGATTTGGTGTGGACTGCAAAAAAAATACTAGTCGCTCTAGAGCAATTCCAGGTTATCCTGGCAGCTGAGTTTGGTACAGTACCAGTTTCCTGGGTACATTTGAGCTCTTGGGGTGTCACTGAAGGTGGGAAGGGGATTGCTTCTTGTGAATTACTCCTCTAAACCATCACATCTGTGAGCTGCAGCTGCGAGAGAAACAGACACCCAGCTTCTGAAACTCTGGAACAGTGATCTTTTCGTGACATGCAAGGTTTGTCCTCTGTAACTTAGCAATATAACCCTAACAGTTGATTTAGAGAGTTGCTATATATTAATTTAGGTATTTATTTGTGGAGAGAGTGAATTTCAAAATAGGCAGCTTGGCGTGGTAAAGGGCCACCTCCAGTAGGCTGGAGCCTGCCTTGGTAGTTTGGCTTGTGTCGGTAATGGAGTTATTCATTCTTTAAATAAAAATTCACATAAGAATATGCCATGTGGAGTCAGATCCATAATAGTGATGAGGATCTATGGGGTGTGCTCGTGTAGGGGTAAGAAGCCGGTGTTTGGGACTGGAAAGGTATTTAGCCTCATCTCAAGTAGACCATTGTGTTCATGCTACAGCAATCTTTTAAACAGTTGTTACTTATTATTATTATCCAGAATGAATTAGATACTGTACAAGCACAGAACATAAAGACAGGCCCTGCCCAGAAAAACTTAATATGAATGTGACTGCTTAAGCATTTTTTTATATTATTATATTATTATTTGAAAATAAATACGTAACAGCTGCTGTCATTCCAGAGGAAAGACTGAGCCTATGAAATATCTGGCTTATATAAAAGTTAACAGTTCTTTTAAGTTAGAGTCAAGTGATGGAGTGGGTGTGAAGGGGTGGGAAAGTACTCAAATTACCCACAACCCTGGACTGGCTGGATTTTCCTGCTAATCAGATCAGCAGTGAAACTGTTAACAATGTTGACATTCACATTGTCATCGTTAAACTGCAGCCTTAAACAGTCCCTTTTGATTAAAGGCAGCATCTTAAATCTCTCCTCACTATTGTTGGAGCATTCCAGTGGCTTGAGCCAGCAGTCTGGCCTTACATCCCTGCTTGGAAGGTTTCCCTCCTAACCAGAGGACTAAGAAACTTCACTGTCACTGAAAATAGCTGAGAACTTGCTTTCCTTTGTATGAGGCAGGCAGTTGTACCTGCAATAGGTTTGGGGTTTTTTTCCGCCCCTTCTGTTGAGAAAATGATGATGATGTGGCTGCTTATTGTGTGACCTGGCTGCACACAAACGCAATGACAGACAGAGTATACTTGACTTTTGCCCACAGTTCAAACGTGGGTTTAGAATTACAGGTGCAAGTTTTGTGGTTATAAATTGCTGTTGCAAAAAGAGGAGGTGGCCTGGAATAAACTGTGCCATCCGCTTCAGCAGTGGGAAACTGAACATGCATGAGGGATGTTGCTGAAGAAAAGTTAGCATCTTGTAACCACCTGTCCCACTGCAGTGGGACCCTTGGAGATAATTAAAGACAAATATGTGTTCAAACAAAAGTCAAGGGTTCTCCCTTCACTCTTCCTCTTCATTTAATCAAAATAATGCAATACGTTTTGTTTTTTTTTCTTAAATAATGTGGCAGGAAGTGAATTTGCCCCACTGTGTGAAACAAAGCCCAGCTAAATTCAAAGCCATGTCCTGGGACACCCATCCAAAAAAGGGTTTGAATGGAAATGTTGACGTAGCCTGACCTGCAGTGGTAGTGCCGTGCCTCATTACAGTAATTGCAGAATTCATGAGAAGCTGGAGCGCAGCCCTGGGTGGGGTGCAGCAGTGGTAGGTTTTATAGGGTGCCACGTGTATTGGAAACGTGGTCATAAATGTGCATAAAAATTATCATCTTCAACTTGCTTAATAAAATGACTCAGAGTAAATAGGGAAATGTGAAAACACATTCTCTGCTTGTTTTATTGAATAGGGGTTTGGCTCTAGAGCTATGGCCATTCTTTTTGTGGAAGGCTTTTTCTTTCTTTTTCTCAGGATATGTGTATGAGAGGGAGGATACATTAAGAAAAAAACCTCAGTTCATTTATATCCTTCCTGAAGAGCTTAGCTTTATTGCTTTGTGGAGTCCTACCCAGGCTCTCTCTTATCTGGGCAAGAGTTTGCAAATGTTTTTTCCCCTCTTGTACACAAACCTTCCTGTGCAGGGCAGCCAGGAGGCTTGCACCAGGCTGCTCACTGCAGTGTCATTTCTGGAAGGCTACGGGTGCAGGAGGATGCAGCTCACATTTACCCACAAAACCCTGTGCAGATGTATGGGCCTGGATACTCTACAATGTTGGAGACTGTTTCTCTCTCCCCATAGTGCTGTGAGTGTCATGAGCATCTGAGTGTCAGAGGAACTTTAGAGAAAGTTAGAATGGAGAAAGTTAGAAAATCTTCAAAGCAAACTGCTGGATCCGCTCACCTCCCAGTATCTATCTTGGTTGTGTGGAGTTATCTTGGGCCTGTTGGGTGCTAATAGTCCCCAGAAGCTGTAAATGAGTGTTTTATGCAGAGCAGCTGTACTAGGGAAAGGACAAGGACCAAATCCTGTCTCTGCAACCCCTTGGTAGGTGGTGAGGGCTCTTCTCAGGCCAGGTGCTGGAGCACTGGTGCTGTAACTGTGCATGGTCCCCGTGCTGGTTGTAACCTCCTTTGCTCTTTTAAGTGCAGAATAACACCTTCTTGTAAGGGGAAAAATTGGGGAAATATGTTTTTTTCCACTTTGCTCAAAAGTAGCGTGCTCCACGTGGTGTCCTGGGGAGGTTTGGCCCTCCATATGCCACTCCTGCCTTCTGCGACGTGACAGATGCAAAAGGTCCTTTCACGTTTACCATGGTGGCATGACAACAGTGTGTGTCCCTGATTACTGGCAGCGTGTCATTCCCAAGGTTATGGAGTGCAAATGATTCCGTAGCCATAAAAAATTAATCTCGATGTTCTCTGGTTTGTCAGTCTACTCATAATTGGCCACATTCAAATTTCGGTCAGGCCAGTGAAAATTAAGAATAATTCATCTGAGTTTATAATTGCGCCATCTAGTATAATGGTTAGCCAAATACGGTGTCTGCCTCTCTCTGTATGTATATATTTAATTATACATATATATATAAAAATAGATGTCTCTATATATATGTGTGTGTGTGTATGTATGTGTGTATATATATGTGTATGAAAATGCTCTATAATCCAAAACACCTTTTTTCAAAGATGGGAAGATACCAAGAGGATCATACTGGAGGGGCAATAACTGTGGCGGGGGGCAGAAGAGGATTATTATGGACAGTATGGTAGGAAGGGGGAGGATAATAAGATTTTCATCTTTCTGCATTCCAGTTTCTCTGTGTGCCTGCACCATTTTATTTGGAGTATATTGTCATGGCAGAAATAAAAGCAAAGTTCATTTACTCAGAGGAAATTAAATAAAACCATGAAGACCAGTAAAATGTTAAACATGCTGGCGGCATTGACCTCCTCCTGCTTTACCTTGACAAAAAAATAAATAAAAAAGGTAATGTTCCTGGAAGGCAACTAGTGCTGTGACCTGCACTAATTAATCTGCCCATCAGATCCGATTAAGCACTTCCAAATCTGGCAAATTGCCATGCTTCTTGAGACACAAATGTAAATAAATATGAAGGTGGTAAATCACAGCCCTCCAGTGATGCTTCTGTCAGCAGCCATGAGCAAAGAGCAACAGATATTGAGCCTCCATACACTCTGTGCCTGATAATAAAAATGTTTTTGTGCGCAGGGATGAAGCAGAGCACATCACCATCTGCTCAAGTCTCTCTGATGTCAGGCAGCTTACGCGCCTGCTGAAAGGCCGTCTCTCCTGGACGCAGCCCCAGTCAAGCAACAGGTACAGAGCCGGAGGGCAGGGCAGTGTCTCCCATGCGTTAGTGTGGAGGCTTGAGACATGATTCGCATACAGCAGTTGGTTGCTGCGTGGACTCTGTCTCTGCTGGGAGAGCAGATGAGCTGCAGAGCCACCCGAAAGGGGCTGCGCTTGCACTGGGAGGGGATTTGCAGGTGTTTTCCAGAGCTGCTTTTGCAGCCAACTGTCGGTTCCTTTGCACCGTTTGGTGAATGAGGGCAAACCCCTGCGATGGCAGCTGCAGAGCTCCTTCCCCAAGTTCACGGCAGCGTACTGCTGCTTCCCGTGCTTGGGTGGCTGGCCTGGCCTGACCGAACCCTGCACCTATCATGAGCTGGAGCTATGCTTTAGAATAAAGTGGCTACAATGGCACTAGTGTTACTGCTCAGTTTATAACCCTCTCCCTGCTTTGAGACTATCTAGTGCAGCAGACACTTCTGAATAACATGTATTCAAATTGGTGAAATGCTTTGATTTGATCCTTTGGTCTGAACCATAAAATTATTTCCCTGGATTGTTGGCCTTGGTGTACCATTAAGCATTTAAGAGTTTGAATGTCTTTATAGGAAAGGACTGAAGTTATTCCAGGTAAGGCGATATTATCTTCAGTTACCCACAGTGGACTGCAGGGGTTGATGGATCAGTTCCGCCCACTCTGCTTGTGTACATACAATAAAAAAATAACAAAATATAGATGAAAGTGGGGTCTGTTCAGGAGCTCTGACCATGCCTATAAAACAGTGGAGTCCTAAAAGTTTATAAATAACTTGAACCAGCTTTTCCTTGGATCACTTTGTTATAGACAGTTAATTGTAACAAAGGGCTTTAAAGTATGTAAAAAAGGAGAAGGTTAGTGAAACTGAAGGAGGGGGGCCACTATGTCAAAGGCCTTCTTTCTGAGTGTTCAGATTCCTGAAAGCCATAACTTCCAGCATCGGAGCTATAAGATGGCTGCAAGTAACAGCAACCCCTGTAGCCCCTGGTGCAGCTGATGCAGTGAAAGCAGGCCGGCTCATGCATGGACAGTGGAATTTCCCTTTTCACACAGACTTTGAAAGGAAAGGTGAGCTGGTGATGCTGAGGAGTGGTAGTCTCAGCCCCAGAAATGCTAGTATTGAAATCTAAGCTCTTTTAAGGCATTTAGGTCACAGTTTTCTGAGACTTGAGTGAAACAGGTTGGGGGTGGTTTAAAAAAAGATCTCATGTCTTCATGTACCTGAGAAATGGCCTGGTTTTCAGAGGTGCTGAACCCACACTTGACGAATGATTGATTGATTTCTTTACACAAATCCTTTTCTTTGTATAACTGCCTCTGAAGTTTAATCCTGGGTTGTAGGTGGTGCAAAAGCCTGTTTAGTGGAAAAGAAAAGGTGGGTTTTTTCCCCTCCCTCTGTATTATACAATAGTATTGAAATTACTTTGAGAGAGAAAAGTGATTTACAGTTTTAAAAGACTATCCCAGTATGGAGTACTTTGCCCTGCTATCCGCATGGAGCATTGCTGGTATGGAGGTAGGGGGTTCCCCACAGCTTGCGGGGCGGGGGGGCTCCCTGGGGTCAGCAGGACTCTGTTTCCTTGTGCATGGCCAGGCTTGCAGGTCTGTGTGTTTCTCTTCCCTCAAAAAATCTGCCCTATTGAGTCTGATTGCTGCTGCCATCGCATGGTCCTTTTTGCCAGCAATCTGTGCTTGCTACCATTCACTTACGCCTGTTTTCTGCATCCCCTGTCACCAGAATAGAAATCACACGACCTGCTCTTCCTTCCACTGCTCCCTTTGAGTAAAACAACTGAAGACTAAAATAGGGCAGTGCTGAAATAGAGAGCGCTAAGAAATTTACAGTAAATGTAGCTGGGTAAGTCTGCCGCAGCATTTTACCTGCACATGTCTAGTTCAAGCCAATGTGGTCCCTTGCCTGTTTTAAGGGAGCAAGTGCAGACAGAGACCATTGGAAGGAGGGAGGGACAATGTGCCACCAGAGAGGTCGGTGGTTAGGTCATGAAGGGGGTCTCCTTCAGAGGCAAGGCTGAATTGGGAAACGTGCTCCTGAACTTCTGTGTGTGGTTGCTGTGATCTGCACCCCTGTGTGACTGGCAGCTGCAGGGTGAATGGAGTGCACATCACAGGTGATGCACACACCTGGCAGATAACAAATTCTTTTGTGGAAGCAAGCCAGTTGTGATGATCTGTGTGGAGACATACAGATCAGGTTTGGATAAAAGCTTGACAGTACATTTTCTCCCAGATATTGCTGCCTCACCTGCAGGCTGCTGGGTTTCCAGGGAGTCAGCCCTGCTGTACAGGTCAGAGCAAAACCAGGTACCACAGGGGCTTCTATTATCAGTGCCATGGTACTGGAACGGCTGGCATCCTGGCATGATGTGTGGTTCAGCTTTTATTAGTATGGAAGAGAGCCCTGAGGCTTGAGAACAGTACAGCCTGAGGAATTTCAGACAAGGGCTACAGGCCCTGTCTTTGGATCTCCCTACTCATCCAAGGCATGTACAGCATGATGCAGCCATTCAACAATATTAATTCAAGGGCTTATTTTCCTAGGCTGAGTTTGATCCATAGAAGTAGAAAAGGCCTCTATCCTTCTACCTACTCTGTGAAAATGCTCCTGCTGTATTCTGTGTGGGAGATGACTTGAAGTGCACTGCAGGCTCTGAACCAACGACCTGTGAACTTGTCTGTGCCACGGCAAGTCTTTGGTCTGCTGGTTGTCTGTTTTCATGAATTGTCACAAAAGGATTCCTTGGCTAGCGCACCTCCTCCTTCCATAACTTCACTATGCTCTGAGCAAGTAATCTTTTCTTAAATAGAACTAAACAATAGTATCTTACACAATAGGGAGATGTTTGTTGATTCATTGATTCATGGGAAAAGCAAGCCTTGAATACATTGTACGTCCTCTTTATGAAATATGTGCCATGGAATGCAGTCTCTGGCAAAATATATTATAATCCATTAGCCTTGTAGGAATAATTTATTTTTTTTTTAAATCCACACCAATCTCGGCCAAACCACATAAAACTGACACCTCATGTTTCATAAATGAATTAAGCATAGTAGAGCAATTGTCCTTGGCTGTAGGTCCGTGTTCTTATATGACAGTGCCTTCCACACAATTATTTCATCATAAAGGTGTTTACTAACATTATTTTCCTTGCAACAGTTTTTAATAACATTCTTTGGGGAACAGTTCCACTTAAGAGTCTTAAATTACTAGCTTTTTTCAGACGCGTACACATTGGCACTTGTGTTTATGAATGTATTTTACTACTTCTTTGTGTTTGATATGTTGTGGATTAGTAGATTATGTGAGACTTGAAAGAAAATAAGTATGGTTTTTTCCTCTAGAGCTGATAGTAAATGAAAATCTATTTTCATGAACATCTACAATGTTTTTGAAGTCATTTTTCTATGAAAGTTAAAAATGAATCAGTTCCCTGTCTGTTCACCCTATTTGTTTTTAAATGATATCAATATGTTTGAGAATTTTCTGTATCTTCCCCCAGTTTAACAAGTACTACTACAATGATAGTTTAAATAGCTTCTTTATTTATGAAAGGAAACATTTCCTTTCCCTATGAAACACACATTTTGGTAAAGTTTATCAGCATTTTGTGTAAAAGCTTTTCTTTTTTTTTTTTTTTCTTCTTTCCCCAAGGCTGTATTTAGTTAAAGGGAAAAAACAGCTATAAACATGAAGAGTTCCACAGATTTCAAGAGGAGGGATGGGAAAGAGCTATTAGGAACTAGAGACCTCTTAACCTCTTGCTCCCAAACCTTAAGTGCTAACCTACCTGGAAAAGGGGAGGACAGATGTTCTGCTACTGGGTTAGCTTCAGTCCAGTTCCTGTAAGCTTTTGTCCAGCTACCTCGATGAGAAGAGCTGCTTCCTCTCCTGCTTCTCCCTCTGTTGAGGCTGCTTGTTCCGGTTGGCAAGAGGGCTAGCGCTACCATCTCCATAAGTCACACCAGTTTGTGTGTAACATCATTTATTGCACTTACTCTTTTCTGAGCCTAGCTCTTCCAGAGAGACAGAGAGCAATAGCTCAGCTTCAGTGTGGACAAACTTGAAGCTCTCATTGGCCCTTGAGAATGAAGCTACTTTGTCTCAGGGCTAAGAAGAAAGGCAACAAGTGCCATTTGTGTATTTGCCCAAGTTGTCTTCCACAAATTGCCCACCTCCTGGGTTCAGCTCTCCAGAGAGGGACTATCACAAACAGAGAATTTCATATTCAAGTAGCAGACAACAACATTTGTGCTTAATCTTGCTTAGAGTTGTCAGCTACCATTAAAAAGGATTTTCTATCTCTTTCTTTGCCTTTTCTACTTCTCCTTTTATACCATCCTCGCAAATTCAAATTAATGTTATGGAAAAATTGTCACCAGGAAAAAACTACCCAGATGCAGTGCCAGTGATATCAAAGTTAAAAAGATATTTAAAAATAAAAAAAATATTACAAGTGGGTACAAATACTATGTTGTAAGGCACAAAAAGCCATACTAAAGAGCAATTATTAATTACAAAGTTTCAGCTTATTATTTATGTAAGTCTTTTGCATAATGGTTGGAAAAAAAGAACAAAAATTGTTAATTTTTTTTTTCTCTAAATGTGCATGCTGCTCTTGGTCTAAAACAACAACAACAACGCTTTAGGAACTCAAGAAATAAAGAGCAAGAGCTAAACTCTCTTCTTGTTTGCACCTGCCAAGCCACACTGAAGTCAGCAAGCTGGTACGAGTGTAAACCTGGAGAGAATGTCAGTCCTTGCATTTTCTGCTGTAGAGCTCAGACTTGTTGCTTGAGAGAGGCAGACTTCACAAAAGTCTGAATCCAGATTTCTAGGTCTTAGGTGCTCTGGACTGTCAGACAAGATCAGCACTTGGCAGCTGTGAGTTTGATGAAAACCCTAGAATGCTTTGGAATTCAGAGAAGGATTTCAATTGCTAATATTAATTTTGAGCCTAAAGTCATCTTCTGTTTGTGTAGAACGTGGTCATAAGCCCTCGATGTTTAGATAGCCATTTCTGGTTTGTTGGCCCCTTATAAAATCAGAGATTACTTGCCACTTTTGGATCTGGCTAGTAGATCAGATTCTAGCTGCCCTACAAAATGTATGATCACAGTTGTCTCTGACTTCTCAAAATCTGTCTGTCTAACAGGAAAAACCTTCTTCCCCCCCACCTGAGATGCACACACAAGATAAAGTCAGGGTTCAAGCATAGCTACAGGCATGATTTGGTACTGTGCTTGGATGGTTCATAGTACAGATCTGTGGTGGATTTGAAGAATGAAGGGAGAAATACTAGATGTTTGAGTCTGGAACTCAAAAGATATGAGGATTTTAATGCACAATCTCTTCTATTTCTCCTCTAAATGTTACCTTTTTCAGAAATCCTAGGAGGAAGAAAATTGGTAGACTTCCCTACCTACAAATTCCCCTCTTTGCCTGAAGAAGGTTTCTAATGTTCAGCCAATCTCTTATGGTACCTGGCCTTGAAAATAATGTAGCACTTCACAATCTTATCTAGCAGTTTCTGGAAAACTTTTCAATATGACATTTCCATTCCTTAAAGCCAAGGTAAGAGAACCCTTTTTTATCATCAAATCATATAATTCCCAAGTGGCATTAGTGTTGGGTGAAAATAGAAATGGAGGTAGCGAAGTAAGTGCGTTGATAGGCAAGGCTGCCATATGCCTATGTTCCAACCCAGGGCTGCTTCCCATGCAGAGGGGACTCTCCTTCTCTCAGAAAGATACCTGTGCAATAAACAGGCACATGTGAGGTGCTACTTGGTGTGACATAAGGGCTGTCTGAGAGAGTTAATGGACTGAGTTGAACTGCTTGGCATGTATTATTCACTGCAGTCTAACATTGAGTTTTGGCACTGCAGTACAGTAGCAGTTTTTAAACAGGGAACAAGAGGAAAAAGTGAGTCTGAATTTTTCCATGAACAGTCAAAAGCCTTTGTGTCTGATAAACTCATACAGAGATACTAATTCAGAAGAACTTTGGCATTGATTAAACAGGTCACATCTGATGTATTATGCATAAATGAGCCTAAAAAGTGCTAGTCTTCACAAATAAAGCAAATATGATGAGGTGATATATGTTTCCTTCTGAAAAACTAGCAGTCACTTGGATCTCAACAAAAAGTAATTAATACAGTTTTATAAAGGTATGCTATATAATTCCATGAATACTTAAGGCTAGGATGAATAATACCCTATATTGGTCTTGAACCACAATGAATAATATGATTATTTTTACTTTGCAAGAGGTCACAACAAATGTTTGAGATTTAAGCTGCCATAACTACAAATTTAGCAGAAAGTAGGCATTTAATGATAGATTTCATTGCTGTGGTTTAGGTTTTATTTTGAATGTTTGTTTTGTCTTAAAAACACTAATGCTAAAATGTTGTCTCAAATCTTTATTTTCAAATTACTTATTATATCGCCATAAGATTATAGGGTGTAGTAAAGCCAGATTTAAAAGGAGGCATACTTTACTTTCTCATATTTCTAAAAATAGTGCAACACTTATGAAACACGAATCATCATTAAAAAAAAGTTCTTTTTATACAACTGAAGTTGGTAGTGCTGAACTACTGGCTTTCCTCCAAGTGGCACAATGGACTGCTCCAAATTTAGGTCTGTAATGGTAGAGGTTAACTTTAGGAAGTCCGAGTAAAACTGTAATCTATAATTCTACCACAATTACAATGTTTTCTCTCAAATGATAGTGAAGTCCCTGGGGTGAATGCTAGCAAATACCTTGTAAAGATGTTCTTATGGCTTTTATTGTTTTGATGCTTTTGCATTTTCAGCACATGTTATTAGATTCAGCAAAAGACCTGGGCTGTGACCCAGGACTGTTTAGAGGCTGTGGGTTGCAGTTGGCGCTCAGCGCTCAGTCAGACGCAAAGGGTGGAGCACGTAGTTGATAGCGAAGAGGTGCATATGCCACGTTGACAAGATGACGGGTAAACAAAGCTTAAGGGACACTTGTTAAATTCAACAGAGCCAAAAATGAATCTTTTCCATGATATTTTTAGAAGGCTTCAGCCTAAGGAAAACATTCACCTGTCTGACCTGAGGAACAGTCTAGAGAACTGGTTGCTATTTAGCCATCAAAAAAACCATATGTGCATCTTTTTCAGATGCCCTCATCAGTTCTTTCCTTCCGGGCATATTTTTGGAAAACTTGCACGTTTCCCCCTGTGAATCACAGTATCTTGCCTGGCTGTCAGAGTGGGGTGGGACCAACACACGTCAACCCTAAACCTAAATCATATCTAGTAGGTGTGATGTGAGGGCTGCCAGCAGACAATACTCTTTACTGGGCCACTGAAAGAATGCTGCGTTACTGCCACAAGTGCTGCTGCTTGTTCCCTCAGCTCATGGTATGGTTCCTGTAAGGGGGAAACCGAAGGATGTGGCGATTATAACGTTACGTCTGGCTGGGAATGAAAAGAGTTGGGTGCCTGCCAGCATTTAAACAGAGAGCTCTGGTGTGAGCAGGACGACCCTGGAGAAGTAGGGGTATGTCGGTAGTAATCTGGATAGGAAGCAGCGCAGCTAGGAGACTGTCAGCACCCTTGGGGCTTGGCCTGGACAATATAAAGGTTCAGAATCAGTGGTGTTGAAAGCAGGTGCATTGTCAGCAGAAGGCTCACTGGTCAGCACGAGGCAGTAACAGCCTGGCTGGGGAGAGCTGCAGAGGGAACCAACGTGGGGCCCCTCGCCGGTGCAGAGGAAGAGCTCCTGGTGAAAGGGGATTTCTCAGCAGGCATTTAATAAGGAATTATTTCAAGCATACCCTAAATAAATGAAAATGTAGCGGAAATCTTTCGTAGCTAACTTTACCAAATCTTTTGGCCTAACGTGCTGCAGGCATTAGCGCAGCAAGTAGGTGGCCCGTGCTGCTGCCCGTACTCTGTCAGGAAGACAAAGAATCTGGGAGAAGCATCAATCTGTTTCTCTTCACAGGGCTGTCTCTTCCCCCCTTTGTCAGTCAAAGGTGTCAATGTCTCTCCCCTCTATCCTCCCCCCTCCCCGAGTTGAGTAGTGTCAGTCATTTCTGTTTTTTTCTTTTTATTAATGATTTTGCAAGGCTATGTCATTACTGTGCTATACATTTTCATACAGATGGCACGACTGTGCATTTTAATGGCAAATCTGTTTCTCACATAACGCCTGAACTGCAAAAAGACTTTGACAGACTGGTTCAAGGAAAACAAACTGGTTTTAAATGTAGCAAAAACTAAAACAATGCCTTTTGGCTCTCCTAATCATCTGAACTCAAAGGATGATTTTTATTTGGAAGTCAGAAATCTTAAGGAGAAGAGTGGACCAAACTTGCGTGTCGAAAGAAAACCAGAGGAAAGAGATAGATTCATTGTTCATGGGCTGTATGTTTTGTTCAGCAAGACACAGAGGATTTGTCCTTGATCCTCAAACTTTGATCAGAACTGAATTTGGCCTGTAACTCTGGAGACTTTTGGACCTTTCAGGGTTTTGAATTTCAGGAAGAGCTGGGGTATAGAGTTTATAAATGTGAAAAGTAGAATTTGGGGGGGGTGGGGGAGAACAACCAGAAAATGAAAAATAAGTATATGTTAAATACCACCAAAAGAAAAGAGCAGAATACATATTTGTCCATTTTTGGAGAAGCTTATTTCATCTTTGATCACCTCCTTTGCATTTTATGTTCTTTTAAGCCTATGTAAGTGCAAACAGTTCTCAGTGGTCCTATCGCCACCGTTCTCTCAAGTCACACATCAGTTTCTGTTTATGTCACTATCCATTTATCTGCTTAATATCTTTAGCTTGCAATTGATATATGGACACAATTCACAGTAGCTCTGATCTTTCATTGGCTTCTACACTGTTTAGTTTGGCAGCTCAGATCAGAAATGTTAGTCCTCTCTATTTGGTCTGCTCCAATGTATTCACTTACATGAATTGGCTGAGGTCAGTAGAGAGCTGCTGGTATCTTAAAGCTTTCGCATGTCTGAATTTTCACATCCTTGTTGCCTTTGTATCCCAAATTCAAAGGACTTGACAACTCATTGCTTTGACACCTATATTCAGAGTGAATAAAGCTCAATGGCTATATTGGAAAGGATGACCAGGAGAAAGGGGAGGAGAAATTAATTCTTATTAGCACTGCAAGCCCAGATATTCTCTGAGGGCCTCAAATAGCACAAATTCTGTTGTATTGGTGGGAGTGTTCTTGTTTATGCTGGCTGCAGTGAAGCATAAGAATAGTAATGTTCAGAAGTCTATAAATATTTGCTTTAACAACATTTGAGGAGCTAGGGAAAATGAGTATGAGATGGAAAGCATAGACAGACCTAGCTGCTGTTATTGACATCTCAGTCTCTTGAAGCAACCTGAAGGTCTCTCTGTAAAGAGGGATCACTAGCTACTAAGGATGCTCTGCGGTACTGGAAAGACAATAAAATCTGCAGGCATTCTCCTCTTGCTCCAAATTTTCAGCAGAAATCAGCATTTTCTGCTACTGCTCTTGATCTGCTGGAGAACCACCAGTGTTCAGATTCGGCTCCCAGAACGTTTTCCTTTTTTTGTAGCCTGGCTGACTATAAACATCTGATTTTTAGTAGGCCAGTCCTTCAAGAACATTGCAAAAATTGAGGCTGGGGAAAATCACTTGTTGGAGTGTCTGCTCCCTCTTTCTTCTGCCAGTCTTAACGTTCAGCTAGCGTCAGACTGAAATCACATGGTTGTTGACCACAGCTGCATTTTATATCCACTTCTGCAGCATGTGTTTAGGACTATAAACACAAATTATTGGAGAGTTGTTTCAAGAACAACAGTGTGTATAATTAAAAAAGCATCATTTACAGGATTCTTTCATGACAAAGTGTTATGTCACTTTTGTTTCATCATAAATAAGAGGGGCGTTGGATAAATTCTTGGCATGATGGGAAAGCTGCCAAACATGAATGTGGCTTGAATTTATCGGAAATCAGTATTATTTTTATTCACCATGTTATATAGAAGGCATCCTTTTGTGTGGCACAAGTAACTTCCTCTCTCTACCCTAAATATGTGGTAGGTGGAAAACCATTGCACTGAGACATCACAATGGTAATTTTAAAAAAAGTTATTCCAATTTTTTTTTTTTACCCTGAAGTATTTTTCCTTCATGAAGACTGTTCGCCAGTTCTAATGCCTGTTTTTTCTAATTTGAGTGCTCCAGCAGACTTCCAGGACTGTTTCAGGAAGGCTGGAAGGAGGCAGATGGTACAAGAATACAGCGCAGGTAGAAATGGAACAGAGATTAAAAGAGCGAGCTTTACTGGTAGTGTGATCTCGGAATATTTCAAGTCCAGTTGATGTTTTTGTTATGACCTAGTGAAACAAGGCTGTGTTTCTGCCTTTTTTTAAAGTGATCTAATTTTTTGAAAGCAATTACTAAGTAATAACATTTGATGTACAAAATCCAACATGACTTTGAGTTTTCAGGTTGCGATTAATAAATAGCACATAAAACCAATCAAGTAGATTGTGTACACTTCATTTTCAACATTGATCTGAACACCCTCAGCTGGGTACAATTGTTAGTCTTCCCTGTGTCCAGTCATTAACCTGTATGAAGATGATGATTGGTATCTGCTTGAGATGGCACAGAAACTAAGAAAGTACATGCAGGAATATTTCAGTGACATCAAGACGAAAAATCACTTCAGTCATGTCTGCGAACCTTTTGATTGACCTTTTTACAAGCAGAATTTTGTTTGCGTGATTGCTTTCTGCAGTTTTCAAGAACGTGGCCCTGAGAGTTTTTTACACAAGAGTCCTGTGAAAACAGAAACTGAGGCTTCTTGTAAACTGATGTTTTCTTGTAATTTGGTGGTCCAGTCCATGAGAAGATAGAATAAGCAGTGTTTTCATCTGAATTGGCAGCTAGTTAACTCAGACAAGTTTGTAGGTAGATGTAGACCCAGGTAAGCTTTTCAAACTCATCTTTAATGACTCTTCGCAATAGCGTTAGAGGCTTGTAAGAGTTTAGCTAGTATCTTTCTTTCTTTTGAAATTTTTGCTCCTTATTCATAGCTCTTGTGATCTGTGCTCGTCTGGATGCTCACCCATGTGGATTTGTACTTGATGTAAGAGGATGAGCACAGGCTAGCATTCTGAGCCCTGGCAGCATGCTAATAACTGCCTTCTTGGCATCAAGGATGCATAACATTTTAAAGAGTTAGATACGTAGTACCTGTGGGGGCGGGGGTCAACTGGATAACAGCCACTTAATTCTGTAGGGGGCTGAGAGAAGGTGGCAAGCAAAGCTCTGATTTGTGGTGGGTGTTTTAATGGGACTGTTTGGTACTAAAATAGTTTAGTGTAGGACCTGGAAAATTTGCAAGGGCTCCTATATTTGTGGACCACAACTGTAAGAGATTCCAATCTATCCCCCACCTCTGCCCTGAAGATAGTGGCATTTGAGGTGTTAAGAGTTTATTTACTGCTTATTCACTGTTTCTCCAGGTAACCACTTTGTGAAATAACCCTGAGCAGATAGGTTGTGATGATTTGATGATGTTTTCTACACATTTTGTTGAGACTGTGGCTTGCTATTTGTTTCTCAGTGGAAGTGGGTGTAGTTTTGCTTACCATGGGAGTGTCACAAGTCACCTGCTATTGGAAATAAAGATAGGATTTCACTCCAGTGATAAATTTCTTAGGGCAAATACCTGTGAAAGCATCCAGTCCAAAGGGAATCATGGTGGGACTTGTCGCAGTCCTTTCCTGAGAACTGTCAGTCTGAGCGCCTACCCTTGGTACAGCAGGGCTGCTTTCTGGCCCCAACCTTGGATTTTCTCTGTGTGGAAACCAGGCACAGGGCACTGGTGCATAATGAGTTCTTGCCCTGGGGTGGAGGTGAAATGTGGCCAGGAGCTCAGCTCCAGGCTGAACGTGGCCATTGCTGCTCCCCACAAACGTGGCAAACAGATACTCCTCCTGAAGAGAAACCCCTGGAGGAGATCCACATTTTGCCCATGGAATTCATTCCATGAGTAACACTTATGGGATATCCTAGTTCCTATTACAAACAGCAACAAAGCTGTTGTTCAGGAGAGAAGTTGTGTTTCCCCTTTTTATTTACAGTATATTAGGAGAACTAATTAGCAGCACCTTGGAGATTTCCCTTCAGGGAATCCAGGCTAAAAATATCTTCACTGCTCAGCAAGGAGTTCTGCAGCGTGGGACTGTATGGGGGATGCTACAGCTGGTTAAACAATGCAGCCTCTATGTGGGGGTGTCTGTTAGATTAAGAGAAGCTATAAAGCCACTTCACTGAAAAGTGGTTGTAATTTTTCATCAAAACATTTTTTAATTTAAGAAAATGGCTTTGATTTGCTGGAAAAATTTATGTGGCGAGCTTCTGCTTTGGTTTATTTTTTTCCATTTTCCTTCTGTTAGAAAACCAATAATTTCACTTTTATCAGCAGAAAAAACACAGGAATAGGAAGGATGTGGATAGGAAGGGAATAGTGATCTTTGCGCTGTTGGGCTTCAGAAATTGACCCTTCTGTTTCCGTTTGTTTAGTAAAGATGCAAATAAGAAATTACAAACAAAGGCTTGGGGGTATGTGTGGGTTTGGGGAGTTTCACGGTGACTGGCTTCAAACATTTCTTATGAGGCTGATGGAAAGCATAGACGTTCCCCAAATGGCATTTCAGAGTGAAAGCCTGGCTTAGGCACTCTGCGTCTCCATCCGATGGATCCCAGCCTTCTCCATTGCCTGAAGGTGGAGCCTGGGCAGACTGGGTGCCTAATTTTAATTTTGGCAGCACAAACATTGCCAAATGTTCATTTTGTTCATTTTGCGTGCATGTGTATGTGAGTAAAACCTGAGGAATTTTTAACCAACTTCGTGCCTTAGTCGTATTGATAGAAACATGGCTAGAAGTGAGTTTTGATCCTGACTGTTAATAAATGTTAAAATGAGAGAAATTCATAAAATGCTGTGATAAAGATCCTGAAGAGGTGATGTCTATAAAGTCATGACTGGCACTGGGAGGGTGGATATGGACTGCTTGTGCATAGGGGGTTTTTTCTGTTGCAAGAGCTAGGGGACTTCATATGAAGGTAGCAGACAGTGTTTCCTCCCACGATGTGTCGTACCCGGATGTGCTCACCTTCCCCTTGTATGGTGCCATTGGCAGCTGCTTGGCTGCCTGATCAGACACTTAAGGGGATGGCACGGGGATTTCTGCAGAAAGGAAGGATGTTGCAGAAACTAATAGTGAGACTCTGGCTTCAAAGGGAGATGAAGAGAAAGTGAGCCTCGCACAGGGAGAGGGGTAGAAGAGAAGGTCCATGTTCAAACTGATGGAAAAACTTCTACTGAATTCTCTGGAGCCTCTGGTTAATCAGTGTCACCTGGGAAAGGATCAGAGAAGGGAAGTGGTCTTGTCACTGAGGGTGTATTTGGCTGCTCGGGCAGTCTGTGCTCAGGGAAGACACTTGCGTGGTCAGCACAGTTCCTCTTAGCCAGCAGAAAGCTCCAGTTTGTCACTCCGTCTGACATTGCTTGCTAGCAGAAATGTACCTTGGTGGGAACCTGAGGACTTCAGATGACTGACTTGAAACCAAAAGCTGCTCAGCAGTAGAAATGCAAAGTGATTTAAGGAAAGGCTTGCCCTGTACTCGAATTTCCAGACTAGCAGTGTCTGCCTTTCAGCGTGTCCAGAGTTTTCTATCTTTGCAGCTAATGAAAAATATGCAAGCTCCTTATTTTAGAATAATTACTGCTAGAAACCTTCCTCTATTGTTGTTTGCAGGAGTACAAACTTCTTGGGTCAGGAGAACTGCAGAATCCAGAGAGAATAAACTGCATTAACATTTTAGCAGTTGTGTGACCCTCCTACATGCATGTTTGCTATTATTTCTAGGAGTTCCCTGGATGATAAGCATGATATAAAAAATTTAACCACAAAGAAAAAAAAATGTTTAAAGGACTGTTAAGGGTCTGACTAATCCCTGAAAAGCAAGGAAGTTCAGGATTCAGCCGACTCCATCTGTAGCGCTGGTTGTGCTGGTTTTCATTAGTGAAATCAGAGTGTCGGATGATGCAATTTACCACCAGCTCTGTATCACCCAGAACCAGAACCTTTATGCTGGTGGCTTTTAAAATCCTAGAAATGTAGGGCAGGAAGGACCTTGAGAGATCTTCACATCCTCTGCAAGGACGTGGAATCCAACATGTGTACTCCATCACTGGCATGTGCTTGTCAAGGTTTTTACAAAAACTTCTATAAAAGTACAGGCTGCAGTTTCCCCCCTTCAAGTGTTTCTTAATCTGTGGCCAGAAACCCAACCTGAATCATGTTTAGACTTGAGGTGGTTCATTCTTCTCACTTGCTGCATTGATTCCTGAACCTTGACTGGTTTTGAGCGCTGTCTCATTTTCCACATTAGAACACTGTGCCTCTGGCATGCAAGGGAGGAGTGAGGCTCACCCTGGTCCCAGAGCAAGAATGCGGTGGCAGCCCAACTGAGCAAAGATGGAAGATGCTGTCACTTGCATTAGGTCAGCTGAAACACTGTTTCGAGATGGTGCTTTGGGCAGAGAATGAAGTTTCATGTATGACCCATTCATTTAGATGCTGATCTTTGTGCTCTGAAAGTGTTGTTGGGCTCCCTCCTCCTCCTCTTCCCCTCAGCTAGTGCTGGTGGCTCCAGGCTGCAGAGCTGGGAAGTGGGGAGCAGCAGGGATCCGCTCTGCTGTGTGCAAACCCCTTCTGGGAGGGCGACAGCGAGGAAGGTCAGATGGTATCACGTTTGGCTCCCACAAAATAAATTCCTTTTCATTCACCTTCTTCCACCTTCCTCCTTTTGCTAAATGCAACTTGAAACAAGCATAGAAAACAACTATATGTTGTCATGGTGCCTCAGACCAAATATGAAAGTGTTACGTGTGCTACCTTCTTACTGGAGAAAACGGAGCAATTGCTGGGGAGCTGAGCAAATACTTCAGCATTGACAATATAGTCAGCTGACTGCTACGTGCATCTGAACAAAAAAAATTGGCTGTATTGGCCAAAGCTGTGCTCATTCCCCTCTTTGAATTTGCTTCCCACTGCAGTGGGACCAAGAATTTTTCATAGATGTTTCCAAGAATAATGAAAAACCACCAAATTCTAAGCTGCTTGCAGGCATAGTCAGAAGTACATCTAATTTTCTAGATTACTCAATGTGAATTATTAATTCTGCTTGACTAATGCAGAGCAGTCTCCTGGTGTTTAAGAGGAAAGTCTGCTGTATCAGTTCATTGCTGACACCTCCCTGTATTTTGCATGTCACATTATATTTGACTTTTTCTGCCTTCCTGAATCAAACCTAGCACCAAGGGAAGGAGTAGAAGTGCTCTGGCTCAAACAGCTCTGCGACACGCGAGTTATCAAATAACTTGACTGTTCCTGAGGGCTCTTTAGTTCTCAGATGCACGTGAACAAGTCCCTCGTAGGGCAGTGGGAGTTGTGAGCCTGCATGAAAAAAGAATTTAAAAAAAAAATAAAATCACTTGTAGCTTACAATAAAACTAAGACAACAAAAGACACACACACACACCGCCACCCCGTTCCTCAGCTATAATTGTTTGTTGCTTTTTTTGCTCTGTTTATCTCTTTAGCAAACTGTGCCAGAGAGGCTCAGTGCTCCGCTGCCTGTGAGTTGCCAGGTTTATGTGGGTACCCACAGGTGGCTGCTCTGTCTGATGGGCTGAGAAGGGACTGGGGCTTAGCTTGTCTGGAAGGAAAGCCTGTTGCGATTTCAGGGTCAAATCCTACATGTTGTATAATTTTGGAATAATTTCAGTGACTTGCTAGGGCTGCTTGGGATTTACTCTGGATTTACACCAGGATGAATTTCATTTGACAGATAAAATAGAGCTCAGAGCATCTGTGCCAAAATTGAACAAAATGTAAACACTTCAGTCCCTCGAGGACGCTCATCCCAAGTGATGATGGGAAAAATAAAGGAGTGTTGCATTTCGGCAGGTGACTCTCAAGAGCTAGTAAGCTGAAGGAGATGAAGAAAAAAAATAACAGCACAGTGAACCAAGGCATTACAGGTACTTTAGAACTGACCCATTTAAAATCTTTTTTAAAGAATAGTTAGAAAACTCAGACATCACTTTCCCTGGGAAGCCAGGAGTCAGTAAGACATGGTGGTGCCTGTGCGCTGTGGGAGCGGGCAGGACAAGTGGGGCGCTCAGTCAGCTGGAAGGTGAGCTCCCGTCCAGCTGCCAGGTCACCGGAGCCCAGTAGGCGTTTTCCTATTTACTCTGATCTAGTTTGTGGCAAGGATGAGAAATGCCACAAAAAATGAAGATCTTAACAACCAGCCCTTACTCGTTATATGGAAACATTCTCCTTTGTATAGTATGATGTATTCTAGCTGAAAGCAGACTTTTTTCCTGCCTCCTCCCCTCCCAGTTCCTATGTTCCACGGTATATAGCTAGGCTTCTGTGACTTGAGCTGATTTCTAGCCAAAGGACTATGCTCAAAGTAAAAGGATAAATCCAGGGAGAGGGTGCGTTTGTGTCACAACTACAGGTGGTACAATGAGGCTGTCCCTGATCTCCTAGTCAGTACCAGTGACTGAGTTATCACAAGAATTTGTTTTTAAAAAACAATAAATAAATTAATATTAAGAAAAGACATTTTATCTCAAAAAGCTTGTTACTTGTTTTCTCCTGTCCCTATCCTGCTTTTTCTTTTCTGGCTACTTGATGTATAAGTTGTAGTTGCTTAACGATGCAAAACTCCTAAAACATTCTTCATTAATTGGACTCAAAATTTCTATAACTGCTTATTTTAGTTAGGAACTGTACATTTGGGCATATGCAGCATTCCTCTTCTGCAAAATATACAGACCTTTCCACTGCATTGTATTTTAGTCACCATTTTTGCATATCCTTTATCAAAGGAGCCATTAACGAGAGTTTCCAATTCTCTTTCCACGGGCACATAATATGCTCTATGTCTTTAATTAGCACCTTCGCTCCTCTCCCCCCTTTTCCCTCTCCCAGGAAAAAGCCAAACCTTCTTCACTACCAAAATGGCCTGTCAAAACCTGACAACTGAAGTTCTGCCTTGTCAATATAAAATTGTCTGTACCACTGTGCAAGCTGGATATTTGGGACTGGTGCAAAATAACGCACCAGCTGCATTGTCTGCTTTCCTACTTTATTCCATTTCTGCTTAATTTTTCAGGGCTACTGAAGGATTTCTGGACTCCCCTGAGCATTTGCTATAGAAAACAGATCATATTTCCTTAGGGGCTGTGTGGAAAATTGCTCTAAGAGAGTATATGTGGATGCATATGGAAATTGTACATGTGTATCCATTTCTATATGCTTTCCTGTGTGTATTAGTATATTCAGAAGCTCTGAGAACTCTTCTGTCAAAGGGTACGTGAATTCAAGCATTGTTTTCCTCAGAGGTGGGATTTTACTGGGAATGCTGGCAGGCCCCTCACAACAGAAGGACGGGTGGGTGCTGCTACTGTATATATCTGTTGTTGTCACATAGGATTTTGTGCAATAAAAATAAAACTTTTGGTCAGAAGTGTCATAAAAGTTTGATTGACTTTCCTCTTTAATTGCTTATCATCCTTGAAGAGACTTTTTGGCATTTGGAAACCAGTGAATCTGTTTCCCATTTCTTTTAGGCTTTATAAATACACCCTGTTTATATTAAAATGATAGACAAATATACATAAAGCTGGAAAACATGACCACAAACTCTTTTCCTCTCTCTATGCATTTAAAAAAAAAAAACACCCCAAAGACACTTTTATTGTTGCTAAACTTTTGCCCTTGGCTGGTAGAGCCTTCTTTATGTTTTAACAGATCCAGACATCCTTTTCATGTGGTCCTTGGATGTTCTATATTTTATATCTCTTGTGGCTTTATAAAAAGGGAAGAATGAGCTTGCTGCACAAACATATCTGATGGTAATTTTTTTGTTGTTTTTTGCAAGTCAGAAGTATTGTGACGTTTCCATTTTAAAAAGAAACTTGTTTCTCCTTGCTCTGGGAAGCTGCATTAAAGGGTTTCAGTAAGCCAACGGAAACTGAGTAGATGGAGTATTTTGGAGGTGGGTGCTGGGGACAGCCAGACGAGCACAGAGACCTTCCCTTGCTTGTGCTGTCATCTCCCACCATCACAGATGTGGCCTGTACTGCTTGCAGCCTGGTGTGGGGAGAGATGCAAGTTTGTTGGGGCCTTTTGCATGAGGATAACATCCAGGGGCTACTGCCACAAAGATTTAGCTCCTCTCACGTGGGTTTTTCCACTCTTGTGGCATGCTTCTTGCTGTAGGACAGCATCTTTCCCCAGATGTGCTCAAGTCCTGCAGAAATTGAATTCTAGGCTCTGCTCCAGAAGCAGACAGGGAAAGGGCCTTGTCTGCACTGTAGCCCTGCCTCGGGGTTGGGTCAATGAGGTGCCTTTAGTTTTTCAAAACAGTGGAGAGTGATCCAAAAGGGGAAAGAAAATGGAAACAAGGGACCGGTGGGGTGCTGTGTGGGGCACATGGTTCTGGTTGAAGTTCTGGTGGGTCCTTTCACTGCTGAGGGGGATGGTGGGCAGGGAGAGGTGGTCATGAGGAAAACAGGAGGTTGGGGGCTGGATGAGGGGCTGTCGACCCCGCTGCACCACTGGAGTGAGCAGAGGTTCCTGAATGCACCGAGGTGCTCAGTCCTTGTGCAAGGAGTTGCTATCCACAGATTAAAAAGTACACAAACGTGACAGCACGATTGGGCAGAAAAGAAACTTTGGTTTAATAATACCTGTCTTCCATTCAGAGGAACAGAGCCCCCAGATGATTCACTGACTAAATACATCAACCCCCAGGTATTTCTAGCATAATAAAACCCAAGTTAAAGAGGGAGAAAGTGCAGCTCAGCTGTGAAAAGATGTGGTAGTTGTAAAAACAGCCATATTGGATAAAGGTTAACGGACAACATTTTCAGATGTTTGCCAACTGTTTCCTTTTCATATAAAGCATGACTTCAGTGCAGCTCTGTGTCAGCATAGGGATGTGGCTGCTGTAGGCTTGGGGACGGGGCTGAAGAGGCTGGTGCAGAGAAGCAAATGCCCTCATTTTCTTTTTGAGGTGCTGCATGCTTGTGTTATAGTTTCCAGCGCCTGAGAAATTCACCCCTCAGAATGAAATGCTTAAATGCTGGCAGAAGGTGCCTCCTGTTAGTGAATTTAAAAATTTAAGCTTATTTACACAGGCAGAGTAGCAAACCACATGCCCCAGAGGGCTAATTTTGATCTTTCTTCTCTGTTCAGGGCTCCTATGTGTGTTTGCTAGCCTTGTGGTCCGTGCTGCAGTAGTTCTCATGGAGTGTTAACTTCACTGCTTGTATAGTTAACTCTTTTCTCACGCAGCTTTATAAAACAGTGTAACTCTATGCAGCCATACTTCTCTCCTAGACATGAAAGCAATTGCTCTGGGTCAGGACTTTCTGCTGTGCATGACAGGCAGCAAAGTTCACAAGTCTGGTGATCCACAAAATGCAAGGTTAAGTTTCTGTAGCAGAAGGTCACATGTCAGTGTCTGTGGCTGGGGTTAAATCTCTACCTGCAACCCTGCTCACCGCCACTGCTGCTTCAGGAACTCATCTCACCATGCTGTCCTGACTCTTTTACAGAAAGGTAGTTCTTCCAGATTGAAACAGTGACTTTCTTGTAATTTGGCACTTAGATTGCTGTTTAATTCTGAGCTTAAAGGGATGTGACATCTTTCATCACTCAAATGACTACAGAAAACCTTAAACCCAGGCTGCACTACTATTCTGCAATCCAAGATCAGTGCTCTGAAAAACAAAGGCTGGTATTTCTTGCCAGTTATCAAAATCAGCAGCCGATTGGCACCAAGCTACCTTGGGTATCTCAGAACTTTGCAGAAACAGGAAAATGCATTTGGAGAACAGGAATGCTTTGACTGTAGGCTTGAGCACTAAGGTACTCAGGTTTTACTTGCTTGTGGGATTTAAAAGGTATTTTAGGAGAAGTCTTACATGTCACTTAAGGGAGATGAGACACATGCTAGACCAGGAGTAAATGTTCTCTGTGAGATGCTTTTGCCCAAAATTATCCTTAAGGTTTAATATTGGAAAAGGGTTTGCTGCTATGGGCTGACCCCAAGCTTTCTCCTTTCAAAGGTGTTTCTTCATCTGTTTACTTGACCAAAACCACATGATTCTGCTACCCTAAGCCTGCCTAGAACACATTCCCTGATGTAGGGATTTAATCCTGGAAAGGGCCTCTCATTGCTTTTATACGAGGCTGCTGGGTGCCTTTGACCACCTAGCAGCACTGGCTACCAAGGGCTGTACTGACTGCTAGCAAGCTCAGCTGATGTAACTCTGGCTTCTGCTGTTTAGAAGATAAAGGGCCTCAGGGTATCCATGTGTGCCATTGCAGGGTCTGGTATGCAGCACCTAAGAAAAAGTCACACAAGTCCCTGTGTTCATCATATGTGTGAAGCTAGGTAGACAGGTCACTTAGAAGCAGAAGATGGATTTTGTGGTTTTGACTGTTCTACATCAGGGTTTTTTTTTAATATAAAGGTGCTCTGGAAGATTTAAGCTGAAAGACATGTCACAGCAAGTTTCTTTTCAGCCAAGGGAATCATGCATGGGGTAGGAGTACTGTAGAAGAAAGCTGCTCCTTCCACTGTTTCCTTTCCTAGCAAGAAGGGAAGCTCAGAGGTAGTTCATTGATCTGGCAGCCTTAGCAAGGCTTTTGATCCCACACTTTCTCTGGAAATTTGCTACATGTTGATGTGATATCAAAGAGTTTGTGTGGTGGTGGTTTTTTTGTTGTTGTTGTGAAGTTTGTGTAGGCTGTGGCGAGCCCTTTTGTGTCCTGCAGTGAACTACTAAGAGCAGCCCTGGTCTTTTTGACCACGAGACTTGATTACTATAATTCCCTCTTTGCAGGGCGTTCAGTGCAGCATCTCCCTAACTTGCAGTATGTTTGGACTGTAAGTAACCCAGTTGTTTACTAACGAGGGCAAGAGCAGCAATCATTTTGTAAATATACTTTGTCTTTATGGCCTTACTTGCCTCTTTGCCTCTGGCGTGCTCTCCATCGACTTTCTTTGCTGATGACTTGTTCAAGCCCTAAAAGTTGTCAAACCCAAAGATAAAAGATTAATAGTAGGAAAGAATTTAAATGCATTTGTCATCATGGAAGAAAGTATGAAAATAACTAATGTTGGAATGGAAACGTTTTAGGTAGATTCTGGCAGCTCTCAGCCCCATTACAGTCTCACAGATAACACAAATGATGCACGTCCCAAGTTGATGCTGGCAGGGCAACACAGGGAAGCTCTGGGGAATATTAACCAAGGGGACACAAAGTGGGCTTTGTCAGCAAATAAATATTGCAAGGAGAATGATAAAGTCAATTACTTTATTAGGTAGAGCAATTTACGATGAAAATTTGTTAGGGTTTTTTGCGTAGCTCTGTTCAACTGTGTTATTAGTACAGTTTTGATTACCCTTCCTTTCTGTGTGGGAGCCATGAGAGGTCCTCTGTGGCCCAGCCTCGAACTTGGTTTTGACTCTATCTAGGCTATAAGTTGTTTTAGTCAGATCTGTGGGTTCTGGGTTGTTTTTTGTTTTGGGTTTTTTTGTTTGTTTGTTTGTTTTTTTAGTCTGTTGGTGTTTAATGGTGCCATTTTTAGAAAGATGAGAAAATCCTGAAAACATATTTTGAAATCTATCTTTGTAAAATGGACCAGTCAAGAAGAGCCTATCTGATTTGTTCTTTTAATCCAAAGCACTAAATGGAGACATTCAAAAACATTTATCACTGGGGTAACACAGTGCTCATTGACATTCGTTAGCGCTGAGTCTGACTGGTAACAGATCATGGTTTATATCCTAGGAAATTTGCTGTTAAAATTAGACATAAATAGAGGTGGGGTATAATTAGTTATTCCTTCCAGATGGACTAGACTGTGCTACTCAGCCAGATGATCCCAAGCAGTGTGGTGTACAGCTGCCCTCCCGATCCAAGCTACCCCCTCAGAGGAGCTCCCCTGGGTGACTGTCTCTGTATTGCCCTGGTCCAGCACTGGGACCTAGCAAGGGTCTTCACATTCCTCCATTGCCTGCACAATCCCACATGTACAATAAGATTTTCTTTGTTAGCCCCAAGCTAATTTTTTTAAACCTCACCATAGTCTGGAAGCACGCACGCTCTCTTTCCTGCTATACCTTTACTCCTAGTAGAATAGCTTCCAGAGCTTTAAATGCTATCCATTAACTAATTTTTATTTCCGGGGAATCACATGGCTTCAGGACAGCAGTTTTAAGAGAAACTGATGGTACAGTGAAACCATAGATGAAGTTGCGAGCATTTCCAGCTCTGTTTCTAGCCTTTTTGCTCTTGGAGATGTACTACTGGTTGGGCTGTGCTTAGATCAGGAGAGAGGAGAGACCGTGTACCCTATGTGTCCAACTGAAACTTGGGGTGTTAAGCAACTCGTAGGTACGCGGTTGTGCCATCTAGCTAACGTCTGTGTCAGCCTGATTGAAAGCTCGGATGAATTTGTCACGAAAAATATGTCTGGTTTTTGTTTGGTCTTTTGAACCTTTGAAACATTGAAGCTGTGCTGGCTGCCCCACATGCTGCTGTAACTCACGTTCTCCTCCTTGTCTCTGCTCTTTCACTCCAACCAATCTTTCCTTGTCTTCCGTCTCTGCAAAAGAGACAGAAAGTGTTGGCAGGACCCTTGAACCCTGGCAATAAGCATCAAATAGAATTAATGTTACCTGTGTCTTAAAATACCCATATTTAGCACCTTGATTTCACTGTGACCGCTTTTATTTTTATAGTTATTTTAGAAAACATTTTTCCTATTGTAAATATATTTATTATATAGATGAAAATAAAAACTCTACTCAGCAAACAAAGGTTCATCTATGCATTTCTTTAGTCCTGGTTTTTATTAGCAGCGCTAGAGGTATTTTTAAAGTGTTTATTTAATCCAGCTATTCAGTAGTCTCCAGAGTCCAGGCTTCTGCTTTAGTGCTGAATCAATGCTTGGTCAAGCCTTAAACTTTATGGGTTTTGGCACAATGTTGAAACAGAAGCTTTGATGCTTGAGACTGCTGCCTGCACAGAGCAAGCATAAATTTTGATCAGTACAGTAAGTGTTCACCATTTAAAATGTCAGTGGCCAGCCTCTAACAATCCCCTCGCCCTGGAGCTGTTGGGCTGGGTGGTGTGCCTGGGCCGCGGGCACAGGACGGTTAAAGGCTGCAGTGCGTTCCTGGGTGCTGCCTCAGCCCCAGCCCACGTCCCCTGTGTTGAAATAGCATTGTTGTCTGATGGCAGTTCAGGATGAAATTACTATTTCTAAATTCCTACTGGGCAGTTATTCTTGGTTTTGCAGAGGCTGAGGGTTGATGAAGCTGCCCTCCTCCTCCAGAAGCTGTGGGTCAAGGTCAGGTCTGTGGAACTTTGTGCTGTGACCTGTGAGCCAAAGCTGTAACTCTGAATGTTATCATTCAGGTGTGCTTCATGTCTGTTGTGGTATGAGGAAAGATTTGTCTTCTACAATCTTTTGTAGATTCCAGACCTACAATTTTTTCTAGTGGTTTTCCTTTAACATGTATCCGGATCTCATTTGGATAATGTATGTAGATAAGTCTCTGATACAGAGGAAAGCCAAAATTTCATTCTTTCAGAGTCCATGGCTAAGACATGTTTTTTACTTGGCGATCTCTGTGCATTCTTCAAGGTAACATCCAGTGGACAAAAGCTTAATTACAAAGACCGTGTTTCAGCTGCTCACCTCTGGCTCCCTGGCACGGCTCTTTGGGAGACAGCCTGCGTATGCCAGCTGTCCTGCTCCTGCCCTGAGCCAGCACAACTGTATGCAACAACAGCGCCGCATGCCAAGCAGAAGCAGGTTGTGGACACCCTCCCTTCAGTGCCCATGGGGACCGTGTGATCCTCCTTCCCCACAACCTCAGCTTCTCTGACACGAGTTGTGGCAGATGAGGAAGCACAGTCCCATGCAGTGCCCTACAGTGCGGGGATCCCCACTCCCTAGCACATGGTGGTGGCTCTAATGTGCAAATTCCTCTCTTAGCTTCCCTTATACTGCAAATTCCTCCTTGTTCTTTTGGTTTGTATCTTCATCCTTTCCACTGGAGATGTGATTGCAACCTGGGCTGTAAGTCTTGCAGCACCAATGCATATTAACAGCATATGACGAATCAATATTGTTTCAGTACTTTGTAACCCAAAGAATTCTGTTCGTTTCTTCCCTTATGTGTTTGTACATGGGTATGCAAAGTGTGTGGTACGGTTCGGTGCTGTAGAGATTTTGTTGACATACAAGCACATTTTATCTCCTCCATGTGATGTTTTTACCTCTATCTGATATTTCTGATTAATTTTTTGGTACAATTTGGAGCATGCAAGGGACCTGCCTGGGTCCCTGAGCACGCCTGGTTCAAGGCCTGCTGCTTCACCTCCTCCTGGCACTTTGTGCCATGGCTTCCCACCATGGCAGAGCCTGTGCTGGGGGAAGCTGGTGTTGCTTCCTGGGTAAACCAAAATGCCAGGGGTCACACTAATGTAAGCCTGTGGCACTGCACGGGGTTTTTTGGCACAGAGTCAGAGTCTGTGTTGCTTTATGCTTTCGTCAGTCATTTCCAGAAGGGGCCAAAAAGGCTGTCCAGTCAGAGGGTAGAGATGGCCTATGCTAGCTAGCAATGACTGAATGCTGCTGTGGAGAGCAAACACTTTCCTTTGTGGTGGTGTTTGATAGACTATTACCCAGCCAACTACTGAGAACTTTATTAGCATGCCTGACAGAGGCTGTGAAGTCTCAGAATTGACCACACAGGGTAAGCAACCCGTGCAATTTCACTGGAGTGGAGCCTGTGCTTCCTTGGCACATCCCGCAGAGCAGATCTGGGACTGGGAGTGAGGGCGCAACCAGGATGGAGAATTGCCGGAGGAGCTTATCCTAATGTTGCAAATTAAATTGTGATCTTCTCCTGATACATTTCCAAGACTACATTTAAGAGAGAGAAAACAAAAATTAAAATACAAGTTCTAGGAGCACTGTTAGGCTCCAGATATGCATTAAGGAAAACAGAAAGGTTTTCCAACTTAATTTAACACCACCAAGAATTTATGGTCTGTCTGTAAGCCCTTAACATCCCTTAATAGGGATGTTGGGGGAAGAGAGGGGCTTCTTCCTCACTCCTGCAATAAAGGGATCTCGGGAGAGTCTGCTGCGTTTTGTCAGCTGAACTGACTGACTGCGCAGAGACACTGATAGATTTGGTGCTCTTCTCCCTCCACTCCCTGCCATGTCTGTCGGGAGTGCCTGAGTGTGGGGACTCGCCTGAACAGCAGCATAGGCAAGCCCTGATCTTAGTGGGCACCATTTGGCGCAACTGTGATACCAGTAGGTAACGATACCTGGAAACACTCTCTTTTGTTTGTTCCATGAAGCTACCCTCTGCTCTTCCTCGGAGTGGACGAAGCCAGACAGCTGAGTAATCAGCATGTCACAGCTGGATGCAAGAAAACTTGGGCAAAGCTCCGAACCCCTCGGCTGTCGCCAGGCGCTTCTGCGTGCTGGCGGGCGGTGCGTCTTTTTTCTCTGAAGTGCCGGCTGTCGTGAGAGCGGTTACAGGTCTCAAAGTTTCAGAGCGTGGCTGCAGCAGCGAAGGGGGCGGATCGATGCGCCGCACTTGGAGCAGCTGAGGTGGCCGAGCCACGGCGTGCCCATGTCTGCTGGCTGTGGATGAGTCCAGCTTCCGTGCCAGTGGGAGGCTGGGCAGGGAGGTGCTGCGGGAAGTTGAGCTGCCTCCTCCTCTCGCCTCTGCAGCTCCCCTGAGCTTGTTGTGATCTTTCTGCTTCCCACCATAGGATCATAGCACCCAACACTTCTAAAGCCTTGTCATTCAGATTTAAAAAAAAAAAAAAAAAGTAATTGCCATCTTGGTGACAACTTGAATCTGACCTGCTTTTGGTGGAGATAACCCTTCATTTTTATCATGCATTATGTTGTCTAAATTAGGAAACTTTAATAATGTATGCAATTTATCATAAGGCTTATGTGATAATGGCGGAAACTGACATAAAATGGAGAATTTATAATGCTGGATTAGTCTTATGAAACAGTGGTGTACCTTCATAAAGAGTCCAAAGAGCAATTATTATGTGTGTTTGACTGGCACTGTAAAGTCGTTAGTTCAATCATCATTGACCAATTACTGCTTTATTGCATTTTCTTTTTATTTTTATGGTCAGAGAATGGCATTTTTCCCACAATCAGTCCTTGAGCACAAAGACAATAACAATTAAAAGAAATATTTAAAATCTGGGGTTTATCTGCACAGAGGGACCCATCCGTCACTATAAAGATCAGTTTTGCATGCAGCTGTATTTCAATCCAATAGCCCCCAAATATCTAGTTTTCCAGAATCAGAAGTTTTAATTTTAAACATTCTTCAAAAAATGAGTAGTTTGTGCTTCACAAACTTACTCAAAATATTAGAGTTCCTTATGACCTTACACTTGTTTAAATACTGCATGTTTACAAAGATGTGTGCGTGATAAGGTTACATATGACACTGATTAGAGTCCAGATAAGAATGATTATTGTGGTCATTAGGGACAAACTTGGGCACTATCCAATATTATCAGCCAAAAGAAATAGAGAAATGTAATACTGTGTGAAAATGCTTATTTATCCTGACAGAGTACTGACCCGCAAATAGGGTTTTGGTCTGTAATTAAGCTGAAGGTATTACTTACAGTAGCTTAGTAATTGTACCTGTCCTGAGCCTCGGCTGCCTGATCTGAAACTCAGGAGTGTGGGAGCAAAGTGGCGTGTGGTTTGGGGTGAGGTGATGCGGTGACAGGCTGGGGGATGACCTTGACTTCAGCGCGGTTGCATCAGCGTGCACTGCTGAAGGACGTGGTTTTGGATCATGTTCAGAGCCAGGCGTACTGTGTGAAAACAAGCTTTTGACATGTAATGCAGCATGTGCCCCCTTAATTGTGCCTGTGCATGGCATTGCCACCCGGGCACCCCAGCGATGCCTGGCTGAGGTTGCGCCAGTTCAGGGAGAACCTTGGGCAGCCCCTTGCCATGGCTTTCCCTGGGGTGGCTGGGTGCCCCAGGAAGCTCCAGGGAGAGCCAGGCAGTCTGTGTGTGAGTATAAGGTGCTTAGCACAGGAGAGATCCAGTGGTGTTTGGCATCTCTAGCTGAAAATAAAGCCAAGCCCAGCACTTCTCTGCGTGGTCCTTCCCTGCACAGCTCCTAGTGCTGCCTGGAAGGGTGACTCTCCCTGCCCTGCTGCTCGTGCTCAGCCTTTCCCATCTCCCGCAACACCAGGTGCTTCCCTGCAGTGCCCGCCTGTCCCTGGGTAGGAGCGGGCTTCCTTGGGTGTGCTGCCCTCCTTCCACTCCTTCCACAGGAGGAGCAGCGCGTGGCACCACAGCATCCTCAGGGTAGGAACACATCATCACATGTACAGCCAGCTCTGTCTTGCGCTGTCTATTGGGAGCAGGTAAAACACCTACCTCTCCTTCCCAGTCTAATGGGGAGTGGAGTAGTTATATGTGTGTGGTGGTTGCCTGATGGCTGCTGCAGGTTTCTGCAGACTCAGCACTAGCAGAGCTCTGAAACAGCTATTGGGAGTGAATTTGTAAGGAGTGAGTCTTTCCCCATTTGCTGGTGTGCTGCAGGCAGTGGCAGCTCTCCTGGGCGAGGTGCTGAGCACCTGTGCCAGCGGTCCCGTGCAGGCTGCAGCTCCCAGACAGGACTGTGACCAGGGCTCAGCATCAACTGGTCGTCAGTTGAGCAGAGCTGCTTCCTTCTTGGGAGATACTAGTGAGCCTGCTTTGTCCTCCCTTGGAACATATTTATGTTTTGGGCTTGGGGTTTGCTTTCAGAGCAAGAGAAGGTTTTTGAAGTATGTAAGAAGCCATGTCAGGGGGCTGGGGAGAGGCAGGAAGAGGGAGGAAGTCACAGAAGTGGAAAAAGGGCTACTGAAAAGTAGTATGTTCTACAGAGGAAGTTCCTTCTTTTTGCTTATTTCAGTCTTGTTTTGGAAGTAATTCTTTTTACCCTGTCTGGTGTACATCCAAAAATTTAATTTAGATGAGAATGGGAATTTCATTCCCAATTGGATGAAATACAAGTCCCTGGTCACTACAATTAACTATAATTAAATGCTGAGAAATTCAGATTAGCTGAAGAGGTCAGCCAGATCTCCAGCAACAAAACAGGATTTTTTCTGCTGTTTAGAGGTTCACCAGGCAGGCTTACAACCAAATCCATAGGTGATTTTCCCTGAAGTCATCAAGAAAGTTCCTCAGTCCTCATAGTCCAGTTTTGAAATAATTTGATTATAATGTGGAATAATGATTTGATAATAATGTGGAAACAATGAGACAAACCCTGTAAGTGTAAAAAGCCTGTAGAAAGCTGGTCTCGTGTTCCCATTTGCTGTACGATGAGTTTCTGTGCATAACCTCTGCACGGCCTCTGGCTACAGAGGCCAAAGTAATGAGGGCATTGGGGCTAAAAAGACAGGGCTGAAACGCCCGTCGAGGCTCCTTCTGTGGGACCCTCCATTGCAAGTACTGGCACCGCCTATGGTGGGTGAGGAGTTTCCAGTTCTGCTGCATCCCACCTGGGGTGTTTGACAAGCTACAGCCATCTCCTTCCACTCCTTTCCCAGTGATTTTTATCCACGAGGGTGGTTTTACTAAGCCAGACCCTCCTTTCCCTCCCCCTCACTTTATTTTCTTAAGAGACTTAATCAAAGGTAATTTGAGTTCCCATTTCTCTATCAATGGTTGCATTTAAAAGGGGCTTATCTGATTTCCATCACCAATTATGGGCTCCCATTTCTTGTTTATATCCATCTCGAATCTGACAAGGTCCCTGTTTGATTTTGATAGGAAGTCAGGGCTTCATACAAAGCTAAGGAGACTCTGAAGCACATTTGTTCGGGTAAAATAATATCTCGGGAATTACTTCACTTGTACTGCACGAGGAGGGGGTAGAATAGGGTGGTCCCTGCCACTTCTGTTGAAAAATAAATTCTGAAGCCAAGATAGTAAATACTTCCCTGAGCCAACACAGTGGGAGGGAAATTACAGTGCCCAGGAATATTGCTATTAAGGAGACTGGAGGTCAGAGGTTAATGTAACAGGAGTTGGTCTAGCCAGAAAGGTCGGGAAAGGTTGGTCTTGTAAGTATAGAGCTGTTTGATGACTTTTAACTATTTTGGGCAAGAAAAACATCTCTGCCCTTGTCTTTGGGAGATAGCAGGCAAAAGCTGAGGCCTCTTAGGGAACTGGCTGCTAAAAATTGATGGGGTAAATTCATGCACAAAGTGAGGTGTCCCTCTTGCTTTTTCAGTTTTGACACTGGTTTTTAACCTGCTCCAGTATTTTGCTGTGCATTATTTTTAAAATGAATTTATTTGGAGCATATGAATCTCTAGGATGCCACTGTAGTTGTGGTAGCATGTATCAAAGCACGTGGTGCCGTTTGCCAAACCAATTCACCTAGCACACTCCTGGAAGAGGCTGAAACCTGGAGCCGTTCCCAGCAGTGGCAGAGCATTAGCAGGAGATCATGTGGTCGGGACGCAGTTGCTGCTACATGGAGAGCTTTGTCTTTGCTGTTTGAAACGCTAGTGGATGTTTTTATTTGGCTTGGGCTTTTATTTATTTATTAATTATCTCCCGTAGCAAACAGTCTGTAAAACCCTAAAAGTAGGCAGGTGCTTCTCATGTTTACCACAGGGTAGCTCAGTGAGGTTACCTCTCCAGGCCACCATGATGCCAGCCAGGGTGTTAAGGTGGACAACTGAAGCAAGCGCTGGCTCCTTGCGTGCTGTCCCTGCTCACAAGGACCCAGGGATCCCTGCAGGCCTGACACCCCATCTGCCAGCTGGACACACAAACTGGGCCTGAGCTCAGCGCTGACCGCACCAACACAACTTCTGGTGGGGCTGGAGCAAGGACAGGGTCAGCTTATGTCTGCAACGACAGACAGTCAGGGATTCTGCATGAAAAGCACTTTTCCTGGGAGACAATGAATATCAGGGTGGTTTTTCCCCTTTTCCAAGCTATAGGTATTCCTCAAGTCCGCATGACCCTTGCTGTGTGGCGGAGAGGGAGGCGGGGGTGCCTGAAAGCTCAGCACCTTGCACAGCAGGCAGGCTGAAAAGCCACTTACCGTGCTGCCCTCGCTGTCCTACAAAGACTGCAGGATCCCCATGAGATAATGTGCAGGGGGCAGCATGTGAGCTGAGGGAAGCAACTGTAGGTTGGATACCATATAGACTCAGGAAGATAACTTAGTACTGTTCTTAACCTCGTTAAGTCTTTTGCTGGGACAGAAATGTCCCTGAAGGGAGTGATGGAGTAAAACCTAATGTGCTTTGGGAAAGGTGCATATTTGCTGTGTAATGAGGAGCTCAGTTGCCTGCAGGGAGTCAGAAGCATGTGGAAACAGGGATCCTTCAGGAAACTTGCAGAAGGCTCCCAGCAGAGCACAGGGTATGACAGCAGCTCTCAGCCAGCCACATACACCTCACTACACAGAGCATCAGTGCAAGAGACCACGCACTGGGATTGACTGGTGATAAACGCAATTATGTGGCAGTTTGAAATGTCAGTTATGCTGAACCAGCACAAAAAAAAAAAGTATTCTTGGTTTGTCAGGCTGTATCTAGGTATTCCATGGCTCTTCACTGTCTCTTTGGGCTGCTTGAGTATGTCTTGCTCAAAAAAAAAAAAAAAAAACCCAAAACAAAAACAAACAAAAAAGAAACTAAAAAAATCCCACATCTGACTGACGTGATTTCCTTTCTTGTGCAGAGAACCTTGAACTGGGTAAAAGCTAGTGAGAAAGGAGGTTCATCCCAACAAACCCTGCAAGCTCATCTGTTGTAAGCACTGAAGTATTTCAGAGGCAAGTTCCTCTGAAAATGGGTGATATGCGTGTTTTGACACTCCTGTTATTTCCCTTTGGGGGTAATGTCATGCCTCTTTCTCAGAGGATATCAGCTTGGAGGTATGTCTAATTGTTTTGACTGGTATAAAATGTGGAAGAGCTGCCTTGGAAGGCCGTCTGCCCATGCCTTGATGTGAAAGCTTGTAGACTTCACAAAAGTTCAATATTAATCGCAATAACTGGTTGCAGACTCTTAATTCCTGTTGGCACCTGTGTATCATTACGAAAGGAGAAACCCCTCCACTGGAGTTTTTCAGTGCTCTGTCTATTGCTGATGGCTTCTCCACAGTGATGCATACTTTCCCCATGCAGCGGGAAAGCGTGGTTCCACATTTTCCTCTCTCTTCCTGCGAGTTGCGTGTTGGCCCTGTTCCATTCTGCCTACTTTCGAAAAACTCAGCATGCTTGATTTACTGTAACACGCATGTTGGTAGTCTCTTTCCTTTCCTGCAGTGACATGTGTACTTCAGCTTTACAATAAAGGGTCTGAACGACACACAGCAGGATAATCGGACAGATATTGGCAGGGCACGTCATCAGTGCCAAGCCAATTAAACCATTAAAGCTGATACAGTAAGCTTGATTGCAACTGGCTGTCTGAGGTCCTCACCAAATATGCTCCCGAGAAGGGGGATATGAACAGAATGTGCAGAAGGGGGCCCTGCGGGAGGAGCTGGGAAGCTTTGACATCCGTGCTTTTGAGTAATTACATCGGTTTGGACCGTAATGCAGAAAAGATTTTTTTAGTGCATGCATTAGAAAACAACTCAAATTCTTTATGATATGAGATTAAATGGTTTCATCCCAGATAAAACTTAAGACCAGCAAAAATCCTAATGCTTGATTGCTCTTGAGGTAATATTTCAAGACTTGAATCATTCTGTTTTAAAATACCTCAAGTTTACAATGATAAATCTACAAAGCACTAAAAATCCTACTCAATCAACTCTGGTTCTTGAAATGGCATCTGCCTTTGAGCTATAAAAATAACAGATGATTTTTTGATAGCTTATCAGTTAACAGACTGCTTAGTTAGGATAGCACATTTTTATGCTAATCTTAGGGCTGTGATGAGCGAGAGAGAGAAAGAAAATCTATAGTATTATTTTGTATCTACTTTAAGTTCAGCCTAGCTTTTGGAAAAGATCTGTCCTCTTCTAGGAATTGCCAGCCACATGGGGGTTTCAACACTCATCTGAATGGAGGTGGAATTGATTTAAACATGTTAAAGTGGTAATATATGTGGCTGTTTAATGGTGTCTCTTCTGCACCACGGAGCAGACACATGAGGCAAGCGAAACAGGCGCTGAGTGTTTCCCGGCATGGCTGCTGAAGCATGTCCCTCAGCCCAGGAGAACAGGCAGCATTGCTGCCTCACCAAGGTTTCGGGTGCCCTCGTCTCTGAGAGCTGGTGAGGCAGAGGGCAGAAGCAGAGATTTGCCAAGCCCACAGTGCTGCTCTCTGCCTTGGTCCTGTTCCTCTGCATGTCCTCCAAGAGAGGTGGGAGGAGGCATGCGGTCTGCGCCGGTGGGACGCTTTTGGGGAAGGAAGCAGAGGGATGGCACAGTGGGGAAGCACCTGGGCTTTTCTGCCTGACGTGTCAGATGTACATGCTGTGGTCTTGTCATGGGTTTGCGATGGAGAAAAGGTTCCTTCCGTTTATCCAATTTCTTGATTCCCTAAGACTGGGATTAGTTTGGCAAAAAAATTATATTGTGACAAATTTGAGGCTGATTTGGCATTTTGCTGGCATGGGTTAGAAGTGATGGTGTCTCAGTGGCCAGGCAGGGACAGGATTTGAATCCTCTTTTTGTTCACTCCTGAAGAATTCTCACATTCTTTAAACAGAAAGGATACTAACTCAACTTGGTATCCACTACCAGTTCCTCTGGGAGATGAACTGACAACCTAGATGGACCTTGATTTGACCTACAGTGTTATTTTTGCATTCTTGTGTCTTTGAGCTCTCATTTTTGATGTATTCTTTTTTGCACTTTCTGTTTTCTGAAAAGCTTGGGGTGTGTATTTGATTTTTTTTTTTAAAATAACAAATTGAATCCACATTCAGACCTGATTTTCCTTGAATTCAAGGTGGCCAGGGGCAAGGTAATAGGTGGCTTGAATGTGATGCTCCTTACTGAGATTGTTTTGTACCCAATTCTGTATTTCTGGGGAGTAGAAGGCTATTTTAACTGAAAATCAGCATGAGCATAAAAAAAAAAAGTCCCATACAGTCAACTTTCCTTATGTCTGTTCTCGGCTATGCTGACCGTGACTTCTTTCTCTTTTGTCTCATGAAAAATTATTTTCAAACTGTATAAAAGTGTCTCGTGAAGCATGACAGCTGCCCATGGAGCAGCTTTTCTCTGACACAAACACACCAACCCCAACAAGTGTCCTTGATCTGTCTGAAAGGGTTAAGTGGAAAGTTAAAACTAAATGAGAAGGCATGTGAAACCTTTGTCTGCAGTTGGTTCAGCCAGAGATTTGTACTTTAGAGCTGGGGTAAATCAGAGTGGCAGTCAGACTTTGACTGGCCAGTAGCAGTAGTTTGTTCTTGGTCAAGTTGCCCTGACAGATCCAGAAAGGAAGTTTGTCACCCGTGTGCCAGAAGTGAGTCCTTTTGCTCTGGATTTGGTCCAAAGTCAAAATTGTAGAGGATACCTGGAGATAAAACCTGAAACCTGAAGATATGCAAGGCTGTTAATTAGTATGTGTAGACCACAATATTAGGGATTTTTTGCCTTTTAGGGTCAAAGTCAAAGAAATGTACTTTGTCCCCCAAGCTTGAGCGCATGCGCAAAGGAAAAAGGAACGAAACTGGCTGCTGTCTTTCCTACAGTTTGGAGACTTCCTCAGGCTCTGAGCTCCCTGCCCAAGAGTGACTCCCATTTTCCCTTCAGACATGCCACACGGCTCCAAGCATGGGAGGGAGGAAGGTTGGTGCTTGCCTTGGTCTGCTGCAGGTCTTTGTGCTGAGGAAATCAGCCAAGGTGCATTTGTAGGGGAGCAAGCCAACCCCTTCCTCCTTTATCCACCTGAGTACGTTGGAGTTTGTGCACACAGTGCCTGAAATGCAGAACAACTTGAATCTGTGCTTTCATGGGGTTGCCTCTCTTAAACTTGCCTATTTCTGTGCGGGAAACTTTTGTTGAAGATTACCTTATACAGAGAGCATCCTTACCAGTGACAGAAAATTGTAAACAAGATTCAATGTAGCCAAAATCAGCAAACAGTGCTGTGCTCCCACAGGCCCCCAAAATCTGCGTAGTAGCATAAAAAGAAAATAAGTTTCCTGTGACTCTTCTAGATTTTTATACTCTTAGGTTAAGCCAAAAGCCTGCAGAGATCAACCTTTCAATTGTCTGCATCCTCATCCAGACATACTTATCAGATAAAAATACTGCTCAGGATAGGAGAAGGTTAAATTACTTTTTCCTGATTAATTTGGAGCTTGTGGTTGCACAAGGCAGGGAAAAGTTTTCCTTTAGTAGTCCAGTCGCTATGCTGGCTAACTTGCTAGTGGATTTCCATGCAGGCTAATCCTATTCCTCTGTTCTTTTGCACATTGCCTATTACTTGACGGAGCATTACAATGGTAGATTGGCTCATCTGTATGCTCCCATCCTCTCTGCTTCTAGAGCAAGGTTCTCCCTTACTTACACACACAGAAAGTTACTTAGCCCTCTGTACTAACAAGAGGACCTTGAGAAGGGTGAAATTTTAAGAGCCTGTTCTTTAAAAGCATTTGCTGAATAGAGCATGAAAAAGAGTAACAGAAAATCTTTGTTTAAAACTGCAAACTCTGAACGTGCTCAAGTGGATAGAAGCTGAAGACAGAGGAAAGAGTTTCTTCATTTTTATTTCTGGAGGGACGGAAGTGACTTGGGTTTCAAAACGCCTATAATACAATGAGTGCGTGGCAGAAGTGCTCTTGTTAAAATGAATTTACTACAAGAATGTACAGAACTTAATATAGATTTTTATGAAATCTAATGCTGAAAATTTATGATAGCAAATAACAAGGCTTTGATTAGGCTGATGGGAATGAAACCTCTTGGAGTAATTGGATTAAGACTAAGTGGAAAGTAGCGGTACCTGCTAGAGAGAGCTGAGCTAAATATCACGATTCAGGGCTTGTTGGTTACTTGAACTAACTTACTTGGTAAGTAAGTTGGTAATGAGATTACTTACTAAGTAAAACACATGCTAGTCTAAGTTGCCCTCAGAAGATTTCCTGGCATGGTTAGACCTAGACATTTATGATTGCTGTATGTCATTCTGGTTTATCATTTCCTTCTTCCTAATGTTTCTTTGGCTTAATTTTTCCCCCTGGACTGTGCAATATTGTGCAAAAGAGGTTGTGTGGGTTTGGTTTTTGTGCATGTATGAGTGAGAGGGAAGAGAGAAGCGTAACAGTGACTGATTTGGGTCCTACCTCTGCCGTGCGCTAAGCTCTGACGCTTACACGCGATCCTGCTGCAGGAATGGTCTGAAGCATTGCTTGGGGTTGTGATCTCCAGCTAGCTCAGCTTTTCAACCAAGTTCATTTAATCAGGTGCAAATTCTCTGTGTAGGTGAGAGATGTGCAGGGATTAGATCAGCTTACAGGAGGCCACAGATGAGTGTGGACAAGAAGAAAACCAGTCTCCTCTTCATTCTGTGCCAGGTGTGTGTAAAAAAAAAAAAAAAAAACAAAAACACAACAAAAAAAACCCCAAAAAAACCCAGGGCAGGAGAGCAGCCCAGCCCCTGTCACCTGTCTTGGGCTTTTCCCAGCACTCTCAGCCAAACTATTTTGACTGATGTTATTTTTGGGAAGCCTCAGTGGGCGGGAAGGAGAAGAGGTGGGAAGGTGTGGAAATAGCTCCTGACCAAAAACTCTCAGCACCTGGAAAATGAAGCTTTGTTTCCCTTCCCTTCTTTGCTGGTTAGGTGCTCATGTCCTCCCCTCAGTGGTTAGAGCAGATCCCTGTCACTGCTGTTCAGGAGGCTCTTGGGTGCTGTTCCTATTCAGTACAGAGGCTGGGCAATTTCCGCTCTTGTTTTGGCAAATACTTAATTCACTGACAAAAGATGTTTCAGAAGGCCTGAAATTGCTCACAGATTTCACTTGAATTTCCTGACTGGATTCAGTTTTGAAAAATGATGGGATAATGTTCACAGGATTGAACAGAAAATCCAGTTTGAATTTCTACCTCCCTTGCCTGCTCTTTGTTTAGGGTTCGCCCCTCGGGGACAGGCAACCTTCCCATTTATGCAAAGAAAATGTGAATACTCAGGCCACCGCCCAAAGACGGGTGTTCATTTTGGCATGAATGGCTTTTAGTTTTTTCCTATTAAAATCCTTCAATTTTCTGTGGCCTAGATCTCAATTATGTCAGGCAGATTAATTTTATATGTGCAAGACTTGCATTATTAGAGCGGCAGCCTCAGCCCCGGCCTCTTGCCTGCCTGGAAAGTGCTCCATGCTCTGTGGTACAGGACACCTAGAGTGGATGTTTCTGTCTTTCCTATGCTGAAATTATCCTCTTCGTATATAATATTTACTTTCACCTCAAATACATATCAAGGATGATGGTAAAGTTGTTCTGGGTGATCAGTCATTCTGCTCTCTTTTGCTCCAACAAATATTG
The DNA here is from genome assembly GCF_011004875.1 of Balearica regulorum gibbericeps. NCBI lineage: Eukaryota > Metazoa > Chordata > Aves > Gruiformes > Gruidae > Balearica > Balearica regulorum. The sequence continues at coordinate 12,355,663 of NC_046189.1, read as the reverse complement.
AAGTATTGTATAGAAAGCAGAACAAATCTAAAAGGATTGAGCACGAACGTTATGTCTGGGATATCCATATCTCCTTAGTTAGGAAACATCCCTGGGACTTCACTTCTGCGTAGGAAGACGGGCTCCCCTTGGACATTGCTCGCCCTCACAGCAATCCATGAATCGGTACCTTAGAAAAATAAAAAATAAATGTTCCGGGGGGGGGGGGGGGGAGCTTTTTTCCAGCACAGTAAGCAAAGCTTAAGAAAACAACTTCCACATCAATGTGAATATTTTTTACTTTTTTTCCCTAGTGTTGTAAGTTGAGCTACAGAGCTGATAAATGTGTTATTTGTGTGATGCTATTCAAAGTCTTGTGATTCTGGGGCCAGGCCGTGGCCGTGGTATTTAGCCTGGAAGTCAAGGTGTGGATCACGCCAAGGTGATTGCCAAATGCATTTTGCTGATACATTTTGAAAGCAACGACATTTCGCTCTGCAGAAAGGCAAGAAAACAAGCCATTCCTCTCTCCCCCTGCTGCAACGGTTTTTATTTTACACCACCAAGAGATGACATACAATTTGATGAATTTCATCCCCCCCTTTTTTTTTTATACCCACTTGAACTACTATATAAATATTAATAGCTAAACACATTGCAAACAGGTGGGACCCGTTCTGCCTCTGGAGAGCTGCCACCGCTAAGTGATATCTCAGATGGGGTGACAGAACTTTCCCATGTGGGCGCTGTCTCTCCCTGCCAGCCCCTCGGACATGCCTGGAGCTGAGAGCTCTTTGTTTTTTTGGGCTTTTTTCTTTTTATGGTATCGCTATAACAGTTTTTCTTGGTCTTTTAACAGCTCATTCAGAAGGGGAAGGACAGGGAATTAAAAGGCGGTTTTTTCCATTACCTTTCCTAGTTAGTGGGGTGTTTCAAAGGGGGTTTGTTCCTGATGGCAACAACAGCCCCCCAGTTTTGTGTTTGTGTCTGAGGGTAGCGTCTCCAAAATGGTAATAAAGAAGTGCTCATCTGTGGGCTGTATGGTAAATTCACCTTTCTACCGCCTCGCCTCTTTCTCTAACTTGCTTTGCAGGTACTGTACAGGGAGCGGTTGTGAGGATCTACCCCGTGTGCGCAGCTGTGCAAGCACTGTCTACATCTGCGATTTGTTCCAGTGCCCCTGCGAGCGGGGTTCTTGTGGGCAGGCCTCCGGGCAGCAAAGGGAAAGGGGTGGTTACAAGAAGCTGCGGGTCTGGAAGGAAGCCTGAGAGGTGATGGGGGATAGCATGCACAGGGGCAATGCCTGGATTACCCAGTTACTCTTACTTATTCTATGATTATTTCCCCTAGCCCTTCCTGATTATAGCATCTTCACTCTTTCACTGTAAAATCTTAAAAAAGAAATAATGGGTAGAGTTTATTTGTCACAGACTGTGTTGGGGGTCAGCAGGCGGCGGTGGCTGCCTCCAGCCTGATGGTGCTGTTGGAGCTATCGCTGCTGCCTTCTCAGGGCATGCTGAGCTTTCTTCTTTTCACTGAGGAAGTGGTGGCCTTATTCCTGAGCAAAATCATGAGCGGAGTTCAAAGGAGTTGTTTGGGTTTTGGGGGTTTTTTGATCAAAATGATGTTTCCACAGAAGCCATCACCACGTTTTGACTTTCAGACAATCACAAATCCAAAAATGTTGGGTTGTTTAAAAATGAAATTTTTTCCTAAAATATTTTTTGATGAAAAATCTATTATATTCTTCATAGCATTTACTTACTTCTTTCCTATTAGAACTACAGAGATGTAATGTAGCCCTAGCCAAATTTGGGAGTCTGGGAATCTGGGACTTGCAGGATACATTGTACTCAGAATAGTTCCAAGTGAGATATTTGAATAATTTTTAATTTCTTTTTTTGTAAGAATCCAGAAGAGAAGTGTTTGGTTTGTGTTTTTTTTTGTGGTGTTTTGGTTTTTTGGTTGGTTTTATTTTTATTTTTTTTTTTCAAAAGCCCATATAAAAACTGAAGATTCAAATTTTCCCTGGGGGCACGAATAGAAATATTAGTGATGTGCCACTTGCTTGGTGGCACAGTGGAGGGACTGGTACAGGCATGAATCAGGGACTGCTGGCAGACTCACTTTCCAATATGTGCAAATAAAAATGCAGACCACATACTACATCTGGGGTCTGAAGACTTACCAAGCTGCCATAAGGCCATAAGTTTGGTTGTTTGCAGTTTGGGGTTTTTTGAACCATCTAAACAGGCTGCATGAAATGATGCCTCCATTTTTTTATTAATACATTTTTTAAACTGATTCTAGCTGAGGAGACTCCAGCATTCCTATTTAATGTTCTGATTAATGAGCGTAAACAATGCTTTTAAGATATTTTTTACCTGTGTATAATCAAGCCATCTAGCCACCAGTAACTGCAAATGTCACAGATTTCAATGGTCTCTTTGGGACTTTTAATCTGTTTGCTTTTATAAAGGAGGTGATTTTATTTTTACATTAAGGAAGCATTAACATCATTAAATGGGCTCCCACTTTATGATAACTGCAAATGTCACATTGATCCAGAAAGATAAGAAAATGTGCTCGTCTTTGGAACAATATCCAAGGCAAGAGCAGGCAACCCACACTATTTGCATTAAAAAACAAATTGTATAAATGCAGAAGATTGATGTGCCATCTGTTCATGTCCTTCACTTTTCTGGCTCTTCTGTGTTGAGATATTTTTATGGAATAGTTACGTTTATTATTTTGAAAATGACTCACAGGTTAAAAAAGTTTACGATGGGCAATATAAGTTGAAGATACTCGTTTACAGTATCTCAGGTATAAAAACTGGCATTAAAATTAACTTCCATGCCCACAACCAAACTACAGTATTCTGCAGTCTGTATTACCTAGATCCTAGGATCAGAGAAAAAGACTTTACCGACAACACTAGCAGTTTATGATGTGAATCCGAAATATCTAGCTTGTACGATGTTCTTCTCTAGTAATGGAAAGGCATTCAAGAAGGTACAGTCTAGAAAAAGCTACTGGCTGGGCTTTGCAACAAGAAGGTAAATATGGGGTGGATCTTGTTTAAGATCAGGCTGTGTGTTTTCAGTGAAACACTGGCGTTAGCTGGGGTAGATGTGACGAGCAGAGTGCTGAATTGTCAGAATTTTTGTCAGAATGCTAAGCCCAAATCCCAGGCAGCAACTGCTGATAAAACCTGCATGCTCCAGAAAGATACCATGAAGGAAACCTGCGCATCTCACCACGATCCCTCGCTTTCGTACCCCTCCTGCTTGCCACACCAAGCCTCCCGTTGCCTGGAGTAATGCCCGTTGCAGCAGTCCTCTGTGGTACCAGTTTATTTTGGTTTGTACCAAGCTCCGTTTGGAAATGATCCTTGTCCCTGAGTCCCCCCGAGCTGAGGGCAGGATGGTGGAAGGGTAGGGGAAGGCGGGAGCATTGTTCCGTCACCCAAAGGCTGGGAGCAGGAACACAGGAGCTGGCACGTGTGGCGCAGCACATGGGGTGAAGGAGACTGAAGGTCCCAAGGGCGAGCAACAGCTGGGAGGGTGGGAGGGAGAGGACCCAGCTGCAGGGGCTGTTGAAAGCATCACGTATCCCTATCTCCCGACAATGGAGGCCATACAAACCTTCAGAACAGCAGGCAGAAAATGGTGGCTGGGAGAAGGGGGCTGATACTCATTATACAGAGTCAGAGAAACCACCAGCCCCACAAAGCCTTCTGCTTTTAGCAGGAAAAACATTAGCAGAGAGGAGAGGATTTACTGTCATTAAATCCAGCCCATTGCACATCTCCAAATGTGAACTTTCTGGGGAAAGGTTTTGACATTTCTTATTATTAAAGTATTCATTCTTGTTACTATTATTTTGCCAGTGCCTTACTACTTCTTGGGTCACTGCTGGTCTGAGGCAAGTAGAGCCCACAAGTGACTGAAAAATATTGCAGTATACATTACAAATGTTCATGCGTGTCAACAGAAGTCTTTTTTTTTTCTGCGTTAAATCACCAAAGGCAACTGAAAGAAGGGATGTCTACTCAAAAGTTGAGATGAACAATAATTAAAAGGTATCTCAACTCCTGTATCAGAATTTCCCAATATATTGTTACAGAAGTGGATTAAGATACTGTTCTGTAAATCATACAAATGGCTTTCTGAAAGAGGTCAAAACCAACTACTTTAGATTTAGATGCATTATTGTGTCCCAGAGTGCTTGTATGTCACCAAGGGACAACATGGGTTTGATCTCCTGATGAGAAATGCTTTCCTTTCTGTGCTCAGCTCTTTGCTACTTTATCTCAGAGAGAGAAAACTGTGTGTGGCACTCTGTGCCCTTTGCAGAGATGAGATGAGCACTGTGCCTGATTCAGACCTGGCTCTGTAAACTGAGATAAAAACCCTGGGAATGCCTACATGAGGTTGCTGCACACAGTAGCTTCAGAAAAGGATAAAAATGGGGCAGGAGGATGTGATCCTGGCCCAGCCTCCGGCACTTGCGTGGCTCAGAGACTTCCTGAATGAGGAGGGTCTCACAAGTCAACAGAATTGTCTGATCACTTTCTGAACCTGTTTAACTTTCACAGCATCCCACAGCAAAGAGTTTCCTGGTTAGCTATGCTTTGTGTGCAGACACATTGTTGTTGCTTTGCCTGCCTGGACCCTGCCACCTGTTTGGCTTGTTTGGTACTCTTCCCACCTCCAGTTCTTGGTTTAGAAGAAACAGTGGCCCGTTGGTTTCCTTGAATGATTTATACTTCTTCATGAGTCCATAAGTTTATCAATTGTTGATAATCTGATAGTCATTAGTGGGAGCAGACTTCGTATCAGAAAAACATGTTATAAGTTAGACTTGCATTTTTTAAACCCGACTGAAAATACTGTGTTGGCATTGGTGTTGTGCTTGATAGCTCCAGCTGAAATGAAGATATTGTCCTACAGCCTGTGTGGGGTGGAGTCTGGAGGTTTGTGTCATGGAGGATGAAATTAAGAACAACAAATCTATTTTTGGTTGGCATAAGTCACTAGTAAACAAGCCTGCATCTTCTCTGCTGAACTTGTTTGAGTATTGGCCAATTGAAATACTTGAAAATCATTTCAGTGCAATACCAAGACATACTAAAAGTATGTTAGCCCAGAAGCGTGCAGTCAAAACATGGCAAAGCAGGAAACAGGAGCACAAGCAAAAGAAGTGATTGAATGTACCCAGAAATAAAGTGAAGAGCTAATGACCCATACTCAGCGTGGTTTTATAACCTATGATCAGAGCCTGGCCCATCGTGTCACCTAATCATATCCAAATGCAAAGTGCTTCTCATCTTTTCGAGGTGTCTTCGCTAGCCTCTAAGCCAAACAGGTTTGCCACTGCCTCAGAAAACACTGCATTTTTACCTAGCAGTCAAGTCACATAGATCCACGCTAGCTGTGATTCTGGCAGTTGTGTTATATGGTGGTTGTTTGAGTTTTTGTCTGTTTGCATTGATTAGTTAACTTCTGTCATGTAGCCATACGTGGGACCATGGCTGGAGTTGCAGGATGGCGATAGGCGAGTCATATCTACATGAGTATTGGATATGCATTTTGGTTTGGAAACTTTTTGGTTCCATAATGGATCTTAAAGTCCTTATTGCTGAGTCTAATACTCCAGTCTGCCTCACAAAAATCAGCTACAGAAATTGAAGATGGGGCAAAAGAAACCACACTAATTCAGAACAAAGTGGATTTTAGTTTTGCTGTAAATACCTTTTATCTTCTTCAAATCTTTTCTAGGAATACCCGTCTAAAAACTTGAGTAAATAAAATTGTGTGTTAAACAAGGGAATATACAGCACATCTGGTATCTAGAAGTGACACATTTTTTTCTTAAGTAGGTAAGCCCTGTCCTTTATTAAAGAAGCTCACTTTTAAATTGGAGAAGACAGAAGTCCATCTTTCTCTGTAGAGAATCTGATGTTGCAGCTTCTCAGGTCTACTGTCAGGAGGGTCATACAATTATTTCTGAAAGTGAAGAACCCTTTCAAATAACTTGTGTGCTGAATAAGTTCACCTTGAAAAAGACCCGGTGTTTTCTTTTCACTTTGAGAGGGAGGCCAGCTTTTATGGAGTCTGCATGTCTTAGACTTTTCAAACAATCTTTATCACATTGCTCCAGCTAACTATCTACACCAAGTGAATCCTACCCTACAGATCAGTATGCTGTACAGCTAAAAAGAAAATAGTGTTAAAAAGCTCCAGATGTTTCAAGTGATGAAATGAAAGTGAACAGCTCAGCACTGTACACACCAATCTTCACTCATCATTCTTCTGTGCTTCCTCTCTCTAGGCTTGTTTTTGTCTTTCACTCAAGATTTACACTGTAAACAGTCCGAAGCAAGGACAAGCTGCTCTGATGTTTCCTGCGGCAGACACCAGCAAACTGACCTGGGTCTTGACTTGCAGCTGAAGCTCCTAGAGCTGCTACTGCAGTGTAAACAAGGGCTATTAATTCCAGGTGCTGCAAAAATAGTTCTGGAACATCACAATAAAATGGGGAGTGTCCTATTAAGGAAAGGTTTACTGCTACTATCCATGATCTAAATTGCCACCCTCAATTACTTGAACCTTTCCTGTTTTGACGGAATGGATTACTTGATTTTTTTTCTGAGCCTTCTGTAAATCCAGGAGTCACTGGTGCTAGCAAAACCAAAAGGCACGTGTTTGTTAAGGAATTAAAGCAGTGACCCAGGTACTGTGCAAGTTCATCCTGGTTTGAGATGGACACTACATGAATGTAGCAGAGTAGGACTGCCCACAGTCAGCACCGTTCCGGTGGCAAGCCTGATACCTTCTGATGTGCTCAAGGCATTTGGTACCTACCTCCTATTTGGTTTTAGTGGAATTAGAACACCTGACTCTTTATAAATTGTTTTGTGGATCCCCCACAAAAAACACACCAGGAAATTACAGAAAACTAACAAAAGCCCAGATAAACAACTGAAGCTATTGACCATTTTGTAGGCTATACCCTGCATCCTTGTAAACGCTCTGTGGTTGACTGTGCATCTTGCCAGATGCAAAGCCCATGACAGATTGCAGATAGTTTTACCCAAAGATTGTCAGTGTCATTTTCACACTTCTTCAGGAGTTTTGGGGGGAAAGAAGCATCTACTACTGTGCCTGCAGCTGTAGGCAAACAGGCTGTTGTATGGTAATTTGGGAGCCTGGTTTCCTGCAAGGCTGAATTCCCAGGTTAGTTCAGGGAACTCTCCCTTTTCTTTTCTGCCTTGGCTTCTGTGCCTGTAGAAAGGCTGTGCTTATACTGACCCAAGTTGTGAAATGCTTAACCTTTTATATCTCTCTGACTGCTACTGTTGTTATAACTCACAGCTTGGTCGTGTATATTTTGTTCCCTTTCCTTTTCCAAAACCTGGTTGAAAGTTACCCTTAGTATGTCCCTGGCAGCAGTGCCATGGCTGTACGGAATTGCATCCAAGCATTTGTTGGTGTGATCTGCACGCCCTTCCACATGCGTGCTCCTCGTTATCAAAGGTGCAACAGTGCAGCTCAGGACTAGGTAGGGAGGACTCTGGCCTCACTGCTTTACGTGTAAAAAGATGCAGACAGAAAAAGAGAGATTTATATCTCTGTGAGAATGGCTTGAATTGCCACTCAGCAGCTTTGGTGGATGACCTTCACACCAGAGAAGAGGCTAGTCTACACTGAGTGCATTTTACTCCTGTTCATAGAAAAACCACATAATGTTTTAGCTGCATTTTGTCACAAAAAAATAGGTTCCAGAAAGAAAGAGGCCACTAAACAAGCTGCCTCAGAGAGGAGGAAAGGGGAGAAATTCAGCACTGGTTTATATATTTGTCTGTGGGAAACCTCTAGAGCTTTGCTTTTTGAGATGGCCAGGGTGTGGTGGTACAGTTTTTTTGGTAATGGAAACCATTATTTACGCGACACTTAGACCACAATGCTCATTTCACTCATTAACTCAGCAACATTAAGGCTGCTCTCCAGACAATGGGAATTAGATATTCAGCGTATTGTTATTGCCATTCCTAAGCCGTTTATGCAATGGAAGATGTTTGCATATTACATTTGTCACAGACAAGTATGGGGTATCAGATGTAGTGGTATTATTTTAAAATAGAACTGTAAAATGCAACTAAATATGCTCAGCTGCAGAATGCTTTGGATTTTCTAAACTGAAAATTCCCATAATCTTATAAGAATGTGGTGCAATGTGAAAGTTAATGGCTCAGGGGACTGGTGAAGGGAAACAAGGTTTCTTAACTCTTGATAAATAACGCAAATCAAATCCAGCTTGATCATGTCTGAAAGTCACTATTATTCTCAGATCTGCTTGCATTTTGTTTTGGTTGTGGTTGGACTATATGAATTTATGATCCAGTCTCCCAAATAAAAAGGTGACTCATTCTGATTTAAAAAAAGAAATCAGAGTTGAAATTGAAGAGCAAATGTTTTTTATGTACTAACACAAAATGAGGGCTTGCTCACCTCCCCTCTTGGAGTGAATGCTCCTAAACGTATCCTCTCCAGGGGAAACCTTTCTGCCCTCCAGGATGAAGTGGTTGTGGTGGAAGTCAAGTCTGCACTCATTTGCAGCTTGGGTGTGTTTGCAAAAGATTTAACGCATCTTTGGTATGAGAGAGAGTATTGCTAACCTGTGGGGAATAGCTCAATGGGAACTTGGAGGGACAGTAAGTGGCAGGTGAGTGATCCCAGGTTGCTCTACATCGTCATAGCAGAAACGGAGCTAGTTTAGACCTAGGGCCACATGGCGCTTCAGGGGGGTAGATTTTGAGAAATTAAATTTTCTATCTTTTAATGAAAAGGATAATGAATTTAAAAGAAATAATCTGAGGAACAGTGGAAGGTTATGTAAAGATCTTCAAGTCTGGAAAGGGAGCAGGTAATGCTAAAAGAGTACGGTTGAGGTAAAATATACTGCAATTTGGTTCTGCTATGTAAAATAAGCTTTTGATTTATGGAGTGTCAAAAATGTAGATTTCTACGCCTTTCACGATGAATTTTTTTGGCAAATTTTTGGATGAACATGATTATGGGGAAAAATGTTCAGAATATAATTATGGCTTTGCTGAAGAATTGAGGGCTCTTTAAAGATGTTTTCTGCTTGTATCTGCCGTTGCTGCTGTCAGAGTGCCTCACTGAACTACTGGGTGGCCCCAGCTGTTCTGTATATTTTACCCCCACCCCTCCTCCAGGGAGTAAAAGCACAATTTGGCCCAATACTTGCTAGAAATGAATTGATTCCACTGCAGATTCCATGCAGTACATGCTGAGATGATTAAATAAGGACTATAAACTGTTGCAATAAAATATCATTATTTGAAGTAGGGATAATCATCTTCGTTTTGTGGTAGGACAGCACCTATGGGGTCCTGGCCCATGACACCAATAAAAATGATAATACAGAACATCCTTCGTGTGCCTTTGCTTCTTTTGGGAGGCAAAGTCCAGCTGAAAGCATTTTGAATGCTGGTTATTTGAATGAAAGTATTTTTATTTCTAGCTTCTGCAATTAGAACAGTGAAATTTGAGTGGGAACATTTTTCTACCAGAGAAAAGCTTAGCCTACAATTTAGTCTCAATTTATTTGGTTAGAAGAGCTGAACAACAAGACTTTGGGGGCATCCACTGGTTAGTAACCTCACGGTGAACCATCTGCGGTGCATCTATTTTTTCAGCACTTGGCATTCCTCTCGTAAATATACTGTGGGACGCCCCCGTCAAAGGACTTGCTGTTGCCTCCTCTGCTTTGGACTCCAAGGGAGGAGAAACCTCACCCCGTTCATGAAACTGATGCCAGCCTCACCCGAAGGCCCTATGCCGGTCATTCCCTCTGAGGACCTAGGTTTGGTATCGGTGTATCTCTGAGCACCAGGTGAATCCATTCTCTTCAAATCTGACCTTTCTTGCGGTTTGAGTATTGTGTACTTGTCACTACTAACAACAGTCCCTTTAAAACAACCATTTCTCTGTTGTCAGAAATCTGTCTGTAGTTCTCACAGAGGCCAAAGATGAATTAATATGAACCATGAAAGTGTTAAGGTTTGCATGCTTAGCTCTTCCTGGAGGCTGTCGTGAAAGCCCCTCCCAGACTGAACAGGAACACATCAGTATTGGCTCTGTGAGGTGTGGGAGTGGGCAGTGGCTGTAACTGAGTCTACATGCAGTGTCTGGAAAGGTTCTATGTCCAGCAAACCACTTACTCTTATTTTGCTGTAGTATGAAATGATTAAAGACATTAATTAACGCTTCCTTCAGCACTACATAAGGTCTGCATTATGGTGTGCATCTTCACCATGGTCTTCTGAGGGAGAAGACATTAGTGCCAGGATGCTCCTTGGTGACCTACAAAGAGAGTACCTAGTCTTCATTCTTTGTCAGTCAGTGGGCTTTTTTTGCTTTATACAGCCTCTACAGATATGGGTCAGATCCTGATCTGTTAAAAATCCATGTAGTGTGACTCCAATGAACGCATTCCAGCTTACACGATCTGGGGAACTGGTCCTGTACGCTCTCTAGCTGCTCTGAGCTAATGCTGCTGGCTGTCTTCAATGCTGTATTCTCTTCCTGCCATTAGTGGTACTATAATTAAGCTTCTGCCATCGTTTGCTGCCCTTTTCTACACATACACCCTCCTACATCTTTTGGAGGAATGTTCCCTTAGCAAAACAGTTTGCATGTCAATTGCTGATACAACATTATGTTCCCGATGCCATGAGGTTATATTAGCACTTATATTTGCGTTCACAAGGGTTGCTTGCATACATAAAGCTTGTGAGTGTTTCAGAATTGGGGCCATAGTATGCAGTGTTACTGGGCAATAATCTTATGATGTAACCATAAACCTCGATTGTCTGTTTAATATCTCAGATGTTTCAATTTGCATTTCGTTAAAACTTGGCAAAAGGTTATCAGCTCAGATCCAAAATTCTCACAAAAATTGTTCTAATATGTAAAGTAAGTTTTGATTTATGGAGTGACAAAAATGTAAATTTCTAAGCATTTCAGTTTATTTTTTTGCCAAACTTTAGAGTAAAATGACTTTTTTAAAGTGAAATGATTCTGGATGTAGTTATTTTCATGATTGTGGAGTAAAAGCAGTTGAAGATGTTAATTTAACTGCATTTACAAATAATTCTTATAAAGAGTGTTGCTTCCCAGGAAATGAATAAGACGTCTCTACTGAGCTTATTAAGAGGAAGATCTATAGACAGAATATGGTATTAATTTTGCAGGGAACCTGAGTATAAAATAATCTACAACTACATTTAATATTACTAAAAATACATATTCCTCTTGATCTCCTCATGAAAGCTTTTTGCTCGTTTCAGAGGAGTTCTGCATTATAAAATATAACAAATTATTGCTGTGTAACACTTGTAAAAGAGCACAGTAAAAATATGTAGTATTTCAGAGAAGACTTGTTTTGCAATAGGAATACCTTTGACCATTGAGGAAAAGATTCATTTCATGTTGTGTTTACTGCTGGAATATCACTGATTTTATCACAGACTTCCAGGGTATATACATAGATAGATTTTATAGAAGAAATGTATAACAGCAAATTGCCTTTGATAGCACAAAATATGAACAGGCTAGTCTCAGATTTGTACTAGTAGTTTGGAGAAGGAAAGAGGATCAACACCTCACGTAAAAATCCTCAATTTAAATTCAATTCTCAGCTTTTCCTTTAAGATACACAGAAACATGATACGTCTTTCATAAATCCCTACTTTGTTGTTGTTTTACACATAAAACAGGCAATGGGGTCTCTTGTGTTTAATCATTTTAATTAAAAGTGTGAATTTTGCCAGTTGCATCAGCTGGTCTATCATTTTCTACGGAAGGATTTCTGCTGTGAAGTTGGTTTTAAATCTGGTTACCTTTTAATATTTGAAATCCCAGAAAAGTGTTTGGATTCAAAGAGAAAAATATAACTCATTAACTTTGCTTTTAATATTGGAAGGATATTATTTAAATTTGATATTTTCCAACAAGTCTTCTAAAATACTCATGGGGTGGGGTGCAAGGAACTAAGCCTTACTCAGTGTACTTGCAGGCACAACTTCTCTAGATAAAGCTTGAAATATCTCAGGCAAGAAATGTCAGCATTTCCAAATTCTTTTCCCCCAGTGAAACAAATAAAAAAAAAATCAGAAAGAGAACATTTTCACACAGCAGGGAAAGGATTCTGAGGAGTTTTGAATGGGAAATGTCAAAACAGAAAGTGTAACTGTTTCAGTTTTCCATTTCTTTTCATTTTGATTCAAGATGAGATTTTTCATTTTGATTATCTCCATCACAGAATGAAAGGCCTTTGTCAAAACTGCCATTTTCACATGAAAAAGTTTCAAGTTCTAAAAATCACCTTTTTCTGGTGAGAAATCTTGTTGACTGAGGCAGCTGGACCAGCTCTAACGTGATGCTGAACTGCAACCAACAGCTGTCCATGACTCATGTGAGGGTCTCTGGGAGGCTCTGCTGACCATCCCCACCAGTTCTGCTCCTCAGCTGGGGCAGCCTCCCAGAGGAGCTTTAGTCTGAGCCCAATGAGTTGAAGGGACCAGCTGGCTTTGGGTGTGTGTCAGGCGATGTCAGGTGGCAATGTGGCCCTGCAGCATTCTGAGGCAGGACGCAGGCAAGGAGAGGGAGCGAGGTGAGGGAAGACATGTGTCCCCAAGGCGTCCCCTTCATCAGGGCCTCCCAGAGGCAATGGGCACGCAAGGCTTGATGTGCCAGATGTGCTCTCCATCATGCATCCACAAACCATCTCATTTGAAAGGGGTCCAGGATTGAAGACTTCCTGGAGGCTGTTGATCAGAGAGTTTCTCGCAGACTTATATGTCTGAAATGTCAGGCGCTGTGCTGACGCTTTTGGGTTTGACGCTTTCATATGTTTCAGCCATGGAGCAGTCAGGGATGAAGGACAAATCTGTGGGTTCCTCCCTCGCTCCCTCTGTCCCTCGCCTGCCTGCAACCATGCAGGCAGCAGGGCTGTCTCCTCCTCACCATGTTGTATGGGAAGCAACAAGCCCATTTCTGGCAGAGCCAGGGCAGGCAGAGAGGTCTTGGGACAATCCCTGCAGCTTCATCCACCAGTGGGAAGGCTGGTATCCCTGCATGGTCCGCAGCCCGGCTGCACCTATCTTGTCTCCATCTGCACCCATCTTGTCCCTATCTGCCTGGAGAGGTCCCATGAGAACGGGCATCACCCCTCTATATGGGAACAGTGGTGCGCTGCTCCTCTGTGGATGCTGGCTGTATTTGGGGGTCTGAGGGGGTACTCTGGTGGTGATAACAGGACACCCCAGCTTGCTTTCACCAGAAAGACTTGTTCCTTCTTCAAGGCTTTTAAAGTGCATTAATGCAACGTGTCTCCCTGAAAGAGGGAAGATATGTCATAGGGAAACCAATTCCTTTGCTGTACAAGAACAGGATAGGGTCTTCTAAACCCTAGAGACACAGAAGGTAGTGCAATAAATAGCCATGTAGGCTCCTGATCCTTTAGCTATTTATGTGTTTAACTGATCTCATCGGGATGAGTTATAAAGCACCCCGCAAACTGCACTCACATATTTTACTACAATCATGTAAAAGTGAAGTTCAACTTTTGGTGACAGAAACCACAGCTAGATTTTTTAATTTTTTTTTTCAAGAGGAAAAAATCCATTTAACTTCTCTCAATCTCAAACTCTGTTCCCCCATATAAAAAAAAAAATCTTTCCCCCATATAAATGGGCCATTTATAATTTTTCCGTATTGCATTCCTGATACTGCAGGCAAACCTGTTACTATATGTACATTGTCACTGTGATCTGCTTAGGAAAGGAGTATATATTTTTAATATATATATTTTATATTTATATGTATATTATTTAAATGTGTGTATACATATTTAAAAGTAAAAATCTGCTGGGTTTTTTCAATTGCCTTTAGTTACAGCAGAGAGAAAACAAAACTTTGATTTTCAAATTTTAAATGCTTATAAGCTTTGCTTTTAGATCTCATGAAAAAGCTTATTTTTCTATTGGAGTACGTGTGTCTGAAATTTAATGCTAGTTGCTAATTCTGCAGAACTTTCATCCTGGCAGAGTTTGCATGAGTTCAGCAGGTCTCAGGAGTGTTCACCTATGCTGTATTTACACGGTTTTGAATATACCTAGAAAATCTCACTCTAAACAATATTGTCATCATCATCCAGCTCCCGAGCCTTTCCCTATTAACAGTCCATGAGCCTTACCTCCTCTTTAATACAATGATTACACTTGATAATGCTCCTGTTTACAACTGTCCAGGTTGATAACCTCTGAGTAGACATCTTTGCATAATATTCAGCCATGCCTTTATCAGTCCTCGGTGCATGTGGCACACCAAATTATTCTTTGCATTAGCATAAACAAAAGAAATGCAGTTTAAGAAACATTAGTATGTTTTCCCTATATTTGCATTAATTGTAAGTACACCATACCTAAGTACTGATATAACTTTATTGTATAGGAGCCTTCAAGTAAAACAGTATTTATTGTGAAAGATGATTGCAGTTTCAATAACAACTCCTTCTTATTACTTAAAAAACATATATTTAGCCAGATACCATGAACACTAAGTTTAGTTCACTTGGCAGCACTTTAACCAACACTTTTATAATCTTTGTATTTAAAATCCCAAATAAGCCATAATTCACTGGCCATGCTGAGTAGTGACTGTATGTATCCTATGTTTTAGAATAAAAGTATAAAATTACAGAGATATGATCAATTATTTTAAAAAATGTAAATGCAGTGAAATGGTGTAGAAGAGAACCACATTGGTCTTCATTACTCTGAAAACAGAAATTGCTGGGAAGCAGGGGAAAAAGCAATCTGAAAAGAAATGGTTCCTGGGGAGAAATGGCTTTTCTACAAATGGCACTGAGTGAATTCAAAAGAAAGTGGCTAACAAGGCATTTCCTAATAACAAGCCAAGGGTGTTTCATACCCTTTCATCTTTAAAATTACAAATGTAAAGTAAATGTACTCAGTCTTATCTCAGGATTACTCACTGGAGCCCATGTTTTTCTTTGGGACTGAGTGTAGTGTATAGTATATAGTATAGTATGTTGTGTGAGAATCCCTCACTGCTGCAAGTGGCCGTCTCTTCTGAATGACACAGGGGAACAATAGGCATCCACATGCATGACAGACCTTCTTTCACCTTCATCTAAAATGTTCTCCTACAGCCAAGAGTTGGGAGGAGTTTGGGAAAACGTGGCATGCTCTTGTTGAAATACAACCTTGAGTTTTTTGGTTCCTTCTTCCTTCTCAAAGGAAGGAAAGGCACTTTGAAGGAGCCCTTCTTTGAGTTCCTGTAAAAAAGGGGGATTTTACACATTGTGCTTGCAGGGTGGATGGCCCCTTGGATTCAAGTGGGAGGTGGAACAGGTTGTCTGTGTGCTGGCAGTGCCCCACTCGTGCTGCTGGCCAAGGGCTGGCAAGAAGCAAGCAGAGCCAGATCCTTTAAAGCATTTCCTCTGAGTTGTCCTGCCTAGCACAATTAACTCTGGAGCAGAACATGGAAGGGTCCTGCCTCCACTGAGGAGGGATAAACTCCCTCAGTGAAATGCTTTATTAAGGGTAAAGTCTCCTACAGAGCATTTAATCTGAATTTGTATATCCTGACAGCACAGAGTGGATGAATGAAACTTTTCAACTTACTTTGCTAGAAATGTAAATCATTCATTTCAGAAATGTGGCCATGTGGATTAATCAAAGTTTTCCTCTGAAAGGGAAATACTTAACAATGGCCAAATGATGAGATGCACGTGCACGTTACCTGATACACATAGGGCTTCATAAAAATGTAAAAATTTGAAATTTTGGTTAACTTGGTGAGAATTAGGAACAACATGAACAATTATAGATGATCTTTTGAAGCTTGGTTATAGGCATGAAATGAAATAATATTTCAATATTTTGGACTTAACGATGTTTTTCCAAATTTTTAAGATGGACAATGTAGAAATAAACTAAAAAGAAGTGGCACGACCTAGTGGGTAAGGAAACAAACTCGATCCTCTAGTGGTCACTGAAGTCGCATGGTGTCTTCCTCCTTTGTTCTTCAGCTTCCCACCTGTAAAGCAGCGTAAAATTGCTGACCTCCAAAGGAGCTGGGGACATCTTGAGGGAAGTGACCCCTCAAGACAAAGGCATTTTGGAGACAGTTCCCCAGGGAAGGTCCTCCCTTAAGCTTGGTGTTGATGTTTGTGGGTTTTTTGTGTTGTTTTGTTTCTTCTGTTGGATGATTTGTTAAGGATATGGTATTGCTTACTAATGTTGCCTTGTGTATTTTTTACCACATTCAAAGACAGTGGAAGCTATTGGCTGTCCTTAACCAAATTGGTTGAAGCAGTAAAGGCCTCAAGGGTAATTTATTTCCTACAAGTTTTAGGAATATATGTGGTTGGTTAGAGCAGAAAGGCTCTGTCAGTTTTGACAGATGGAAAGGATGCGGCACAAACACGCATGTTACCAGGCATCAGAGGATGAGTGTGCCTGAAGAAGCTGTGCTGTACAGCCCAGGTACCTGCAACACTTGACTAGCAGCTCACAGCCTAATGCTCTGCAAGCTCAGGCTTCATTATTTCCAGTGCTATCGGAAACGCATGGTAATTTTACTCAGGTTGCACATCTGCTGTCACAAAAATGCTAGTCCTACTGTCCTTCCCAGTCCCACCCCAGTCATTGTGACAACACCAGTATGGACAATGTGGAGCAGCCAAGTGATTGCTCTGTCTAAACCTGGATTTGGTTAGTCTGTAGCTTGATGAGATCCTTGACCCAGAGATGGTTGTGTCAGTGTTGGTGCTGGCCCAAGGGATGAGCAGGAGCCTGTACTAGGGGTGGGGCTGTCCCTTTTGGTACCTTCGGCTGGTCGTGACATTGAACCGTGGGGCTCCTAGTGAGCCATTTGTTTGTTGTGTGGTTGCCCTGGCCTCTTTTCCACTCCCATTTCAGGTAAACCATTGTGAGTTATCAGGAAAGTTGCCCTGCATCTTTGTTGCAAGCCTTTTGGGTGAACAGCAGCAGCTTTGCACTTGCAAATTTTCTTCTGTTCCTCCTAACCATATTCTAATTTGGAGTTTCTCATCTTTCTGTTTAACAGGAAAGATGCTTGCTCTAAAAATATAGAATATGGCTCCAGATCCCTGTTCTGAGAACAGCTGGTCACGTTCAAAATGAATGCCTAAAGAAAATAGCAAATTTGAAAAGAAATGTGAATTTCTGAATTCTGGCAAGTGAAAGGCTGGCCTGAGGTAAGGCAGCCAATTCCTGGATGACTCCAGCGCCAGCGTGAGCGCCAGCACTTTTGCCTTCTCTCTTTCGCTGCAGAGCTGGTGCTAAGGTTTCAGTTTCACGTAAACCATTTCCCAAATGGTTAGTTCTGGAAATAACAGCCCAGTTCCAACGATGACACAGGTGACATTTTCAAAATCAAAAACTGGGACAGTTCTGTAGTGACATTTTTAGGGTCTCAAAATATCCCTGCAAAAGACGAACGTGTGCTTAAAAAAACATGCTGATGTCACTACTGCCAGTGTCTGCTTCAACAGCGATACATACATACTTCCCTGAGCACAAGGTTTTTTCCAGTTGCTTTAATTCAAAGTAAATTGTGTCATGAAACACCAAAAGTGCTGCTAACATTCATTCTGGTCTTGTCTGAATCATGAGGCTTAACCAATTCTACTTAAATTAGTTCAGTAAACCAGCAGAACGAGTATGTAGAGTCTCCTGGATTTGTTTAAACTCGTTATCTTTTAGCCCATACGTTTGATCAGTGTACAATAGCTGCCCTCAGCTCAGGTTTTAAATGTCATGTAGGCATTTGTGCACAAGGCTGCCTGGGTACGAAGTCACACGACCGTACAAGCCGCCACGAGCGTGTGAACGCTGGCGCGGCAAGGGGAGCTGTGCAGGGGGCTGCGCTCAGCGGGCTGCCCTGCCCACCCCAGCTCCCGGCGCGGGCTGCGCTCAAGTCTTTGCTCTCTGCAGACGTGCAGTAAATTTTGCTCATTTTGGAGGAGTGTCTTGACCATGTGTTTTGCAGCTAGGAAGAAATAAAACAGTTTTCAGTTTAGATTGAAAGTGGAAAAACTTGTGCACCTCTGAGGTGCTGAAAGAGGCTCCTGGGTTGCTGAGATGTCCTATGGGGCAAGGATGGTCTTGCTAAAGTAAGTGTCAACAGTCCTTTTATTTTAACAATTAGAAACTAAAATAGTTTTCCACACAGAGTCACAAGTCCTACTAATTAGAAGTGTAGCTTTCCTGTCTGTCATCAAAATACAGTAAATCCTGGAGGTTCTGTGAGCATACGGTGTTTGGGACAACATGTTGGTGATAAGGTATCTCTGCTAATGAAGTACAGAACATGTTCCCCTCAGGGACTGCAAGGCGCTCTGTGAGCGGAGATGATTGAATTGTTCTAACAGCTTTGTGAAAAAGGTGGTTTTGCCCCAACTTGCAGATAACCTCTGAGCTCAAGATTCTTGATGTGAATTGCCTGGCATGGCATGAGGCGCAAGGATGGGGGACAGGAGCCAGCCCCAGTGCCCTGCCAAAGCCTCAGCCCTCCTTCCTTGTTGGGCCCCAGCACATGGAGGGGCCAGGGTGTGAGCAGCCGGGGAGGAGTCCACGCTGCTCAGCAGTGCGCTGGGAGGAGCCGAAGGGCTCCCAGGCATCCACGGAAGTACCGAACCCATTTGTCCAGACCCCTTCAGCTTAAGAACAACTGCTTAAAGTACTTTACAATGTTAAGTGTACACAGCAAAAGGTGACAGGTACACAGAAGTAAATTGTAGCCATCTTAAACATACTGGCTCTACCCCTCATTACAAAATGGCTTTTCTGCTGATGGGTATTTCCGACAGTGTTTGTCAAACAGTAGGTTCATGGCTTAGTCAGGGACAAAGTTATTAAGGACATAAAACGCCATCTGGATGATGCTAATAAACATAAAACCTAACCTTCAGATACACTGCTGCAGTGACCAGACTGCACCAGACCAGATTACCCTTTGTTTGTGTTAAAATCTGAGCCCTGTACTAACCCTCTTGGCTGCCCAACCTCATATATTTTACTCTGAAAACCTAAAATGTGGTTATTCCAATGAGACAACCAAGTGACCTGTCCCTGGCATCTTACTGGAACAATGTCTTAAAAGGGCTGATTTCCTAGTAGGGTTTCTTTTTTGGTTTCTAAACAGTTGGTGGGTGGTTTTAAACTTTTATTTTGGATTTCTTCTTCTCAGTTTATTTGGCAGTTCATGTGGCGAGGAAAAAAAAAAATTAAAACCCTCTTGCAAGCTGAAAAAACCCAAACCTATCCTATAAATGCATTTTGGACTTGTTTATACAAGAAAATGATGGGATTTTCTATTCAAAATCGATTCTGTGCTGTAGGAATGACCTAGCTATCATTTACTCTTGCAGAGTATACTGCTGTAAGGGAAAGAGAACACTATGCAGGCCTAACCCGAAGCTATCTAACATTAAAGGATGGTTTTCCTCTGCAGGAAGGTTTTGGTTTTCTTTCTAGGACAGGACATGATTTGTCAAATGAATTTGTGCTTATCACTAGCACTTAGTATTGAAAGCTAGTATTTGCTGACAAACATTACATAGGCATTGTGGTTTATTGTTGTAAATGCAACTGCTTTGCAGATAGCAGGTGAGAAGTGCTAGCAAAGAGCAGCCATTCCTGCTGCCCCCAGCAGTGCTGATCTCTGCAAGGCTCGAAGATGAGGACCGGCACCGGCTCCAGCTGAGCAGTGCCTTGCTCTGCAAGAATTTGCACTGAGACCAATGGCTCAGCTTGCAGTCAGGTACTGCACACCCTGCACCAGGCCATCAGGATCTCACCCCGGTTGGCAGCAGTGTAAATAAGGATCTGCCTCTTCACCCGCCCGGGCTGAACTGAGCAGACCTCTAGACAAATGCAGCTTCATGTGTTATTCAGCGCTATGAGACTGTGAGGAAGATGCACACATTAAGGTGTCCAAATCTGATGCCAGAACTAGTCAGATGCTTCCCAAATGAGCATGCACATGTGTGAGAATGAAAATGTTACACTTAAAAAGGACAGAAAGTGAAGTTTGCTGTCTAATGAGAGGCTTCTCCATGCTGTCAGGCTGATTTGCAGCTTTGTGTATGGCATGTTAAAATAGGCAGGACAACTGTAAGGTACCTATAAGCCTAGCCTAACCTTCCAACACAACCCAGCAGTAGAGTCGTTAAATAAGTTTTCCACTGTCTCTTAGTACTTGTCAAACAGCATCATTTTTTGGAAAAAATAGATCATGAAACACTATGAGCCTTGCCATGCAAACAGCAGCAAAGCCTTGACCACTTGGCAGCATCGGTACCCTGCACACAGGCCTGAGCAGTAAGCCTGGCATGGGGAAATTGCAGCTATAGGCACACGTATCTCATGTATCTCCTTTTTCTCCCTTCTCTATAGAGGCTCAGTATTAGAAAAATGTTTTCTACAGGAGTAAAAGGTATTTTCACTGTGCCTGCATGGCAATTGTAGGGATAGTTCTGGGAGCAGGAGTGCGAGCAGCTGACTCTCTGTGAAATGATGTCAATGTTAATTATTCCTCTGTACTTTTACACCTCTGTTGCAACCATCATTTTGCGCTTACTGTTGATGATACTTGCGTTATGTAAGCTTAAACATGTTCCCTTCCTTTCCTCCCAGAGAATTCAGCTGCTGGAATTCTGATCTCTTTCTGGCTCTTTGCTAATAACACCGCTGCGACATGAGCACCCCTCATCTCCATGGAGTAGGTAAGCACAGATGAAGCTCTTATGAGCCCTTGATCATTTTCTTGGGTCTCATGCAAACCTACCGGTGAGGAGTTCCTGCCCCCAGCAGTGTCCAGTTTCCAGAGGGAAAGTTGGTGTTTTAGTGCAGGGCATGAGTTTCCACTTGGGCATGTGTTCTTGGCTCCACCACCCAGCATGAGACGGGCTCTTTGGTGCTGTGCAGCAGCTTGGGACAAGGCTTCCCCTCCCAGTGCAGTGACCCATGCGTGGAGAGCACTTGATCTCTCCTCTCCAGACCCTTCTTCTCTGTCCCCTACACTCTGCATCTGGCATATGGGGTTTTTTTGCATATTTCTGGTCAGAGACATGAGTTGTAAATAAAATGAAAATGCTTGGTCAGTAGCATGTGCTCAACTAAACTAATTTCTACTCATGAACTTTTAATACTAGTAAGCCATTTGGTAAAAATCTTCATTTGTCTGAAGCCATTATGGGTGTATGACACTTGAACAAAAGTAGCGTTTCTGGTTTTCATCTGATATATACTTTGGCTCGAATCTTATGTTCCTTTTCAAGAATATATTGCCTCTAGTTGTCTCCATGTGCAGTGGCTTTAGCTTCAGGTGGAAGAAAGTAGCAATTTTTGCAAACAAAAAAATTCATCCTTATGAAAATTGGTTGCAATTTAATAATTCATAGAGTAATATTCAGAACAAGAAACATCAGAATAGAACTTAACTAAATATTCACAGTTTGGGAATATCCATGTTTACTTGCTAACGCTTTTTGCAAAATATGAGTCCAAATATAGGAAATCTGTGCTATTATTCATTACAATTAAATGGGCTTTGGTTCTCAGAGACTCCCGCTAAAATCTGTACTCTGGTGAACAAGTCTGTACTAGATTATTTAGTGTCTGCTATTAATAAATATTTCATTGTGGTAATGGAAAGTATTTCTTTTGCTTTGTGATACAAGCCCATTTTTTGCATCCTGAAGAATATTTAAGGCCCCCCCCCCCCCCTTTTTTTTTTTCTTCTTTTTTCCCTGGGATAGGACTTTCATGCACAGGCAGCTGCTGATCTGATTTAGCGGCTTGTATTCGGGTTAGTTGGCTGGGTGTGATTGAGATGATGTGGTAGGCTGGGGAAGGCAAATGGAAGAAGTGATAAGGAGCTGAAATCATCCTTGGGAAACTATCCCCTACCTTCAGTGATACTGAGACGCTGCTGAATTCAAACAAGGCTCCTGACCTTAAGCTAGGATTTCAGATGGAGAGGCCTTTTCAGTCAATGGTCTTTTTAAGGCCAATGGAAAACTAGTGAGTTTTCCAAAAGCCATTTTTCAATGGAAGTGTTCCTTTGCCAGAGATACCATGAGTAATCGCTTCCTGCCACCAGAATGGGACTCTATTGTGTGTCACAGAAGTGAGATGAAGGAGGAAACCTGGCCAAAATGACTTTGTGTTTCACCATACAGCCTTGGGAAACTAAGGAAATTTCTGACAAAAACATCTTTTTTCTCTCTTGCCTTTATAAAAACATCTATGGGAAGATAAAGGGGCAGGAGGGGAGAGTCTGGAAAAGAAGAGGCAGGCAGTAGGTTTCCTGACCAGGTCACCTTCCTGGGCTATAGGCCCGCAGGACTTGCTGACTTTCCCTTTTCTTGGTCAACGAATTCAGTGGGCTGCAGCGATACTACAGACCTAGGGATTAATTCTGTGCCACAAGAATCAATGCAAATCGTGAGGTATTTATGCTTGCTTTTTTCTGGTGTTGGCAAGGTAGCTTCTCAGAAAGGTTTCTCTGGCTGTGCAGTCCCCTCCGTTGATATCTTTATATAGGGGCAGTGCACTGGCTAGCGTTAATTTAATGTGGGAGTCAGATTCATCCCTGGATGATATCCCAACACTCATTGAAACTGTCAGAAATTGTCTCTTCTTCTCAATAAGAGCAAGCCCACCTCAGTCGGCTGGCTGAGATTCACACTCTCTTGGGCTGCCCTTAGAGTCATTGAATTTCATACTGAGTTTGGTTTGGTTTGTTTGTTTTTCTTTTTAAAGATCAGTGATAGTCAAAGGAGCAACTGCAAGGTAACAGTGCTCAGGGAGCAGCAAAGATGTGTGTGCAAGTTCTGCACTTCCCATGCCTGCCTTGAGGGCTGGATGTGAGTCAGGTCCTTGCTGCAAGCCCTGTGACCGGGCAATCTTACAGATCTGACAGAAGATACAGAGGAGGAAAGCACAGATGCAGAGAAACAAAATGCCGCCTCCTGCTTCTAACAGTAGAGGTGGCCAAAGCAGCGTCACCTCTTGCTTCCTGGTCCATTCTCTGCCTTGGGCTGTGTTGCTTCTTCAGTGTTAAAGTGTCCAGCATAGACTGAAGCTTGGTATTTGTGTGCCTTGTATGGTGTGCGTTTAAGGCAGAGGTCTGCGTTGGGGGGCTATAGGCACTTCAGTTATTTTGGTACGGAGGTTTGTGGAAGAGATGGTGGTAGTTCATACAATCTACCCTCTTGCTTTCTAGGCAGTACTATAATGTTTTTTCCGACATTGAAGTCTAATAGCTGCATAGGAATCCAAAACGTAAAGCTTGATGGTATTTTCTAATTCCTCCATTACGTCAGACAATTGATTCCATTTTCTAGCTGAAGAAGTTGGCTTTTTATGTAGAATGAACCATGTTCCAATGTCCTTTCATTATTTAGGTTCATTAACGAACAATCCCCCCTCTTGCCCTACCACCTCCCATTTGTCCATAATGTAGTGGCCATTATGTCCCTATACCAAAATTACACACCCTTAACTGTTTTTAATAATCTGCGTGTGGTCTGTCTGGCTGTTCTGTCTGTCTGGCACAAGTTTCCAAGGCTATTAAAAAGGAAAAACAGCATTGGCTCCTGTCAGTGAGACTGGGGAAGATTTTCAAGGTCAAATCCTGCAGCAAACTGCTTTCTTTCACAAATGTGAGAGACTTGTAAGGACCCCATTCACGTGATAAATATTTATGATTTGGGAGGAGGAATTCAAGAGCAAGCAAAATCTTCTGACATTGACTATCGTGGGAATTTTGGGGGGAGAAGAACGAGAACAAAATTAAGGGGAAAACCTTCAGCAATTTTAATCATTTCAATTGCATTTTCTCAGCAATTTACTTTTCACTTGGGAAAAATGCTTTTCCATTGGAAATAGCGAATGGGAGGGGAATTTCTTTCCTTTCCAGCCTAAGTTCCTTATATTAAGCCTGTAAATCCTGAAGCGGGACTCTCTCAGTGTAAAATACTATTGCAGTAATGGATTTGTTGGCATCCCTCAAAGCTGAGGGACTACATGACTTCACCAATGTATGGATCTGCTTTCCTTCATTCCAAGTTTCTCAGCTGACTTGTAATTACATTGCATGGAAGGCATATATGTTTTCTTGGGGTAAACTGAGATTTTGACCCAGGGGAAGAGTAAATTCTTATTCTTTTTTTCCTTTCTTCATATAGAAGCCTGAGGAGATGGAGACCATTCCCTTTAGACTTGAACATGTTTCTTTGCCAAGAGCATTATCTTGGTTTAGGGGATGAAGTGCATTGAGTAAATATCCCTTACCCATTACTGAAGAGTTTGAACCCTGAGTATCTTAGCAGAGGCTGGCCAGATCTTCTCATTAGTGGCTGGACATTTCTAGGAAAGTCTGGAAGCACGAGTCAGCATGATTCCTGTGCAATTTATCTGTGGGATTTGGACTTCCCCCCCCCAAAAAAAAACCCCCACCACTGTTTCAGCTCTTTTTAGGGGGTCCTTGTGTGACTTGGACTTTTCCTTAAGGAATGAAATTCAATTAAATTTTAAAATCTGACTATTCAGAAGCTTTGAGTAGAAAACATTGTCTCCCTAACAGGGACATTTCTTTGGGGATGCTGAAGCATCCACTCAGCCATGTCTGACAGAAACAGATGGGGAAATTTCATATTCTCAAATAGTAATGTTTTCATTCTAGCTCAGTTTGTCTTTATGCTCTATTTGTGCATAATCCAAACGTATTCCTGCATGGACTTAGGTTGTTAGTCTGGCTACATCCTCCAAGATGCACCTTTTGCAAAGTTTTCTGTGGGTTTTAGCAGTTATGATAATAAACACAGGTTATTTGTGCTCCTATGGCAGATGAAACTTTCTTTGAACTGATGAGGGAAACAAAAGAAAGGAGGAAAAAAAACTATACAGAGAGATAACGCTTTAAAATATTTTTGTATGTAAAAAAACCCAAACCAAAAAACAACCCTACTACCCCAAGAAAGTTAGCCAGAAATTCATGTAGTAGAGCCCAGGAATTTCTATCACAACATGTAAAAGGAAAACATTTTTGCACCGTTTGAGTAGCCCACCAACACAATCATCCCATTCCTCTGCCAAGTCCAGGGGGAGCCAGGGGACAGGGCATGCAGGACATAATGCACCAGCAAGCTCCACACATCCCCTTCCTCTGCACATCTCAGACCTCCGTGCCGTCCCCTGCCCCTCCTTTCTTTCACCTCCCTTCTCAGGCCACATTTCTTTTAAACTTTGTTCTTCATCTTGCTATCTCCCTGGCCTCCTCAAACACCCCTCATACCTTGCATTTCAGCCATGGTCTCTAGCACCTGGAGGACCTGCATGTTCTTCCAGAGACCTGAGAGCAGGGTCAAAGAGACAGCAAAATCCCCAGGACAACAGAGCAGTTGCATTCAGCCTCACCCCCTCCAGTTTTGTAATATGTTCATGTAAAGCCAAAGCTTTCCGAGTAGTGCTCTCAAAATATGGAAAATCTAGAGGGTTCATCTGAGCATGGTATGTGGCATTTAGGAGCCTCAGCATACCACTGCTGACAACTTCCATCCTGGGGAAAACATAAAACACAGGTTACTTGTGTCTAAGCTACAGAAAAAAAAATCAAGTCGCCAAAAATCTAAAGGAAAAATTGTGTCTTCTACTTATTTTATTTAATGACTTGTAAACAAATCAGCTGCTTTGTTGAGAATAATGGCTTCAAATCTGAGAATCTTAGAATAAAGGATTTGAAACGGGACCTGCAGTCTCTCCTAGTGACAAAGTTACAGCCCCTCTCTTCTTGACACTGACTGTGAGAGAGCTTTATAAGCCTTGGTGTGTTCCTCCTGAGTGGAGGAGAGGGTGTTTTATCATTTACAGATAATGTTTGGCAACACATAGGTAAATGCAGTTCAACTTTGAGTGGAGAGATTTACGCAATGACAAGGTCAATGATGTTATTTTACATTAACATTTACTTAATACCGCTATTTACTTGATTAGTGCTTGCTCTGTGTATCCTGGGTAGAGGAAAACCAGTAAATACCTGCCAAAGATAGGTAAATGGTAAGTGAAAAAAAGAGGAAAGGAGGGAGCGGTGTGCCAGTGCTGATGCACTGCCCCATCACTCTGCTCCGCTCCCAAGAGGGGCTGACTTCAGATGTGTCACCTTCTCCTGGGTTCTTCAAACCCGCTGCGCAAGGGGAGGCAACGTGTGGCGCAGTGTTTCCCGTCTGCATCATTTCTTTATAAAGAAATACAACAAGAAGCAGGGGAATGATTTGTGAATCAGACGCACGTTTTCCAATCATGATAATTACTCATTTATTAGGAATGTATTTTTCACTTTTTAAAATTTTTTTAAGAGATTTCACTACTTTTAGGCTTGAGGAGAAGCAAACTTGTAGATGGCAAAGATTTCACAATGCTTCCCATTTTCAAGCAATTTAGTATATCTAGGGGAAATCACAGATATAAAACCAATGTGCTGCAATTGCTCTTGAAATGGCTCTTTTTCTCATCCTCTCATTTGATTTCAGAAAAGAAGTCAGATAAATAACTTTGAAATAGGTTAGTTTTCCCTACAAATGGCAGCTGTGTTCTGTGCCCGGCTGGATGTTTGCTTTGCCAGATGATGGTCAGGACACAGGGGTGAAGTGGAGCCCCCCAGACCAGGGGGCAGCTAGCAGAGAGTGCTGGCAGCACCCCCGTGAGCTGTGCATTTCAGGACCTTCCCTATGGAAATGCCTCCGGTTGTGTGCACGAGGCCCAAACACCAAGCAGGGCAAAGGAATGGGAAGGGAATTGCATTGTGGTGGGTAGACCTGACTGTCTTAAGTCACTGTCTTGATAGAGACCTGCCAGCAGCTTCTGTCTGCTCCCAGCACCTTCTCAGCTTTGCTGCCATCTCCTCAGGGCATGTCCTGCCATTGGCAGCAGGGGACAGTGGGACAGTGGTACATCCCATCTGCGTGTGCTGGAGCTGACCTTGAAACCACAGAATATTGCACTGTGGGCTTTGTTTTTCAGTGCTTAGAGACCAGAGCACACACCTAGGCAATCTAGCATCAACTGACTGTTTATTCTGAGATAGATAGAAAGCTTCTTTCAGTCCTGTTCTCGTAACAATTTTCCTCCAACTCTGTTTCTGCTTGATATAAGTCCTAGAGATGAAGCCTGCAACCTGAGTGCAAGCTCCTCTCTTGGGTTGACAGTGCTGCATGAAGACGTTACAGCCCCACCACAGCCCAGCTTCCCTGGTCTCACCTAACTTCAGGTCCATGCTTAGCAAAGCTATGTCTTTGGCTTTGTGTCATTCACCATTCACATTGTTTGGGTGATTATTTGCCCGTGAGATGATTAACCTGACAGTGCTGGTGGCTGCATGACATCAAGCAGAGCACACACATGGGGAGCTGACGATACTTGAGGTGCTTTCAGCCAGGTTCACAGTTTGCTGAAGTTAAAAACTCTCGCTTTGCAAATATTTTTTTCCCATTAATTTGTGGATAACACTGAAATAAAAATAACCTTTTCCACTTTCTATTGCCTGTGAAGGAATCTGTGCTAATAATTAAGCTGTATGCCAGGACATTTAAGGAAGAGCAGATACTGAGCTGAATTCTAAACAAAAGTGTAACGGAAAGCAAAACTGTGTTTTCTGTCTAATTTTCTCAGATGTTAGGGCCTATTTATGATCTCCCTCATGCCTCAGAAACCTCTCTGAAATCAACACATATGTGCTGTCATGCAACCTGGTTAAATTTAGCAGGGGATGAATTTTCATTTAGGACAACTGTTTGCTCAAAGCTGATATTGTTTTAGTTTCAGGAGGAGCTCTGGGTTCGGTTGTTACTAATGTGCTACCCGGAGACCTGCGTGATGATCCAGATAAGGTGTTCTGCCAGTAATTCCTAGGCACTGGCACAGAGGGTTCCCGCTGCCCCATAGCCACAGCGTCGGGGGCCAGATCCCCAGCTGGGGTGTCCGGACTGACCGCTCCTCAGAGCCAATACAGCTCTGCCCATTTGCACCAGCTCAGGGTCTGATCCTGTCTGTAAATGGCACCAGCAAGTTAAACCAAGAAGTTACCGATTTTATTTCTGAGTGGCCAAAACAAGGGGTATAAGACAGGCAAAGTGCATCAGGGAGCAGGCTTTTCCCAACCTCACCACCACTGAGTGACCCTGTTTCCTAGAGAACGGGAGAAGTTACGTGTCCCCTCTTGCAAACTAAAGCAGCCTTAAATCTGCCTCTTCAGCCTGCGCACAAGGACAGGGTTCAAAAGGAGCCAAGCAAGCGCTGCTGAGCATGGACACACGGCTGCTCTCACCTCTAGCCCTAGCGCAGCAGCCCTGGACCTGTCCTCTGAGCCAACGGCTTTTCCTTGCTGGAAAGTCCTGTGCTGCATGCGTTTAATCCTGAGAAAAAGGGGACTGATGAGAACAGCCAAAGGGGCAGACTTTCACCAGATGTGAGAGAGCAGTCTTACCTCACCCAATGGTGCTGTGCTGGTGTATGTACCTAAGAAACCAGTCTGTTATTTTTCTAATTTTGCCTTAGGCAGCACTGATTTCACGGTTTTCATTTTTGTTGGAAAACAGTACTTAATAAGCTGGCTGTTAGATGGGCAACCCTAACAGTACTACCTTTTAATGAACATTACTATTTCAGTGTATGTGGATGTGTACACACAAGAAAGAGCATATGAATAGTTGGTAACAGCTGGAATTTAATTTAATAAATGAACATAGAAAATGCAGGGCTGACTAGTGAGGTGAATTATTGGCTTTTTCATCACCGAGATCATGAGCCACATCCAATCCAGACCAGAGAAAGAAAAACCCCTTTTGATTAAATGTAAGGGGTCATAAAGGAAATTTGAGCACAAGCGAGCCAGTTCTGTTTCATGGTTGCCACGCAGAGGCTGCGGGGGGGTCCCAGCTCTGTTCCTAACTGCTGGTGAAACATTAGGGACTTGCAGCAATGGACTAACACAGTCTGGACCCCACCTTTAAGGATGCTGTCCCAGTACGCTATATTAGAAACCAGAATCTGAGACAACCTTCTCAAGCAATTTCCCTCGCCCTAACTTACAGAGCAGCAACGCCAGGAAATTGGGGGGGGAATGGTGGAGGCTTTGGGGGTTTGTATTTTTTTAAACCTAAAGTATCAGCAGACTCCTAACCAAGGGGATTGGTTTTTGTAAGTTTGAGATTAAACAGGGATGGCAGTTTGGACATACTAAGGAATTTTTTTTTTTTTTAAATAAGGGCATTTTCATTGTTTGCCATCATTGCTTTCCCCTAAGAGAGGATGGTGTTACCATATGTGAGAATGACTTGGTCTAGAAATCTTGCATCTGTTTTATCTACTTGCTCTTGCTGTGAACTAGTGTGTGCGATTAAAGTTTTTAAGCTGTATGCTTACTGTTGGAGCTCTTCTGTTTGAAGTGTTAGGAGTCTGAAAACTTCATTGGCTACTTTAAATCTTATGTACTTAAACCCTGCAACGAAGTTATTTTTGTTGGCCATTTCTCAAGCACCAGCAATGTGTTCAGTGATGTGTGAAATGCTAATATCAGGAAACTTTCTTTCTCAAATAATTTGTACTAGAGAAGGAACAGATTCGTTGAGACAGGGTGAAGCCCCCAGGCCCCTGTCACAAAGTCAACAGGAGATGTTTTCCTCCTCCTTAACCCGGGATGGTTCTTTATTTCATATTAAGGCGTTTTGGAAGAAGTGATCTTCCAAAACATCAGGCTTGTGGAGGGTGTTGTGTGTATTTTAATGTCTCTGTGGCGGGAAGGAAGAGCATCTAACAGGCAAGAGAGAGCCTGGCTCGGTGCATTTTGGGGGCTCGGAGGACCAAAGCCTTAGTAGCCCCGGGTCCGCGTTGCCCTTGTGCTGCGTGGGTGCTGAGCACCGCCCCTGCAGCGAGGTAGCGTTTGCACTAACTCTGCAGCGGCGTCTGCAGCTACTCACGGCACAGATGACAGGTTAGATCTGCTTCAAGTGTCCCAGAAGTCCCTGGACTTGTCATTTCTCCAAGTTTAAAGACATACTTGAGGATTCTAAAAATATTGCATCTTCCCACAAAAAAAGTAATAAATTGAAAACTGCTAAGATTCGTTAAGGGCACTCGCCCTGACCGTGCTTAAAATCAAGGGAGTGTCCACTTAAGCAAGTACATATTCTTCCTATTTTAACCCACACAAATCGCACTTATAACTTCCCCTGACAGACACTGTCTCTATAAATAAGTCCCCGTCACCTCCCCCGGGTACAATAACACAGTATACTAGAGGTGTCAAACATACGGCCCATAGGCCAGATCAGCCCACATATGTACTCAGAACTGACAGAATCTAATCTTTCATCTGAAGAAAACGAAGTCTCTAGACCTCAGAGTTTAAAAAAAAAAAAAAAAAAAAAGGCTTCGGCAAGGAGTTGAAACTAAGGAGTTCGGTAACATCTGCTTGAATCCACGGGCAGCCAGACATGGGGATGGAGGGCAGGAATTTGTCATTGACTTCATCGGGATGTCAATGCTTTGGGAGGATTATCAAGCCTCACATATTTTCTCTGAGAGACCACAGTTCAATTTAACACCCTGAAGAAAACATTAATGTTCATTTATGGCTAGTTAACTGCTTGTTATGTATCTTTTGCCAACACAATTCTTGAAAAGAATTTCCCTCCGTGATGCTTATTTGTTCTTTTCCTTTTGCGCTTCCATGAATCTGCAGCCACCATGACGGTCCACTTCTGGCTTCATTTTGCTGGGCTAAACCAGCCAAGATCCACGCCTCCCTGGTCGCTCTAATAGCCTATCTTTCTGCCTGTTTCATCTTTCCTGAACATGGGTGGCGACAGGAGTTTGCCGCCCTCCTGGTGAGGTCTCCTGGCCTTGACGAGGGCTGTTACTGCTTCCTTATCTCTGGGGGAATTACCTTGCCTCACCTGCCACAGCAGACTCCTGCTTTTCTCAAGGCCAGGTCATGCTGGTGACTCACGCTTATCCTGTGACCAGCCAATACCTCCAGGCCCTTCTCATCTGCTGCAGGGAGCTCCCAGGGTACAGCAGTGATGCTGCTCTGACTCCTTATAGCTTACAGCTGGGAACGTTGTGCTATTGAATTCCACCCCATTTCAGTCACTCCAGTCATCCAGCTCTTCAGTTCTCCTCCTCTGGACCAGAAATATTTCTCCTATGCACTCTTTTTCTCCACCTGTGTTGTGTTGATCCATCCATTTAAACCATTAAGAAAATAAGAGCACTTGTTAAAAAAAAAGGATGTTTAGGATGTTTTATGTCAGGTTTTTAAATAGAGGGGGTTTGACTCATTTCAATTTCTAACAAAAAAACAGTAGTGGAAAACTGAATTGTTTTCTCTTGCAAAATTGCTTTGGGGTTATTTTGAAGGGTTGCCATTTTGACCTGGAAAAATACAGTATGAATATTACCTTGATAAAATTCAGTGGCTCCCCTGGTGTCCAGCTAAGTTGGGAGAAATCACTTTATCTGGAGCCCAAGACACCACTGAGATGTGCACTGCCCCAAAGCATATTCATCTCAGTGGTAGCAGTACCAAGAAGCCAGAGTATTAAGTTGTGCTCCTTGCCCCAATCATTGTTTTCGCTGACTTGGATACAGGAAATTCAGGTACATATAAATAATGCTCTTATCTAAAGAACACTGTTGGCCTCTGGTGACTCAGGGCTTTACCTGTAACCTTGTAACAGCACTAAGATGTCTCTTCCTATGTAAGATATTTGTGAGACTGTGGGAATCTATAATTTTTTCTTGATTTGGTCTCAAAGTTGGTTAAAGGGACTCCTTTTGCCT
Source organism: Balearica regulorum gibbericeps (assembly GCF_011004875.1). NCBI lineage: Eukaryota > Metazoa > Chordata > Aves > Gruiformes > Gruidae > Balearica > Balearica regulorum. Next base: position 12,323,694 of record NC_046189.1, on the reverse strand, counting down.
TCTTCCTTTCATGTACAAAATGGTTTTAGCTGCTCAGCGTTCTCAGTTCCTTGTTCAGTAGTGAGGGAGCCATGCTGTGCTCCATCAGCTATCTTGAGGGGCTTTTATGGCATTTAAGCACTGTTTCTGTTTACGTAAGCGGTACGTTCCCAGGCATGGCAATTTAGGGCACATACAACCTTTTCGGCTGTAAACCAGGAGAATCCTATTGGGGCAAAACTGGAAACCATCACACCCACACTGAAAAGACCATTATAAAAGTATCGACAAGAAAGTGAGGTTGGGGCTCTTGCTGTTCATTCTCATTTAGGAGACAGAGGCATTCAGCATTGCCTCATTCAAAACTTTACTGGGGAAAAATCATCAAGATAGATCTGTTTTCAACCACAATTCTCAAGTTGTTTTTCATTTTTTAAGTCAGGTTATTTCTACAATGAGACTTTCGCACGAGGCATAGAGTGCAGGCCAATATACCATATCCATCGGGGCTGGGAAAACCAAAATTACTTTATTTTTGACCCTTGAAAGTTTCTGATATCTCCATTTGGTTTGGATTTTCTCAATCTCCAACATGATGCTGTAGCTGAGTAGAGCATATGGTCCTAATAGATATTCAGTCCAGATGTTAGTTGTCTAATATGTATCCTGAACGGCTGTGCCGAGCAGCATATAAGAAAAGCTGGTGGAGCAGTTAAATAAGGAACATGCACATTCCAGTATTCTCACCAGTTTACGAAAGTTAAGAGTTCCAGATTGCAATACCTCCGGTTCTGTCACTTTGAATTTCTGGGAAATGTTAAGAGCATGAAGCTTGCTGTACATGCTAAGAGCAGGCGGGGAACAGGCCCACCTGAAACCCGAGCAGAAACGTGAGGCTGGGAGTCGCAGTGCGTCCTGGCTTGTGTGGGCAGCGAGCGCTGCCCTTTGCTAGATGTGAGGAGTGTTCAGATGTTTGTGGTGGTCTCCTGGTGCAACCGAAGGTTGGATAGCAGCTTGCTGTCCAGAGGGTCTTGGAAAGGGAGTTAGTTTGAGAGAAAACTTCATGCTTAGTGAGGGAGGGGAAAATTTCCCCCTGTGCCTTTTGAACCCAGGGGCTGGTCTCTGCTAAGCTTGAGCAGCGGCTGTGAATGGTAAAGATTTTAATTCAGTCAGACTACATGAAACTGGTGTTGGACGAAGAGAAAGAGCATTAATCCTGCTGCCGAGGGAAGGGCTGCTCTCCGAGTGGCAGCCTGAATGCCCCCCACCAGTGGGAAGAGCTTCAGTTAGAGCTTGCATACTGCTCGGCACAAGAAAATCCCACCACAAATTACAAAGCCAAGGAAGCCTTCATGTTTTCCCTGCTGCTCGGAGAGCTATTTATATTTTAGTGTTCGACATAGCGCGTAAGCTGAGAACAGACCTGCTTTTCTTCTCCCATACTGTGTCCTCTTCTTGTTGAGGTGATGCTGGGGCTTCTGGGGAGTTCCATGCTGCTGGTTACTGGTATGGGTAAGAGGAGACTTGTGAGCAGGGCTGAATACAGCCAAACTGGTTCACAGCAACTTGAAGTAGTCCGAGACATCTGGCATGTCCTTCGTTCCCTTTTCTTTGGCTAGAGCTGAGGAATGATAAATCTGTGTGATGCTTAACTATTCTTCGGTTCTCTGGGTTGGATTTTAATTCAAGAACAGGGACAGGACTACATCCACTGGGTTTCTTAAAAAAAAAAAAAAAAAGTCAAAAGCTCCCCCTCTTCTTTTTATCCTTTCAGTTCATCAGGAAGATTCACTCCCTGTTACAGCCCCCTCCCCCTCCAAACCTGTGACCAGATGAGGGTCCTGACCTTATTCTCTGAGTCCTCTCAGCTCAAGCCTTGTTCTGATTTCTGTGGAAGTAGGACCCCATGTCAGGAGATAAAGCAACTTGCTTTATAGTTTTAACCTGTGAGTGCAACTTAACTCAGCAAGGAAATTAGCAGCTTCAAACACATGCACAGGTACACACAAACCCTCTTATTACTCAAGGAAACCTGAAAGTAGTTTCAGAGCTACAAGTTTATTGACTGAGAAGTCAATAAAAAGAATTAGCTTTTAAGATTAACAGTAAAACTTGATTGCTGCTTTCAGCAGCTAACCTAATAATTTCAGGAACAGAGACTGTGGGAGCTGTAGATCACATACAAAAACTTGGTGAACATCTTTGAAAAGGAATGGTTTTTTACACATGGATGGAAATAATTTAAGCCACATAAAGCAGCCTAGATATGCTCTACTATATGTGGTTTTTCTCCTTGTCAAACAGAGAAAAGAAGACTTTGACCTTTTTAGGAACAAAAGGAGAGGGTTTTCTTTATGAGAAGTACACTTTAGTGATTAAGTACAAGTGTCTCATTGTGTTAATTTTCAAGGTCTATGCTTATTAATGTTCAATTGTTGATTAAAGGCATTGTCTGCAATTAATGCCTGTCACTGATGTTTACACGTGATGATATTTCATCAGAAAAGGTAATACTGTTAATAAGTCGTAGCCCTGAGAAATAAGCAGACAGTAAGTGCCACACAGAGGCCATCAATCGCATACACATGCTATTGGGTATTAAGCTGGACTCTTGCATATTGTCCCTGTGCTTGCTCACAAAGGCTTTGCATGCTCTGCAGATAGGCAGGTTTCTGCTCTTGGATTAGCCCAGGGAGGTGATGGAAGGGATGCAAGGGGGGACATGACAGCAGAGCTGACTGTATCCCAATAACAATCTTCTGGTGGTAGGACTTCTGGGGTGAATACCATGGTTGCCTGAGCTGAAAAACACATGAGCAAGTCTCTGAATTCCTTCTCAGTAGCCTTTAGAAGAATGTATTTGACTTTTCTCCCAGGCTTTCACAATTCTGCCTAAGCACCTTCGAAAGACTTTTAAAGATACGTGATAGTTTGAGGCCATACTGTCCCTGTGCATGCTTGTGTTTCAACCTGTAATGTAGCTGTGTGTCTTTCCTGTGTTGTGTTAACAACTTGAGTGTGGGTCCCTGAACGCTAAAGGGAATTTGCGCTTCTCAGCTCCCTTAACCTCAAGCAAAATGGTGGGTTTGAGGTGAAGCTCTCCAAAAACCTCCCATAAGACTGATGCAAAAGAGGGTTTGAGTTCTGTCCTCTGAGATCAGTAGCTGCTGCTTGGCTGGATGAGATGCAAAAGATGTCTACTTTACCAACTGTCAAAGCAGTTAGAGTCAAAGGCAAGAAGTGCGTATTCAGCAAAATAGAGAGTTGTCTTCAACGTCTCCTTGGAGGAAAGACATTTAAAAAAGGAAAAAAAGCAAATAGAAAAGAAATTGTAACTGGGGAAAAATAATTCCAGCACCTATAGCATAATAGCTATATGTGCATGTATTGTATTTTACTATTAGTTTGTTACTCAGTGTCATACCTGGAGCAAATCCTGACTTTAATAGAGCTGTGTAATTCAAGTGACCTGGCCCTAGCTCCTAGGCTTAAACTTGTTCCAGGACTACCCTGGCAGTTCATAGAAGATCTGCTTGCTTCCCTCTCTGGGGATCAAGTTGCTCCCTTTTAAAGCTAAACTCCAGTACTGGTCCTTTGTGGAGTACAGAGCTGATCAGAAACCTGGAAAATTCATGTGTTCTTCCCAGAGGAGGTTTGAACTCCACACAGCATTTGCAGGAAGAAGCAGGTCCCTCCTGTTAACTTTGGAATCCTCTTCTCTTCTTAAGTTTCTCAAATAAACAGTTGTGCGAGAGTTAGTGGGCAAGAGGATCCCCCATAACAACTGGAAAGCCTGAGGGGAACCAAGGGGATGAGAGAACAGGGGATAAGTAAGATGGGAGAGAGAGCCTGGGCACAAACTGAGCATTTGTTGCTTTAGTAGGAGCTCAACTCCACTGTGAATTTTAAGTGGCCTTGCACAGGGAGTAGTTGAAGTGGCTGAAGGCAGACCAAGTAGGATTAGTGTAACAGGGCCTCCATCCCTGTGCAGAACCTTCTCATCCACCTGCACAGGTGCTCTGTGGATTTACATCACTAGGAATCACTCCTTTCTGAGAACAGTTTTAATATCCAAAGCTCTTGTCCACCTGAAAATAGACCTTGAAAGGTCCACTGCAAGATGGATCTCTCCCATGGTGGAAAAGTATCCTTAGAAAACAATACTGAAAATATAGCACTTTTTCAGTCAGTCCCCAATCCAGGTTCCCCAGTCAAGGCACTCTCACATCTGTAGCTCAGATTTGTCCAACCATGGATGAGCTTAAATGCTCCAGGATTCGAGTGGTGAGATAATCTTCAAACATTGCAAGTTCCTCAGGAGCAGTCAAAGCTGCTCATTCCAGGATGATGTAGCCTGTACCTATGGGAAGTGTGATGCCATGCTTCCACCCAGAAAAATAAAAGCTTTTGGCGTCCTGCCAGTCAAGTTGCCAACACAGCACTCTGCACAAAGCTGTGGCCAGCTCTGAGCCATTACAGACAGGCTCCACAGAAGTTTTCTGCCTTCATTTTTAATAGGTCTGCAGGAGGAAGAAAGCAAATAGTTTCAAATAACTTTCACTTTTGCTTCCCCAGAACTTATCACTGAGATTCCAGTGGAAGACACTTTTGTGAGTTATAAGTATTAAACCCTCATTTCTCACTGGGTGACAAGTGGAGGTTTCCATCCTCACATTGATAGATCAGTCATTCACAATACAAATAGAGCTCTGCTTTCCTGGGCAACCCACATCAAAAGAAGCAGACACCATCAGCCTCATGGTCTTTAGAAGTCTTGCCCTGTTTAGACATTCTTAGTGTACTAAGTTGGCTTTGAGGTCACCCTTTCAGTGTCTCTGTTTTCTTTGACTCACCTCATTTGTGGTGGTGTGATTTCAGTCAGGTGTCTAATTTCTTGATGGGAGGGTGCTCTTTGAAGGCTTCACCCACAGCTCAGCTCAGTTAGTAGAAGGGCCCTAGCTGATTTCAGTAGATGCTGGATGAGATCTTGAGCGTCTTTTGCTCCATTATCTTTGGCGTCTACTGCATAGGGAGCACAGCTTGCAGGCATTCCAGAGCTTCTGAATTTGCCCAGCATCTGCATTCCAGATAACCAAGATGCTTACTTCTTAAAAAAATAAAAATGGTGCCTATAAACCATCCTGGAAGTTTACATACATCAAAGTTCAGAAGAATGCATAACCATTTCATTCTGCTTCCAGTCTTTCGTGCACAGTTCTAGGTTATCCTTTCTATTTTAGGAAAACCTTTAAACATGATTTGGGGTGACATAAAACAACCTCGTTGACAGTGTGACAAAGATAGTGTGCCCTTTCAGAAAAATCATTGTGTCTATTTAAATATTAGGCTTCAGCTTGTTAGTGAAAATGTGTCGCACACAGCATTTTTTTTTTTTTTTTTTGAGTGTGTGGGAAAATACAGTACAGATTTTGAAGTTTAAAAAAGTCTGGCAATTACAAATTAGGATAATAATTCATGGGAGTAATAAAATATCAGACTTTTTATTGCACTATTGAGAAGGGCATTAAAAAGCATCTGGGAACTTGAGGTTTTGGAAAGATGGGCTTTGAAAGACTTGGTGGGTTAAATATAATGTAGAAAATATGGCATCTGTAAATGCCTGGAAATATGCTAATAGGGCTTGATTCAGTGAAGGATCAAGCGTTTCTTCAGGGTGCTGAGTGCCTCCAGGAGCTCCTGCTGACAAAAGGAGCTGAGGGACAGCAACATCTCCTGAAGGCCTATGGTGCCAGAGAGAGCTGTGCTTCATAATGAACATCCCAAGGGCATTTGGTGCCAGCTGGGCCAGCCAAGGGGGACATGGCAATACGAGAGTCACCCACGCAGCTGTGGTGCACCAGCACAGCATTTCCCATGCCAGCCTGGGTCCCAGGTAGCCAGGAGCAAACAGCAGAGCCACCCCACACAGCATGGGCTGGCATGAGGCTGTGGGGCAGGTTCCTCAGAAAGCTGGGCTGAGGGAAGAAACAAAGGCTGTGTATCTCCCAGCACCTGTGGACCAGTACCCTCCGCTGCCAGGCTAGAGGCAATACCACCCCTGTTATCTCCAGTAAGCTGCAGCAACACTGGCCAGAAAAGCTGCTGTCTCCCCAGTGAGGCAGGAGTGTGAGATCTTTCTTCTGGGGCCAGCAGGGCTGGAGAAGGAGACCCTCATGTTCTCCCTGTGTCTCTAAACTCTGGGTAGCAGCTGACGTTATCCTCCCATGAAGTCTTGTTCTCTTTTTACCTTAATTCTAGTCATGTTTTTTCTGTCTGTTATTTGTTTAGATGCAATGGTCTCAGGGGAACTGAAGTCCTCACTCAGTAGCTTTTTATTGTTTGTGCTGAGGAAACCAGCCCTTGTTAGCAGTGGAAACCTCCAGAGACATGTGCTTTTCATGCTGGTTTTTCAACACAGAGAACCAGTCTGTGTGACTTACTGTCCTTTTTAAGATGCTGTGAGAGAGACTGGTGAACTGGGACAAGCCGCCTTCTGCTTCAGCCGCTGCTTCGTACCTGCAATGGGCTGCCCTGGCTTCTCGCCTCGCTCCAGCAGCAGCAAGTTGCCAACCCAGCAATGAGGGCTGCACTCTGCTCTTGAAACACCTTGGGTTTATTGACATTATTATTTTTTAATACCCTTCTCTCTCTGTCTCCACACTCCAACGTGGTCTTTAGATTGCTGGAGGATTTACTGTACCCAGTGCTCCACATCGTGCAGCAGCAGAGCGGTGATGGTGCACAGGGGTGATGGGTCCTCAGGCTCTGCTGGACACCAAGGACTCGTCAGGGTCTGCCGTGCCATCCCTTGCTCAGTCATCCAGGGTGCCAGCACCGTCGGTGCAAGGTGCTGGGGAAGCCTTGGCGGTACCGTGGGCCCTTTGTTAGCACTTGTCACAGAGCGGAGCTGCGAGGGGACTGCGTGTTGCGTTTCCTGAGACAGAACAAATACGTTTCAGCTTTCTGGCATTGATTTTTGACAAAGGATTCAAGAAGCTGCAGCTGTGCTGGCTTCCTCGTCCCCTCCCCCGCTTTATTACAATGCATGTTGTTCTGAAATACTCAATTCAGCTATAAACAATCTACTCTATCAACAACATGCTTTTGCACTTTTGAATGGTGCTTTGAGGCAGATAAATGAAAGTAAGTATGGCAGCTTGCAGTAAAAATCCTGCAAACTGTATCATCACAGGGGCACTGACTAAGACAGCACATTATTTTATTTACTGTGGAAACTGAAAAATCCATTTCTGCCCATACAATAGCTGTTTATTTCATCTTTGCTTGATGTTTGTTTCTAATCTTTCTTGACACTTCTAGATAGTAATGGTTCACAAGCTGTTCAGATCAGTGCTCGCAGGGCTCCATCAGCCAGCACTTCTTTCTGATTTTAGAAATCCAGCACCCTGTTTGCTGGCCTATGCCCTCTGGCCAACGGCAAGGGAATCTGCCGAAGCCCTGGACACAGGCAAAGTGCTGGGGAGGTCCTACAATTTCCTATGTCCATCCCCTGGTTAAATTAGCACATTCCCTTCTACCAGCCAAGATGTACGCCGAAGCCCACATTCTGAATGCTTGGCAATGGGCTGACTCGGACAAAGAAGCTCCTCAGGTTTTGAGTTTTTCTTTCTAGACACTCAGCCTGTCACATGTTTATGTTGCCAGCTGTCTAAATTATATCACACATCTCATACTAGTTAAAACTGATTTTGAAATGCAGAAAGATGAGGTGAGGGGGTGACCAGTGCATTCCTGCTAAGGCCTGCTGGATTCAGTCTGGCCTTGGTGATTTCTTAATCCGGGCGATGTGTCCTCTGACGGTTGCAACGGCCCGTTCCCCAGCTCCTGCTCTGGTGGAGCAGCTCCTCCGGCAACCACTCATCACAATGGCTTGGAGATGGGAGAAAACCAGGCTGGGGAAGAATGTTGAAACCATTTCAAAAACCTCTGGAGAGAAATGAGTAATATTTTGTTTTCCTGAATGGTTTTACTGAAATTTAGGGAAAATAATTGCAGTTGAAAGATCTCAGTTTTTGTTGTTCTGTTCTTTCTTTATTATTTGGTTTTGCGTGCTTCTTTTTGAAGAAGCTCGCTCCTACTCCTACTACTTGCTCCTACTCCTCTCCAGCCTCTCCTTTGTTACCCCTTATGCCATACTCCCACCACAGAAAGGTGTGAAGATAGTGAAAGAGAAAGAATAAATATAATAAATAAAAGATAAAGAATATTGCCAAATTTCCTTTTCCAGATCCAGTGAAAACAGTATTTTGTTAACTTTCAGATCTTAATGATGGCCTTTTATAACCAAAAATCAGCTGAAAATGATTGTAAGTGGCTGTGTGTAACTTCTGTTTGGTTACCTAGCTGTTGCTGGGGAATCCCATTTTATCCTTTGCCATAGCCAGAGGGCCTACCACAGTCATTTTGCTCTGGGGAGTTCTCCCCTCTGCTTACCCATTACAAACCTGTCATGCTGAACAGTCAGGAACTCATGAAGAGCCTTTTGATACTGTTTTGTTGGCTATCTTACACTCAACTTGCCCCTTTCATAAGCTTCTCCAGAGTACAGTCTCTTCCTATGTCTCTTCTTGACTTTGAGGGTGTTTGTTAACATGCATGAATATGTTCTTTTCACTGATACTGCATGGTTCTGTATATTCTACATTTGCGGTTACTTAAAGAAAAACACTTGTATGGAAAGAGACGCACCAGAGGTCAAATAGCAGGCAAAGCGTCTCTGTATCCTGAAGCAGGGGAAATACAGAACTTTGTGATACCTGGAAAATCTACTGAATGAATAAAACAAAACACTTTTAAAGCTACCATCCATGGCTCACAGGACAGAACCTCCTGACACTTACAGTAGAGGAGGTGATAGCACAGGACAGCTGAGATACACTGCATGAGACCGGGTAGCTGGGCTGGTAAGGACAGCCTCTAGCAGAAGAGGGATGGCTGAAGATGAATTAGTAAGAATTACACTGTTTGAGAGAGGGGTTCCTTTAAATCTGTGGATTTGGCTCTGCTTTTACCTGTTTCTTCTAAGTTCTGAGCAAAAATTGGTAATGCAGTTTTCTGTTGAGAATAAACTACAAGCTGAACATGCAGGATTGCTAAGCACTTTCAAATGGGTGTCAGGCAGGTAGGTGGGTATTGTTCTTCATTCTGCCAAATTCAGGATATACCTGAGTACCTGCATTTTTATCTTACCTCAAATCTATCAAGAATAAACTAGAACTGACGATTACACACGTGCATTGTACATTTGAGACCCACAGGCATACTTGCAAATCAGCCTAGGGGACTGAAATGTATGCCTTTGATTAATTTTAGTGGTAAAGTGTCCAAATACCTTACTCAGCCTTGCAGTGCTCACCTGTAAATATCAGCTATACTCCATATTGGTGGCCCTTCTTATTTTTATTTCACAAAACCTTTATCGATCTCTGTTCTCAGCCTGTCAAACTTCAGAGCTAAAAGAAATGGCCCTTTCTTTCTGCACAAATGTTTTCCTGGAGTGTCCCTGATGGTAAAAGGTATGTGCAATATTTTGGGCATACTCGTTTGTGAAAAATTGTGAATCACTGAAACATCCCCAAAGCAAGCTTCAGGCACCGAAGGGCTATGTTCCAGACTAGAGGGGCAACGCTTCAGCTAACGCAGTGCAGCGGGTGTATAGGAAAGCCTGGAGAGAGTCTGCCCATCCTGGGTGCTTGCTGGGGGTGGCAGCAAAGTAGTGCAAAAAATTTCAGCAAATGGAGGAGTTCGCTTTCAATATCAGTTGACCCAAGAAACCCAGCAGAAAGGGGAGAAAGGAGGTTCTCCTGCACGATACAACACAACATTTCCTCTCTCGTAACTGTAGTAGGGGGGAAGAAGCGAGGCCAAACTGCCATCCTACGGAGGCACTGCCAGGAGCTGCCTTTGTACAGCAGTGCTGCATGGTGCTGGGTGGGTGAGGTGGCCCACGGCAGAGGCCTGAAAAGCTAAACTCCTACAGGGTCATCTTCCTCCTGTGCAGGAGACAGGGATATCAGCAAATTTATACCAGACTAGCAAGAATGGGGGCTTCACAGTTTTAATTGGATGTGTAGTTTTAAATCAGTACGTCTTGTGCAGATAAACACAGTCTTAGCTCTTGGAAACCTGTGCTGCTTTAAAACCCAGGGTAGACAGGATTACTATCTTAAGACTTGCCCTAATAGCCCAGGCCCTAGTCATTATATGAGTTTATTTATAAAATGACTGGTAATGTTTTGACCACTGCAGAGCAGGGGTAAAGCTATTGTGTGCACACAAACTGTTTTTGACAGCAAATAGAAAATAATGGCATGGAAGTGTCTTGGTGAGTGCAGCTTCTTTCACTCCAGAAAGTGATACAAAGCTATGCCCGGCAAATAGCAGCTTGGAAGGAGTCGGCATCCTTGGAGAGGCTCCCACATAGAGGAGGTTCACGCTGGCTCTGGCACAGGAACGATTGTTCCAACCTGTGTGACACACAAGCGGGTTCAGAGCTGGTAGGAAGCGGTCAGAAGGGATAGGAAAAAAGTGTTAAGGGAATCCCACTAAAATACCCTTGGTCAGGAATGCCTTTGCTTTGTTTTCTTACTGAAAAGCAAATGTTTTAGAAGATGTTTTCTTCTGGCTCATATATCACATATAACAGCATTTTATCTTCTCAAGTACTGACAGGATTCCCAGCTCCTTCTAGAGGCTGCAGAGACCTTCCACGGCAATGTGATCCTTAAAGGGACAACATAAGTAGCAAAAATGCAGTGGACATTGCAAGGTGTCGGTGTGAGGGGCATTGCAGGGTGTTGGTGTGAGCAGCAAATCATCACCTCTGCTGTTGCAGAGTATCCCATGTCCTTTTTGGATCAGAGCTGGTGGATGCTATCTGTCCATCTTTCTGTGTTCAACTATGCAGCAAACCACTGTCAGAAAGTCCCCAACAATGAAATGTCCATTTGATCCTGCTCCCTTTCTTTTCTATTGCTTTCCATTTTTACTGTGCTTGTATCTTGTCATAACGTTCAATGCTTTATTAAGCAGTGTTAACTCTATCAAACTACGTATCCTCCAATCTCTCGGTTCCTGCACCCTGTGAGAAGTGTTGTCATGTTGTGTGATGTGGTGTGGCCCGTCCCGATGCAGGTAGAGGGACCCCTTCCACAGATCCCTTCAGCCCTTTGTCCCTCAGGAGGGATTCAAGGTCCTTTCTGGTATGAATTCTGCCCTAGAACCAGGGGCTGGAAGTGTTTGTGCTCCTGAGCAGTCCCTCTTGGTCGGGAGGTGCCTGCTCACCCACCTGTCTGTAAGGTGAAGACCTTATCCCTGTAAAATAAGAGGGCATTTGGCCTTACAGGTGTCTCAAAGGCTTGGGACTGGAACTGCAGGTTCACTGCATACGCATGCTCCTTAGGAGAGGTATCAACTACCAATGGGGTGACATAAGGGGTGTGCTCTGGGTACCCTTGGACCCAAAAGAGGACATCTGACATTCCTTTGAGAGAATGCTGTTCAGTGGTACTAGTTATTTAAATCAGGGACCCAGGAAGAAGTTTTGTTGGGGAAAAGCAAAGTAAATTTAACCTAGCTGGCCTCCATTTCCTCTGAAAAGTGATTGCTCCCTCAGCCTGCAGTGGGAATTTGCTTACTAAACAAACAAAAAGAAGTGGGTTTTCCATACAACAGATACTAAATGTAACTGCTGGGGGAGAAAGCAGGTGGAGAGATTAGGACATGCCTGATGCTGACAGAAAGCATGTTTGTGCCTAATACATCGGAGAAATTGTTCAGGGAACAATTCAGCCGTGTGAAAATGCGACCCTTGTAATATTGCCAAGGTCAGAAAAATCTAAGGATATCCGCTGAGTAAGTGCTGGGTCCTGCAAGGAAAGCCGTCTAGAGGCAGTATGGTCGTGTTGCTGAGGGCAGTTTTCCATCAGGGTCCCCCAGGGGCAGAGGCAGGGAGATGAGCTCCTGCTGCTTTTCTCTGTTCTGCTGAGTTCTCTGCTCACAAGCAAAACTGTGATATCGAGATCCAAACTTGCTCAAGCCCACCTGGCTTGGTGTTCTTTTGTCACTTCCAAGCTGAGTCTAAAAAGTCACACTGGTCCAGAAAGGTCATGAAACCTGTGGAGAAGGAGTTTAAGTCTCCTGTGGGTCCTCTTTCCATGCTGTCTTTTTGCCTTTTGCTCTGGTTCTGAAAATAATTGATGTTAATAACCTGTTTCCTTTGTTCTCATTAGGGCCAGCTTGGGAAGAGAGGGAGCATGGACCATGTTTGAGCGAGTCCAGAGCATGGCCATGAAGATGATCAGCCGGCTGGAGCACCTCTCTCCTATGAAGACAAGCTGAGAGAGTTGGGTTGATTGCCTGGAGAAGAGAATGCTCTGGGGACACCTACAGCAGCCTTCCAGTATCTAAAGGCACCTACAAGAAAGCTGGAGATGGACTGTTTACAAGGGCATGGAGTGACAGGATGAGGGGGTAATGGCTTTAAGCTGAAGGTGGGGTAATTAGATTAGATGTTAGGAAGAAATTCTTTACTGTGAGGGTGGTGAGGCACTGCAACAGGTTGCCAGAGAGGTGTGGATGCTCCATCGCTGGAAATGTCCAAGGCCAGGTTGGATAGAGCTTTGGCAATGTGGTCTAGTGGAGGGTTGTCCCTGCCCATGGCAGGGGGGTTGAACTAGATGATCTTTAAGGTCCCTTCCACACCCAAACCATCTATGATTCTGTGAACATGACTCTTCCTACCTGCAAACATGTCCCTGCCTGCAAAGTCCTTCTGCAAACCCGTAAGAGCAGTTTGGGGCAATCCTGGGGTGCACCAGGGGTGGGGAAGAGGACAGATGCTTTTACAGAAAAATGACAGACATACAGGCGGGAATATTGCTCCTCTGAAGTCCTCTGTCTCACTTCCCTAAAGGTTTAATACAAAAGACCAGTCCCATATCATCTAGAAGATTGGGGCTGAAGGGAAGTAATAGCCAGATGCTCTTCCCAGGCAACTAAGAAAAGCTGTGGGGTTAGATCTTTGTCATGCCCTGGCGAAGTGAGCTGTGCCAGACATGCAACTTAAGCCTGTGGCAGGAGGGCATGGAAGAGGCAAATACTTTTGGTTGGTGCAGGCAATTTTCACAGTGCCAGCTTGGCACTCCATCGCTCTCTTGGTAGCATCTGAGGAGATGTTTGCAGGGAGGGCAGCTCTAGAGATTGTCTGAGGCTCTGTGAAGGAGGAAAAAAAAGATGAACTGGCAAAAAGTTAATTAAAACTCTTCTGATTATGAGGTGGAATTTAATACTTTAAAAATGCAGTGTGACACAGTGCAGCACTACAATCTGAATTAATCATGAATGAGGATAGTAATTTTTCATTTTTGTGTGCATGAGAAAAACACTCAACAGATTTGACAATTAGGAGCAGGGTAACAGCATTGCATGGCACAATGTGAAGTAGTTTTTCCCAGTGGTTTTTGAGAGGGGAGCTAAACAGATGTGCTCAAATATTTACAAGTGCACAATATCACATGCTTTTCAAATGCTGACCCTGCTGATTCGCAAAAGTCTGCTCCAATCTGGAGACCAGCTACTGCGGTGACACCGGCTATTTATCATAGGTAACACAGGCGGCACTACCGCCAGCTCCCAGTGTACTTGTGTACACCAGTGATCTCCTACTCTACTGACAGTGTTACACAACCTCAGCAACTCACCTGTATCACCAATTTGTCCCATCGCAGTCCTGCAGCAAACTGGGCCCTGCTGGCTCAGCCCCATCCTGTGGGTGTAGGAGGGGTTCCCATGCCACGCTACGCCAAAGGGAAACAGGTTTGATTTCAGCCACAGCAATAAAATCAGAGTAGTTCAGCTGAAGCGACATGAGGGACAAAGCAGTCCTGTAGGGGTCTAATATAACATGTTTACACTGTGTAATTCACAGGGTGAGCCATCAATTATCTTCATCAAAGTGACCACCCAGAGACCCAGTGTATTTGGCCTTGTCTGTCACTTAGCTGTCCCCTGTCATGCTTCAATTAAGAGCTGAGAATGCCAGCTAACATTGTCCATATCACCAGGAGTGCAGGGTGTTCCATTGCCTTGTTTTCCTCAAAAGGAGCCCAAAGAAAAGTCAGGTTTGTTCAGCACAAGCTGTATGTTGGGGAGGATTCAGGTAAGCCAGATGGCAATGTCAGTGATGGATGGTACAGATACCGTAGGGCCTATGCCTGAATATCCTAAACTGGGAAAGCTGAGCTGTGCTGTACCTCACTGAAATATTGACTGTTGCAAGCAGTTGCTTTACACTGTTCAATTGGCTGTGTAAATTGCTTTCACAAATTAAACAAAAACAATAGTGAAAATATGTGAAAATGTCACCTGGACTGAATTGTGGTTCAGATCCCCAATGAAAATGAGTTTGGCAGCCTCCTCTCACTTCTTAGCTGCTCAATTTCAGCCTGAACGCCTCTCTGCTCGCAAGTCCAGGTTGGAGTTGCAGGTCAGGCTTTAGATGTGGTATGGGTGCTGCTGTGTGAGAAGCCCTGCTTATCTGGCTCAAGCCGGGGTTATTAGCACCCCATTTTTTCCAAGCCATCCCACTCTTCCATGCCTTGTATACTTTTTGTTTTGCTGTGCCCGCTCTCCTGGTTTCTTTACTTTGAAGGGCAAACGTGCAATGCTGCACTTTTCTTTTGAGCTCACATTTCTTTTCCTTTAGCATTTAGCCCTGTGAATGCAATAGTCGTTCATTTAGCGAAGGCAGCCGAGGGAATAAGAAGGGGCCAACTGCAAGTTTACAAGTCAACAGGTGCCATCCGCGCTGACATCTCCTCTACAAGCTCAGCGGTACAGAGTGCAGTTGAGACAGACAAGGTGGACAGCGTGCCCAAGCTTCCTCCCTCTCCCTCGTGCTCCTCAGATAGCAGTTAGGGGGATTTAGCCAGCTGGGGTTCTCCTCATGCCAAGGGATGAGGCACACCTGCATTTCAGTTTCTTCTGACTGCAAGTTGCTGGGGGCTGCACTTTGCTCCATTTTCTTTCTCTCCTTTTCTAGCCCAATTGTGTTACTGATGCAGTGGCCTGTGTTCAGGAGCAGCGTGAAGCTGCTGCATCCAAAGAAGTGCATCAAGAGGCACTGCTATGGGCACACAGACAGTAACTGCAACTGCTGTTATGTACCTCACAGGTTTTCAGCAACAGAGGTTAGTTCACCACTCTTGAGTGGGGAGACGGGTAAACTGCACTCGGAGTCCCCTTGGAAATTATGATTATTCTCACATTGCTTTGTACCAATGGGTGTGAAGACCTCTAGTCATTGTTAACCACTGTCTGGTCCTGGAGCCACAGAATGGCTTGGTTTTCTCTTCTTTAAGTGATTTAGATTGGAGAGCTTTTTTAAAGTAACAAATGAAAGATGCTCTGTTTCAGCACACTCTCAAAAGCCAACATGCTTTTAAATGCCAGTTACTGTGTACCCTGAAAAGAATGGGCAGTTCTGAGTTAGCTGTCTTGGTTTTGGTTGATAGTGCCCCGTGTAGAAAAGAAAATGAGATCTCTGCATTCAGCCTGAGGTGCAGAGTAACCCAGGTAGCTACAGTGTAACTCAGGAGGTTTCTGTGCCAGTGAGAATCTGGATTGCCACAGTTGGAATCACCATTAGGTAGTCACAGAGATACAATGCTTTCTATCAGGCAGGCTGGAGGAGCCCATGTTTCTTATCAGATAGATGTAGTAATGCTTTTTAATACTTTTTAATAGTTTACAAAATTATTATAAGCTCTGCAAGGCCATTTAAAATGGATAATCTTCAAGTGGTATTAAGGATTAAAATGGGTCTGCCTTGTATGCCTTAATGGGCCCCTCACAGGCTGTTCAACGTTATCAAAAGGTGATTTTAAGAGTTTGTAATAAATATGTTCCTTTGGGGAAGATTAGGAAACAGGGTGGGATTTGCCATCCTTCTGCTACCTCCAAATTACTGTGCTCTAACTGAATTAATTACAATGGGTCTGTCTTGAACTCCAGAGTGCCAGCTCACTTCTGATCTGTTGTTCAGTAAAGAGGTTTGTCCGTAGGGGGAAATCTTTGCTCCAAGAGCCAGGGCTATTTAGTATTTGATTATCAGCCTAGGAGAAATTAGTCAAATAAGGCTCCAGCTTCGTGAACACTTACGTGTATGTTTAACCTTCCATTCCTGAAGAGTCCTTTAGGTTTCAAAGTACAATAAAATAAAGTGTGCCTGCAGAAATCTTATGGGGACCAGGGACTATGAGAGCTATTTATTCTCAAAACCAGAAGTGAATGACTTCATTCAGAAAGTTTTCCCTGAGCAAGCTGTGCTTATCCTCTTCTAGTGTCCAACTCCTTGTCTGTTGCAAACCCGGCCTCTGTCCATGCAACTGTCAAGGGTTGGGCCTCAAATTACTGGGAGATTTGAGTATATGAGCAAAACTGGATAAAATTACTGAAAGTACCCTCCCTAAGCATTAATTTATCATTTCACACTTTTCCATATTGACAAAGTCCATGTCCTTGGGCAACCCAGTTGCCCAAGTCAGAGTGGTACAAAACGCCAATAATCCTTCTCTGAGAACCTTCTGAGGTTTCTCTTTATATATAAATTCCATTGTATGTCAGTTAAAGGATTTAAAGTACAATTATGAAACTTTCACATTTCATAAAATGTTGAGATTGAACGATTTCTTGTGGAGCCTAGCAGAAAAATTCTCATAATATCTGCTACCAGTGTCCTGCCAGCAACGTCCGTATTGCTATTTTTGTCTGCCTAAAATCAATTTGAACACACTGGAATTTACTGATTTGTTGAAAATTAACAGTTTTGGAGCAGAAAGTGGTTTCTTTTGGTTTTACCAAATCTATTTGATCTTTACTGTTTCTGAAGGAGGCTTTTATGCCCTTGGCTCACCAGCTCCCTAAGCTTTGTGCTTTGGTGACAGCATTCCCATAGCTTTTTTATTGACCGACTTTCAATTATTTTCCTTGCTAAGATACTGCGAACCCATTAGGACTGAGATGGTCCATATTTTCATGGACCTTGAGTGTGGTTTGGAGGCCTGAGTTCAAGCAGAGAACCTTCAAAAGTTACAAAATATTTGTACATCACCGAAGGATTTTGTATAACTGCAGGCTTCTTGCAGTGATGTGTGTGTGAACCCAGAAAACTCCATACTTAGCTCTAGCCATCTTTCTTGACTGACAGGTTATTTTATGTTAATGTCACCCAAACAGATCTTGCACACAGGATGTTCAATGTCTTAATTTACTTAACCATATGATTGCAAAATAACAAGATGTAATACAAGAGCAGAAAACAATATAATAATTTGTATTAACTACACAATATGATGACATGAGAAATTGTCATCTGTTCATCCAGCTCACACTGAGTTGACTAAAAAATACTATAACTAGAGGTTGGGGGCTAGAAAATGTATTGAATTGGCCTGGTGATGGTTAATTTCAAGGAATAACTGAGGGAGGGGGTGAAGGGGGGGTTATGGGGCTGCAGACCTGCTAACCCCATGCTGTCAGTGTTCCCAGTTCACACAAGAGCAGCACATAGTCAAGCTGGGCAACACCCCTGTCCCAGCTGTGGCTACACTTGCTCCTTTTATTGTGACTGCCTCCAAGTATGCAGTTCCAGTTTAATAGCCTGAAGATACAAACTTCCTACATTTCAGATTGTAGTTTTTGAGTCTGCGATTAGCGATTAAACTCTGATTCTGGGGTTGAACTCTGACTCAAGAAATTGAAGTGGGCAAATGGTCCTATTGCCTTCTGCATTTCACACCCTTAATCCTGTTTTTAGGCATCTTGGTGAATCAGTCTAACATCCTACTAATGAAAATGCTAAATAGATATTCTACTTTGAGCACAGGAGTAGTCCTGCACCAATATTTGAAGGCCAGGACCTTTTAGATCTGAGAATAAGCTGGAAAACTCCAGTGAGGTATGTGCTGCTTTTACTTTTACCCTATGGGACAGTGGTATTCATGTATTTTTGCCTGCAGGACCGTGCTGGGTGACTGAAAGCCTGTGTAGAATCTGGAACATTTATGGTGCAAACATCATTTCAGCATTCTCCTACGCAAGAGATGATGAAACTTCCTAAGATGAGAGCCTATGTAAATATGTTTTATGCATCAGCTAGGCAAACAGATGAGGGAATGTTGTTTTTAGAAGCTCCAGATGATGGCCGTGATCCTGTAATGTGATTATTGTGAGCAGAGAAGTGCATCCATCTGCAGCCCAACTAATTCGTCCTCTGCAGATGCAGTGCAGGACTGGGGTCTAACTCTGCACAGCCACCATTGCCGGCTGTGATTCAGGAGAACTGAGCAATGCCAAAAGAGTTGAGCCTGTCACCCTGAAAGAGATGAAAAGGCATCGGAAGACCAGGAACCCTGCCATCCATGCTGAGACAACACTTGTTCAATTAAGCATCTTCTGACTGCGTGCAGTAGCCTGTATCTCGATGTGCAAAATCCCTGCTCACTGCTAGCCTCTGACACACTAGCTGTCTTAAAACCCCTCAGACTGAGAGGTGGCCCTTCCACTGGGGACAGTGGGGTCCATCCCCTCCTGACCACTGAGGGTCACTTCAGCAATCCTTTCAGAGCTATTTTCTTTGCAGGAAACACAAGAGCAGCAGGGCATATGCCAATGCCAAGCCTGGTGCCACGGTCACAGAAAAGGAAATCCCTTACTCCTGTGTGGTAAACCTTCCCCCCGCCCCAGGGAAAGAAAACATTAGAACTGCCACTCTAAGCTAGCTATTAACAAACCTGTTCTTTTGCAGAAGTAGTATGTGTACATATGTGTGTTTATTTATATATATATTTATTTTTATTTATTTATTTATATAAAAGAATGTCAAAAAGACTACCTCCATAAATTGCAATGGCTACTTCTGTATTCTTATTAATGATTAATTTAAACCTTGATGTCTAACTCTTCTTGAGCATTCCTGACTAGAGTAATTAATTTATAGTTTGTTCTGAAAGCATATCAGCAAATGGGCATCAATGCAGATAGCCATTTATTGCTCCAGCAGTGAGGTTAAACAGCTTGTGCTTTTAACTGCACGGTACAAAAGATATAAAACTATTTACGTGAGATATTAATCCAGGATGACCTGATATAATGTGACAGTAAAAGCGCTTTTCCCAAAGAAGGGAAGTGTGTGCTTTGCTCAGTACCTCCTGCTGACTCTCTGCTCCAAGTGAATAAACATACAGCTGAATTCTCCCAGCCAGGTGTGATTCAGGAACAAACTGGCAGCACATCTTTGTGTCTGCTAATGTCAATTCTGACTCACAGAAGTGGCCCACCAGCTCTGCAGTCAAAATGCTTGCTCTATTTTCTCAAGAATCAATACAGAATATGCCACAAGGACAGAAAAATCACCTGGTTTAAATCTCTGAAGAATGATGCACCATGGTTTATACTGATATACAATGAAGTGTCACATGCAAGAGTGATGTTTCAGAATTCATCCACCATAGATGAAATGGAAGCAAAAAAGGGAAATCTTGCATGAAGCAGACAGTAAATAATCTTAAAGACAGCTTACAAAGTCCAATCTCTACAGAAGTCCTAGTGATCTGAATGAGAAAAGCTTATGTTGGAACATCTCATCTGAAATAATCTGCTTCTCTGAACATGCAGTCACACTCCCTCAGCCTGAAGCTGCTAAACCATCCAGCAGGTCAGGCAAGGAAAATTGCATGCTGAGTTTGAATATTTATCCTGTTCTTCTATGTCCGAAGTTGAGCTCTGTGCCTTTATCTCTGCTCAGAAAAAACAGGAAACACAGTTAAACTCAGCTTGACAGCTCAATTTAGGCTGCACGTAAGAGCACATTAGCTCTTGACTGTAAAATGCACACCCGGATTTGAATAAGTCAACCTTGTCTTGGTATGGTAATGAGGAAGAAGAGGGTTAACAAAAGAATATGGTCATGTGCCTAAGATAAGAGTAGTTTGGTGATAGGTACCAGTGGTCTGAACAGTCTTCCACATGACTCAGCTCTCATAGAATAGAAGAAAAACCAAGCAACCTCATGGTTAATTATTGTAATGGGATACTGACAGTTGCCATTGGCCGAGAAGAATTCACATGTTTCAGATCCTCTAATTCACTGTGATCCTTTAGATGTTAAGCTCTGAAGCAGTGCTGAGTTTGGCAAAGCGAGGACAAAACCCCATTCCTATTCTAAGCATGCTACTTTAGCTACTAGCTTTTCATTCAAGAAAGGGATTTGTTGACAAGCAAAATTATTTTCTTAGAAAAACACTAAATGAGAAGATGACAAATGCTGTTGTGAATGTTCATACAACTCCAGGAGCAATCAACCATGATTATTCAGTCAGGGTCCTGCAGGAATGGATAGAGCTAAAATCTTGAAATTTGGCAAGAATAAGGTCCTCAATAAGGAGTAGCGCTTAGAGTTGCTCTGCAGAAAAATCTAGTTTATTAGCCAGATTCATGCTCATTTGGAATTGACCATGTGCAGTAGAACATCTTGTCTGTATGGATGCAATTAAGAGATGCACAGTGAATAGTTGCCCTGCAGTTAGTGTAACATATGCTCCAGTACTTCCAGACGTGACTACTGAAGTTGTAGCAAAATCCTGATGTCTTCAACAAGGCCTCAATGTTAGTCATATAAAAACTGCTACGTGTGAAAGCAGCTGGGGATCTCTCCCTTCCCTGGAAAAATGTGAGAAAGAGAAGACGAATCCATGCTGAGGAACTGACTGCAAGGCTGGAGAGGCCAGTAGGTAAAGCCCTGGCTTGGAGCATTGACGAGACAGAACAGTATTGCTACCCAGTCTGTGATCTGCTGTTTGCCTTCTGGCAGATGCTTTTATATCTCTTACAATTTGCCTTGTGCATCTCAGTAAGAAATCCTCAGCCTGACCCCTATAAAGGCATTAGACCGTTCCTCTTCGGTCTCCATAAGCGTTGATGTAACATGCTTAACATTTAAATCCTACGGCCGTTGGTACTGTACTCTCTGGAAGAAGAAAGGCTTGATCACTGTGTCGGACCAGTGTCACAGCATCTTGGCCTCAGGGACTGAACCCCACTTGGTGGATTCAAGGCCTGTTGGATACAGGACAGTAGGAGGCTGCACTCTAATGAGGCAGTGATCTGCGGAGAAGTAATCTTAGTCCCAGCAGCAGTTGTGGGTCTGAAGCCTCCTTAGGTCTGTGGTCCCAAAATCCGGGACTAAACTTTGCAAATCGCATGTATTTCCCTAGTGACCTATCCTGAATGCTGGCTCCATGCAATCCCCACTGGAACCGTGTACGGTTCCCCACTTGAACTGGCTGACGTGAGCCCATCTCTCATCATGACAAGCCCAGCGGGTGATGCACAGGCTCATCTGGCACTCCCGTTCATGACCAACTCTCCAGCTCTGCAGATAATAGGACCGTGCTGAAGCTTTAAACAGGGCAGTTTCAGGCAAGGTAAGGACAGACGAGATTTTTACCCATCCAGATTTTATTTATGTGAGGTTTCTAAAGTTCGGTAGTTTTTACTCCACCACTGTGTGCTTTACTGCTGTTTTCTGGAATCAGGAGAGGAAGTAACAAATTAACACAAGGGAAAGTGTTCTTGCAGCAACACCATGGTGGGAAGAAAGTCATGAACTGCTGGAAATCCACCCAAAAACATTCCTCTGATCTTCCAAGATTTTTTAATCTCTGTTCCAGATCGCAGAGGTCTACGTCTGCACAACTCTGATGCCAATTCAAAATGGGATTTTTGATGCTCTCTCCTGACTAGTTTCCTTTTCACAAGTCCAGGGGTTGGAACATTTCCTCCTCACTCTGCACCTGAGGTATCCTGCTTTTAGCAAACCCTCAGGAGCTGGGGCAATGGTGGGAACATAGGCTGGGCATCAGCCGGACACCACACTCAGCAAAGCCATCTGCTGCGGCCAGGAGCTCTGTGAACCGCAGAGGCTGCTGCCTCCTCTTCCGGGGCTCCCCCAGCTCTTTCTTTTCCTGCATGAATGCCATCCTCATCCAAGTAAGCAGGTCTGCCCTGCCTTCTTTAACTCTGCCTTTAACTCCAGGATCAAATTGCCTGCTCTGGAGCCAGAGCTGGATTCTCCAGAACTAATTTGAACATCTGCATTTGAAAGATGCAAGTTACATCGTTTAAAAGCAGGTCAGATCCTGTTCAGCCACAATAGCCAGCAGGTAATTCAAGTGGGAATCAGCAGCTTAGGCCATGGATTTGTATGTATCACGCAAATGAATGTAAACACCCCCTTCTCATCACCCCAAGGAAGGTAATGGAGAGCACTGGCTGGCTTCTCCTTCACACAGCAGTTGTTAAAACATCACTACAAGGTCATGGACAACATTCCAGCTCATCGAAACTGCAGATAAACACACTTCCTTCCCAAAGAGCATATGAAAACAGCTGTTTGTCATTATAGTGTATTGCAGATGATTTCGTGTCTCTTCAAAGGCAGTTGTTCTTAGATAATCCAAAGGTAGCAGTCTGAGAAGCACGTATCACCTGCACTGAGCTCTGCTGATTGGAGAGGAAGCTGGAGCAGAGGAAAGGGAATGATACGCCAGACTCACAGGTTTGCATCCCACATTTGTTAACATGCTTTTGTGAATTAAGTGGGGGAAAAATCAGGTGTTTAATGACCAGAATTCTGAGGTAGGCAACATGTCAAACATTTCTCCTACGGTCTTACAGTAACACTCATTTCACTTTCCTTGCTTCAAATGTGTAGGCTGGGCTCATCCTTATGAGACTGGGGGCAATGTGGACCTGCACAGTAAGGCACAGCTGTGGGGTGCAGGAAGGGTCTGTGAGGAGCACACCAGCAACAGGGGCAGAAATGGGAGCATCCCATGTGAGGCAAGCGACACAGGGGCTCCAACACCATGGAAAACCAGACCTACTTGCACAGGGAAAGAGGAGAATAGGGTAAATCCAAGGACCTGGCTTGGGCAGGCACAGAGGTGGGGGCAGCCAGGGTCCCAGCTGAAGGACTGGAGGTGGATTGGGAGGTGTGGGTTTCACTTGCTCTGAAACAGCCTGGAAAGCAGACAGCTCTGCATTTCTCCTGTGGTCAAAAGCATACAGACAAGGAACCCATACTGTGCATGCCTGCTAAGGAAGCAGCCCACCAGGCCCTGCGGGGCCTCCTGGCAGGAGATAGGAAAATATATAGTAAAAACTGTGTTCTTGTACTGTCCTTGTCCTTTCTTTAGTTGTAAAGCTACCCAGGATAGTATTTGTTTATCATCCTAGGCTTGCACGTGTGAATGGAGTGCTGACTCTGCTCTTTAAAAGCCCCCGCAGTGGGCAAGCTTTCTAAGGCCAAATTAAAACCATTAGTTTGCTGCATGATCATTTGGGATGACTGACAATTGATGAAAATGCCTTGGAACAGACGGAACCCTCAGAAATAAATAACTCAGTTCTTCCAAACTGAAGGCAGCCCTCATCCCCCAAAAACACTTCTGTTAAGATGCTGTTTACACAGATTTAATCAGTTGTGTCACTGGGGTACAGCAAAAACAGCAATGTGACCTGCTGAGATTTAGCACCAGATTGCGATTTACAATCAAGGCACCAAAAGTCACTGAAGTGCATAGCTCCCGCCCCAATTACTAATTAATCAGACCCAAAGAGGTCTCCATAAAAGGCATAGCAGTCAGCTGTGAGCCTTATAAATTCAAAGGGCTTCTCTATCCTTTATGTAGGAAAGGTGACCTGGGAAGCTTTGTATCTTGTAGTTAGGAGCTGGTCACAGGAGAAAAGCAAACTTGTTTAAAGTTTTTTTGGGTTTGTTGTTGGTTTCCACCCCCCCCTCCTTAATAAGAATGGGGCTAGCTTGTTTACAGTAAAGCATTGTTAAACAAGGCAGTGTGAGATGATGGGATGAAATGAGTTGGGTAACTTGCTTTCTTGAAAGTGTGTGAATATTCACATGCTTTTGGTTTGTTTAGTTGTTTGTTTATTTTTAAAAATTTGCTTAAAAGCATTAACAAAGTGGCAATAGTTGTGTTGGTTTCTAGTAGGGAGATGGTAACACAACGGTTCAGAGAGGGCAAACCACAGCCCTGTGCATCGCCATGTGCTGCAGGGACCCAGACCCTGCTGGTCCCGCCTGTGTGTGGGGCTGCTTCTGTGGCTGGAAGCTTGTCCCTGCAGCAGGACACCGGTGGTGACCCACTAGCAATGCAGGTAGCAGATCCCAGCAGGCAGCGCACCTTGGACTGTTTGCTGCCATGTGTATGCAGGGAGCAGATCTCGCTGTTGGCATGCAGGCAAGGTGTCAGTGGTTTTGGGGGTGCTGCCAGGGCAAGGCCAGAGGGGGAGTTAGCTGGGGCGACCCCCCCGGGCTGGGAGGGCCTGGTGAGCCCATCACTTGGATGCTGGTGGCACTCGTTCTTTAATTTGGCACTGACCTTGCTCCTGGCTGACCTGGCCATGATATGTGTTGGGCTACATCATCTTTATCAGAGTCCTTCAAGAGTGCTGCTGCCTCTGCGTGGCAGCAGCCACTGAGCCCCTCCAAAAGGGGCAATGGGGCTTTGCCAGTGGCCGTGGCATCTCCAGGGTTGGGGCTGCAACAAGGCCTGTTGCCCACGGAGGGGGATCGCAGGGAACGAGGCAAGGGCTTGCGTTATTTGCTTGTCGAACTCTTGCTGAGGTTACAGGGCTTGAGGCTCTAAAGGCCGTACTGTGGGTACCCAGCTGGGCTGGAGGTGAGCAGTGCTGCTGCCCAGGGGCTGATGGAGATGCCCCTGTTCGCATTCCCCAGCAACCTCCAGCTCCTCACCAGGGGTCAGAGCATTTTCCACTGCCTTTGTTTCTAGACTGGTGTCTATTGGGCTCTCTGAAAAAATCTCGGAGTACCTCAATCATTCCTCAATGTATCTTTTAATTATTTCAAGGCAAAAGGAGTAGTTCTGACATTTTAAAAAAAATAGAGAAGAAAATACAAAGGTATGAATTAGATCCTCCCATTTGATGTTTTTGCTCGCTGTATTGCACTTCATCTCATTACTTTTATGGTCAGGCCAATCCTTCTTGATGCTGATAGTCCAAAATATAAAACCCACAGTTTTTAATATAAAAATAATACATGCTTTAAGATGAAACCACAAGATATTGTGAAAACAGGAAGTTCAGTGTGTTATTAAAGTGGGTTATTTAGGTATAAATATTCTATTTTTTTGAAGAGTTCTGTCTATATTTTAGGAGATTATATAGATTTATTTTTTGAGAGCTAGAAATAACAGGGTAAAATCACGCTGGTGGTATTTTTCTAGTCACTTGGTCAAATGCACGACTGTGCACATTACATTGGGGAAAGAAAAAGCCTTCCCTCTTCTCACCCCTCGGCAACATAACAGGGAACAGAACTGCACATCTGTAAATAAATGCATCATTAGATTCTCATCAATTTGTAAGCTTCACTTGATGTATGGCTAAAATAATCCCACAAGGATAACTAAAGAAATGTTTGCTTTCAAGCACACACAACACAGACCACCAGAAATGTTATTTCAGTTGAACAGGGGTTTTTTTTGGTTGTTGGCTATTTTGTTGGGGTTTTTTCTTACAGCAGTCCACACCGAAGAATTATTTTAGATGCACTGCTACCAATATATTCATTAGCTGAGGATCTCTGGACGTATTAAAAGAACACAGTAAAACAACTAATGATGCACTTGAGCAGTAACAGGTTGTCATTAGAGCAGCATCTGCTCTCATCAGAGTTAATTATTCAGTTGCTTTGTTTTCCAAGTAGGTGTCTGGTAGAATTTAGCAGAATCTTAATTAAAACACATTTTCAAACTCCATGGATGCTCATCTCATCTAAAGAAATCAAGACAATTTCCACCATAAACATCAAGCTTCAGTTGAGCCATCAAACAGCAGAAGGATCTCAGCCAAGGCAAGTTTTAGGCATTAACCATTGCAGTGCCAGTGGGATGCAGGTTGCTGTGAACTGATGCCCTGATGAACTCCCCCGATAAACTGTCCTATGCACAGATCAATAACCAACACAGGCACATGGTTAAGTAACAAGAATACTCATACTGTGTAATTGCTTTTACTGTACAAACCCCTCAGATGCTGCATGTTAATTCTGAGCTGTAGAGGGGCAGTATGTGCGTGCGCTCCCCAAAGCCGTGAGTCGCTCCATGTTCAGGCACAGACCTGCCTTTCTGTCTGCTTCTGCTCTTCTGAACACCACCACTCTGGGCAGGTGCCCCAAGCTGACCTCACAGCGTGTGTTGGTCATTTGGAAACTTTTTATTTCCCTGCGCTCTTCTGCAGTGCTGGGAAAAGATGGTTTTCCTCTTAGAAAATCTTCTCCCTTGGAAAGCCAAATGGAAGTGTTCTGTCTCTTGACATAAAAAGATTAAGTGATTACTGTGAGGCAGTATTGACTGTCAGAAACTTGCTGCTAATACAGTAGCCACAGACTTGCCAGAGAACTTTTTCCATCGGATGTGGTAAACCCAGCGTGGTTCCAGTGAGGATGCTTGCAGGGAGGGAGCGGGGAACTGGACAAATCCGTGGCTGTGCGTTTGCATTCAGCTAAAACCTGCCTGTAAAGGAAAGAGCCCTCTGAGGTAAATGAGCTTAGGTTCAACTTGCTTCACTCGAATGCCGTTATCTACAGTTACTTTCCAGGGTCTCCTCTTTATTACATTTCAGCAAGCGCCTACCAAAATAGTTCAGTCTAGGAGTAAAAGCTTTATTTCCCAATGGCCAGCACAGCATATGAGAACTGGAATCTTAAGCTTGGACTTGTTTACTGCAGTCTATTGACTTACACTTGGAGCGGGTCAGGAATTTTCTATCATAAAAATGCTATTCATCAAAGAAAATGCTTCATGGAAATAGAGTATTATAAGCAGGCTGAGACAGCTGGATTCAGCCTTGTGGATGAGGATGGGAATGTTCTGATTTTTCATGTTGAAACTGTTTTTATAAAAAAATTTTTATTAGTAATCTTATACAGTTTTTTGAAAACTATAAATGAAAGAAAAAATCAAATTTGTCATGAGACATTTCAGGTTTACCACAATGCAGTACCTATTTCAATCCTGTTTTACAGAGCATTTCAAAGCTTTTTATTTTGGTGATGTTTGGGAATGGAGGTGCACCTGGAGAAGTTTACTTTTGTTTTTGCTTTTCTGATTCCTTTTCAAATAAAAGCTGTTCTAATAGAGAGTATCTGTCTGTCATGAAAGGGCAAAATGGAAATCTATAATGCAGTGACTGTATTTTAATAGCTTGTACAATTTTTTTCAAGTCTTTTTGAGGAGCTGAACGAGCAACCCTCCACGGAGCAGGGGTAATGCCAGGCTCTGCAGTATTGCAGGAATTCTGACTTGGCTGATGGAAATACCTTCTGGGTTGGGCTCCTTAAGGGAAAACAAACCTCTGAAGAACACCAAGATATTTCTTTATATATATTCTCCTCCTCCTTGCTGCTGCTTCTCACCTCAGAGCAGCTGTAAGAGGCTGCCCTTCCAAGTCAAATTGGGCTTGGAAAGAAGATCCCGAGGAGCTGTTTCCCCACCACTGTCCTCCCTCTTCCCACCAGCAGTGACTCAGGATGAAACTGCCAGCTTTTCCTTCTTGCCTGGAGGACTTGTCAGATCTCACACCCAACAAATGGCACGCCGCAGGAGCACAGCAGTCCTGGTGAGGGAAGGTGGACATCTCAGAGCATCCTGAGGGGTTTGATGGGATACACATTCATTTTTCATCCCAGGCTTGAGCAGTTGGACTTGCCGTTTCTGGCACACTGGCTTTATGGGCAACAGGGCTCAAAATAAGAATGAGCTTATAACCACAGTGCTACCACCACCTCTGAAACCACGAGCTTTTCTCCAGAATAATCAGGTTTGCATCAGAATTGTTCTGAAAACTGTCTCAGGCTGAATGGTCCACATCTCCGAGAGCACATGCTGAATAACTGATAACCTGAAGAACTCGCCCACAGTTTTATCCCTCAGGAACAATCCAGGCTCCCCAAACTCACACTGTTAGGAACGATGCCACGAGTGTTCACACGCTCCTCTGCTGACTAACAGGCAAAGCAGGCAGGTGGATCAACAAAGCTGTGGGCTGATGTGGGTGGCATTTTCATGCCACAGCACTGGCAGATGACGTGGACCACTGCCACGTTTGAGCTGTGGGCTCCTGCTTCAGCAGGCGCTGAGCAGTCGTGGCTGCATCTGCCAGGTGGCTGCTGCTGCACTGATAGCCTGTGTCCGGGGAGTTTGCTGCTGTGCTTCCTTTTAAAGCTTCATTTTTGCCTAGAAAAAAAGACATATTTAAGGACCCCTCAGTGTTGGAGGATGCTTGTGTGTGATCACTTACGGCTTTCAAATCTCTCAGAATGGTTGCTGGGATTTGCTGCTTGGAGGTAACGGACGGCGCCTGGGTTGTAGTCCCCACTGTGAGACATGGTGCCCTGTCCTGAGGGAAGGTGGCGTTTTGGAGGGGAAGGGCTTGCTGATGGTCCTGCTCCTGTCATCAGAGCATTTGTTGCGCAGAGTGAAAATAAATGAAAGCAGTACTTTGGGCTTCACAAAAGCATCTTATTTACTTGCTGAGTGAGGCCTTCTGGTTTCTCCTGAAGAGGAGCTGCTGCGCAGCAGAGGTAGGCGCTGGGCCCTGCGAGCAGCACGTGTGTGTAAGCTCCACGTGGCGTCTTCCGATGAAAGGCATCCATGATGAGCCGGTGGCACCTGGGCCAGGGCAGAGGAGAGGGACACTGTTCCTGCCGCTGTGGTGTAGTCATGGTGACTCGGCCAAGCTGCAGTTCTTGCACGTGGCCCTGGCTTTTGGGAGGGAGGAATGTGTATGTACTCACTGCTGCGCGCCACCAGCAGAAAGATCTACCTTATGCCATCCAGTCTAATCAGAGCTGGGGTCAAACAGTTGCTCAGCCAAATTTCGTGCGCACACCTTTGTAAGTAAGCGTATGTGCACGTGCTTACGTTTAAGCACACAACTCACAGCCAGCACCTGCGTTGTGTGGAGCTCGGCACCCCGGGGCTCCGCCACTGAGCTCTGCAGGCTGGGCTGGGACTGTCAAAGGACCAGAAAGGGTGAGACGTGCCATCCCGGCGGGGCACCCAGAGCCTGCCCCATTTGAGCTGCAGGCGAGAACTCTGCCTTTTTGCTGTGAAGACTTCTGTGCCTGCACAAGTGCGTTTTTCCACCCTAAGCGAGATCAGATGGGTTGTAATAGCGGAGTAGGCAGAGAGGGGGGCGCGTAGCAAGCCCAAAACTGTAAGTGGGGAGCTACAGCGATGCAAATAGCTCATTCCCAGAACTCACACTTTCAGCTCAGCAATATGATCTGATCAAATTTGTCAAATTCTTTGACAGTTTAAAAAAAAAAAAGGAAAATGAGGACTTTATTTGGGTAAATGGATTTTTATTAAAACCTTTATAGCATATTTTGTTTCACTCAGAACTTAACTTGAATCAATGTGCCAAAGACTGAGTTTCTGGTGGAAACTCTGTTTCCTTTCTCTCTTGCCCAGGCCTGACCCAGTATTAGGCACCCACACCACCCCAGCAGTCCTGCCTGGTGGTTTTGGTGCGGCAGAGGACTAGCCAAGCCCTCAGAAAGCACCCGAGGATCTTTGTGTGCACAAACAGACACGTAGAGCAGACCTGGGGTGCCCGTGACTGCTGGGGCCTGGCTCCCTGCTGGGCTACCCCGGCCAGCACAGGGCTTGCTCGGGGTGGGGCAGCTGCAGGACTGAGCTCAGCCCTCCGAGGTGCCCCTGGGCAGGACCCAGCAGGGCCTGGGCAGCAGGTGCTCTGAGTTAACCTCTGAGTAAGCTTATTTTTTTTGCATTGATTACAGCTGGAGCCTGAGAGTGGGGCTGGTCTGCAGAGGAGATGCAGCAGTGACCTACTCCACCTAATCCTGATGGGGGCATATACAGTGGGAGCTCCCTGGCTGCTTCCCTGCCAGGCTGGGGCCCTGTGACTGAGACCAGGATCCACCTGTCCCAGGTTCTCTGTTGCCCCCCTGCTAGTGCTGCAGCAGGAGCAGAAATGCTGTGCGGAGACCACTGAGCGGTTTGGGCTCTGCCAGGTAAGACTGCGTGAGCGTGCTTCTGTGGCTGGGTGGTTTGGTTTGCGGTGCTCTCTGGGGGTTGTTACGCCTGGCTTCCTGGCAGTGATGTTACTTGTTGCCTTTTCTGCTGTTTGAACCCAGCTCTGCTGTTTTCGGTGTGATGGTGCCTGAGTGAAGTGTTGCAGAGACTGCTTCTCGCTGGCCTTGGGAAAATGGAGATGAGAGCAAGTGATTTAATGTTAATGGGAGGGAAGGGGGAAGCTACCTGCTCGGGTGTAAAATCTGTTTTTAAAATCAAGATGCTTGATGTGCTCTGAAGTGCATTGTTGCTGTCAGGGTTTGACCCAGTTCTCTGTTCAGCTGGGCCGGCTGGTTTGGGGAAACCACCTCTTTTCAATGCAACTATGACATCAGCTCAATTAATCAGGCTCCATACAGTGAAAGCATTGAAAGCCAAAAAGTCCTCTGTGACATTTATCTCTGTCTTCATTCCTGGGGGAAAAAAACACAGGCACACCAACCCCTCCTAATGAAAATCAGACAGTGTGAGCAAGTGGCTCTGAAGCAAAGTTTTTCAGCTCCTAAACTGTACTTCAAGTCATTACAAGCTTTGCTTGCCAACGTTACAGTAGCTGAAGCAGTATGTACAGCCTGTGATACGCAGACTGGAGTAAAATCTTCTTCATGACATTTTGTTGTATGGGAAAGCTTGAGTTTTTGGAAGACGCTCCGATAACACAATATGGAAAGCATGCTATCTTAGCATTTCCTACGCCGACTTGGAATGCCTTCTGTTTGGAGAAGATCCACTGGCAAGTGAGGGAAGGTCTGAACAGTCAATTTAGATTTTTCTTTTAAATGTATTCTGTATGCATATACTGTGGTTATTTTGAGATTTTTGCCTTCTGGAATGATTACTGTCTGATACCAGATAGAAAAGTCATTATGCATAAAACATAGGTGTACAACAAGTTCAATAGCTTAGGGGAGTCGCGGATGGAACCAATTAAGTTTCATTAAGGGGCATGGATCTTATTTGTCTTTAAAATCCTATTCCACACCTGCAAAGCTACTAACATTAAATTAAAATTGGTTGTAGAGGCTGCTTTTTTTTTTTTTTCCTCTGAAGTGTGGTTTTGCTGAGGACAACTAGACACCCTAAGAAAGGAGCAATGTGCAGTTGCTGTCTGTGGATCAAATGCATGGATCTCACTGTGTCTATGTCCTTCCATGCCCAGCTCAGACAGGCTTGACATAATTTGGGGGAAGTTGGAGTCCTAACCCCTTTGAGTTAGACTGGCATTGGTCCCCTCTGGTCTGTACCACGGGTCTGGCAGCATGACTTGCCCAGAGGGGAAGGGCAGTGCCTTCTGTCCCTGTTTGAGCGTGCAGGGACAGCTCATGCCCTGTGGTACAGCTGTGTTGTGCAATGGGAGCATCCGCCTCTCTCTTTCAAAGAGCTTACAACTTGCAGGGGAGTGTGAGTGGGATGTTATCACAATATGTAAAAGTGTTTTGTGCATTATATCTGTATTACCTAAATGGCTGTGAGTGGTGGGAAGATTGATGTGGTTGACTGGAATGGTTGGCTGGCTGGTCCGTGTTGGTGGAGAAGAGGGAAGGATGTGCAGGAGGAACGGCAGCAGTTGTGTTGTGGGGAGTGGCGTAGCAGAAAGGACAAAGATGGCTGTAAGGGAGCTGCCAAAGTGGCTGGATAACCCTGCTCATCTACAGCATTAGAGCAAACAACCGTGGGGCAGAAAAGTGGAAGCTCCTCCAGCTAAGGGTACCTCATTGCGCCTTGTACTGCCTGTCTGTATGGAGCAAAGACAAAATAATAATAATACTACTTCCTTCTTGTCCCCCTCTGGAGGAAACCCAACAAGAGGACAGTCACTAAACTTGGCAGACAGCCTCCTGTGTATCCACAGCTTCTGCTTGTTGCCTTTGCCCTGCTCAGAGCACAACACAGCTCTGGGGTGGAGCGTGACCTGCTGAATGGCTGCCCACCCGTGGGACCTGCAGCTGGGGAAGGCAGGGAGCCCTGCTGGCTCTTTGCCTCCTTCACGCTGTAAATAGAGCTTGGGTGATGTGACTGGGTGCAGCAGGGCCAACACCTGGCCTTACCTAAAACCGGGCCCAGTAAGCCCTGAAGCTGCTGAGCTGTAGCTCCAGCAGTCTGATCCAGCTCTCTGTGCATCTGGGTAATGTGTCAAAAATGTGGGATGCTCGGCTCCACCGTGGCTTTGTGGAGCCCTTAGTCACAGCCTGTGAGGGAAGGGGAGGCGGCGAGCTGCCGGCACAACCTCCTTTCCCATGGAAGCACAGCTGGCACCAGCCTTTGGTTGCTGTTGTCCAGCGATTGCTCTTCATCTCTAGTCAAAAAGTCGTTTGCTTACCATGCTGCTAATACCTGCGTGTTGTCGCACCGATGCGGACATGCATGTTGCAGGCCGCCCCCTTGGTGCTGGGGGGTGCCTGCCATGGGTAGGGAAAGTGTCCGGGCCTGTTGCTGAGCTCCTGGTTAGCACCTGGCTGCTTGTAAGGAGCATTTGCTAAAATTTGTGGCTATAAGCTAGCAAGGACAGCAGCTTTTCCTCCTTTCCTCTCTCCTCTTGGAGGATGCATCTGTGCAGTTGCCAAAGTATCTGCTGATGCCTGCTCAGCCCTGGGCTGTAGTGGATGCCGTGCAGTATAAAGCCAGTAACCTCTGTGCTGTATGCAAGAAGCTAGAGAAAGGCAATCCAAAAAGAGCCACTTGATTATTCAGTTCTTAAGAGGGAGGTAAAAAAAATTGCTGCAAGAACATCAGAACTTATGAATGCTGTTTTTTCTCTGGCGTTCTCTCCCATGGCTTGATTATGTTGCATTCATCCTGATTAAAGCTCTTCCTGTGGCTGGAGTATTCATAGTGTTGCTTTCCCATGTAGGATCTGCGGTATCTAATAGCATGGGTAATTTCACATTGCAGTCTTGTTCTTCAGAGGGGACAACAGTTCAAGTCTCTCTACGTATTTTCTTGAGACTCACAGGAATTTGGTACATCTGAGATTCCTCTGCGGCATTAAATTTGGCTGAAATCAGCCATGAGGGCATAGTAGTACTAGAAAGGACGTGGAAATAAATAGTACAGTTGTGTAAATCTTTCTTCCTTAAGAAACCAGGGAAAAAATATATATGTTAACAGCATGCTATTGAATACCAGGGTCATGTCATCTCCCACATCCCCAGCTGAAGGTGTACAGGGCTTGCTCATGTGGTGCTTTGAGCGTACCTGTTCTTATCAGGCTCTGATCCTGCAAACACTTGGGTGTTTTGCCTCAGTAAGTGTTGTGGAAGCTGCAGAGCTCTTCCAGGACTGGAATGAGGTACATGTGTACAGCTGGTGAGGCCAGGGCATTGGGCTGGTTCATGGTGGAGAGGGAACAGCCTGCACTCCTGAACCTGGATGAGGCTTCTCAAAGTGCTACTGCTGGGTGGCTGAATGTGTCAAAACACTGTTCCCATGGGCAGAGGGATCTGCTGGCCCAGGCAAAGGCTGTAGCGTAGGACACCTTCCTGGGAGGTGGCAGCATGTCCCTATGCCTCATGGGTGCTGATGGTGAGGGCAGGGTCTCATACCAGAGGGTTCTGGGGGTGCTGCTGGTGCCCCAGGTCTAACAGGGGTCTCTGCTGGCTCCTGGGCTGGGGGAAGGAGGGCTGTGTTCATGCCTGGGATGACATGCCAGGAAGGAAAATGGCTTTTTGGGAACTGTGGCCTTTGGTGTGAGCTGACATAGAAAATGAGGTGCCCATGGGAGGCATTGAATCCCAGCTTTGTTTAGGGAGGGAGAAACTCAAAGTTTAGCAAAACATTCCTAATCCCAGAAAAACACTTCTTCGAAACGCTTCTCCCAGCAAGATCCCAGAGGCGTGACTGGATCTGCAGAATCCAACGTGAAGCCCATTTCTCGAGCCTCCGCGGATCGGCGCCTCGGTGTGGGCATGGCCAAGCACTGCTGGCAGTCACTCCGGCTGCTCAGCGCTCAGTGCTGGCACCAGCCGGAAACAAACAGGCAAAGTGCCACGCCAAAGAAAAGGGAAACATCTTACTCCTTATTTAATCAATATCAACAGACATATTAACAATTGCATATCAACATGTGCAATTATTTGTAACCCACCAGTAAACGTGCTTGTTGGGCCAAATCTGGTGGTCCCCTGCAGAGGTGAGAAAGCAGGAGTGTGTTTGGGAGTGCACTGTCTCCCTTGGGGATGTGGGTGGGCTGGGTACAGGGTGCTGCCAGCATGGAGCTACCCAGGAGGAGTGTCGGAGCTCCAGAAGCACAGTGGTTACTAGGGTGGCATGTGTTCCTGGGCTGCTGCACATGGGTGATGAACACGAAGTCATCTCCTCTGCCCAGATGTGCCTGCAGTGACCACCACGTCTGCTCTGGGCCACACACGTTTACCCTCATGTGAACTTGGCACAAAAGCCCGGAGCTTCATTGTTGGTGGCTGCCTGTGGCTGGTGATGCTGCAGCTCCATGTTACATGGTGCTATGGGCTAGAAGAAAAGGTGGTGTCTAACAAGTAGAAAAACAAGGTCTGGCCTCCAGCAGGGTGACGATGGCCTCAGTGCTTGGGCCCTATTGCAGGCTCTGGTAGCAGCAGGACAGCTTGCATCAGGGTGGTGTGAACCAGTGGTTAGTAGCCTGCTGAGCACAGCTGTGGCTAGAGGAAGCACTCCTGGGTCCAGGGAGGACCTGCAGGAAGGTTGATGATGATGGGTGAGCCAGAGCACAGCTGGGGCTTCAGGCTCTTACCTGTGCAGAGGGAGGTGGTGGTGCTGTTGTTATGGCATTGGTTTAAGAATAAACTAAGCCTCAGTCCTCCTTATCCATGTGAATTGTATCTCTAGCAAATGAAATGCAGAAAAAGCCTAGTGGCATTCTTCTCACTTCTTCCCTGGAACAAGTGAAGTTTCATGACTCCCACTGGCTGCAACGAGGGTATGTCCATAAAGAGAGGCAAACATAGACCTGTGCTTTAATGTGAGGAATGTGAGAGTATTCCTCTAGTGGTTAAAGCCCCCCGGGTGAATGTGCTGTTGAGATGAGCGTATGTGGGCAGGAGAGGCAATGCAGCCAGCTTGGGTGTTGGGTTGGTGGGAGAGATGCTGCCTCCACCCTCCTGGGGCCAAGGGGCAGTGTGCCCACCATACATCAGGGACACCAGAGCTCAGGTGCGGGCTGCCTTTCCTGAGTGCTCTCTGGGCATTAGGTTGAAGAGCATCTGCTCCCTGCAATATTTACAAATATATCTGCCTCTAAAATCTGCCTGAGTTTATCAATGAGGTGGGGATAGCATTACAGAGCTGTGTGCACACATGTTATACATTCCCCTAGCAATAATTCCTCCCTCCAGTTATGTATTTAGTGCATTCCTCCAGTATGATAATCATAAACATGCTTTAAAAAAAAAGGCTAAGAAGGTCAAAACAAAACATGTAAGCTGGCCAGATAGTGGGAAGGGGCTGCTGCAGCAGCCCCTAAGGCTGGGACTTCTGTGTCCTGACGGCCTCTGCCCTCTCAGAGGACAGTAGAGCTGCTGCATGTTGCAAGAACAGAAATGCTGTGGTGGGTGGGTAGGTGACAGCAGTCAGCCCTGCTTGCTGCCTGCCGGAAAATGGCTGGGGCTGGAGGGGCAGAGGGGAAAGGAAGGCTAAAACATAACAGAAGTAATAGGAAGCA
Organism: Balearica regulorum gibbericeps; assembly: GCF_011004875.1. Lineage (NCBI taxonomy): Eukaryota > Metazoa > Chordata > Aves > Gruiformes > Gruidae > Balearica > Balearica regulorum. Next base: position 12,287,841 of record NC_046189.1, on the reverse strand, counting down.
GGTTGAAAATCTTTTCTTTATTTATGTCAACCCACAGAGGCAGGGGAAGCTTTGTGGTACATTCAGCTGCTGTTAGCCGCCTGCCCTGTGCTGAGGGTGAGGGAGTTGCCGCAGGGCCGCAGCCAGGCAAGGAGCGTGCCGTTCCTTCCCAAAGCGGCTGCGTTGTTCTTGGGCTCAAAACCTGCTTTCCCACAGTTTGCACATGAAGCAGTGAGGTGGAGAGGAGTTGCCTGTGTCTGTTCTCTCCAGGGAACTCAGTCATCAGCCTGGCAGGAGCTACTAACCCGGGAGGTCTGGGCAGGAATTAGCAGCTGGTGAAGTTCTTTTCCCTCACTTCGCAGGAGCCGTTAGCTTTCCTGGCGAAACAGATGCTCGAGCATCCTGATGGCAGCATGCTTTCTCCAGCCTGAACACGTTACCTGCTTGCTAGCAAGCAGGAGAAGCATTAACTATGACTGATGGTGGCAAAATGCATCAAAGATGGCTTTTACCAGAAGGGCTTGCCTGGCTTCACAGATACCGTGCCAGCTGCCTCGCTTCCTTCCAGCTGCCCCGTGCCCCCCAGACCTCTCTGCGAGGCCGTGGGGCATGCAAGGATCACAGGGGGCAGCCAGGGGTATCCAAGGGACCTGGTGACGAGTGGGGTGGCATTTCCAGAGGATCAGTGCAGCTGAGGTGCTCCCCCTGTGCTGCCTCTCAGCCTGCCGCTGGGCTGTGCCAGCCCTGGCACCTGCAGCCTCTGCCATGCTCATGGGCACTGTGTCCCACTGTGCTGCCAGGGTGAGGGCTGCTGGGTTTGGGAGGGAAAAACCAGCCCTCCCAGGACATGGTAGTGCTGAATGAGACATGTTTGGGAAAGGCAGCAATTTTCTGCTTCCATCTCTTCCCAATACACAGGCACTGATGCTATTTTTGCATATTTTCAGCCTGCCCCCCCCGGACAATTTAACTGTAGCATTTCAACCAGGCAGCCTATGCAAGCCCTGCTTCCCAGGACTGCCGTGGCAAAGCAGATCTCCGTGGTGTCTGACGGCGAGAAGCACATAAATTGGGGTAGCACAGGGGTCCTGGGGAGGGAGGAGGAAGCTTGGGTTTAATGCCTGAAGTGCAAATACTTGGCTAGGAGCACGCGTTGAAGCACTACTGTGTGTGCTTCTCTGTCTGCGTTCGTCTTTCAGGCAACGAGCGGCAGCACATTATCGGGTGTGTGAATACATATTTACTACGGTAGGCCCAGAAGGGCTTTTCAACAACTTTCCCTGCATGTGTTGCTAACAAGTCACTCTACAGATTTACCAAGTGAGCAGAATTGCAAATGTTTCTCTTTACAATGAGAAGTAATCAGAGAAGGTCTAAATGGCAAACAGTGATCCAATATATACATTTGTCACAGATATAATGTAAAGTCAGCTCAGCCTCTTTGATGTCACATAAACATGTCATTTTGAAGCGACTCAGTTTTGCTGGCATTTCATCAGTGAGCGCACAACAAACAGCGCCAATTATGCTCCATCGCTGTTTATCATTTGCCTCCTTTAAAATGCCCATCCATTACCAGCAGAGCGGTTTGCAGTGTTTAGTCTCTGGTGGGGATGGTATTCCACAGCCCTCAGCCCCGAGGCAGATTCTCTCTGTCACTGTTTAACCCACTGGTTTAATTACCATGTGGGTTCAAAAAAAAAACCAAAAAACCAAAAAACACTACCCCAAAAAAACTTTGAATTTTGTATTCCAAACCTATGTAATATTTAGACAGTCTCTGAAAAAAGACATGCTGCGGAGAGACTTGTTGGGAGTAGGATTTCTGTTTGAGGAGGGAAGGACATGTCCCAGTCTCCTCGAGTGTCCCTGTTATATGTCTGGTTTCCTTCTCCCAAGCACTCTTTCCCTGGGGAGCTGAGGCCGTGGGGGAAGTCAGGTGGTTTGGGTGATGGGTGTCACGGCCAGGCACCAGGACTGCTGGCATGGTACAGCCGCAGCAGCCAGAGCATGCCCCACTAGCTCGGCCGCATTGGGTCCCACCACAACTGGGCTAGCACACAGAGAACCACTCTGAATTCACCACTCAGCGTTTCAATCCCAGCGCTGGTGCCGTAAAATACAGAGCTGGTTAATTGAAGGAGGATGCTGTGCAATCCATTGTGTATTAGCAAATGCATTGTTTGTAACGTACATCAACCCCCACGCATACATGTGTGTAGATGTAGTCATCAGATCCTATACTGAAGTTATTTCAAAGAGTTTGGGAGATGGGATGCTATAAATGTGGTGTTTGAAATACTAATGCTACCAGCTGCTGAACTCACGGAAAATAATAGTTATTCCATTTGCTTCCCTGCTAGTAGTTAAAAAGTAATGAGTCCTTTTATGCTTTCTTTACATAATAGGCTCCAGCCAGAAAACTGGATGTTTCCTCATCAATAAAATAAAAAAGAAATTCCCAATATTAAAGGAATAAAGATGGAATTGAGCAAGTCTTGTGCTATTGTGGTTAACAGTCAATAAGGAAAACCAGAGTTTTGTTCTGCTGACTTAAAAAAACATTAAGCTGTAAATATCTAACTCCATTCTATTTTAGTGTTGTATGTTTTGGTTTGGTTTTTTTTTCTTTAAATTTAATTCATGAAAAAATTCCCTCCCAAAGTTTTGGTGTTAGTTTGCTTCCCCCCCCTTTTCTTTTCTCAAAGCATCAACCAAATTACATACCAGGGCCTTGTCTTCCTAAAATCTACAAAGCTTAATGGAAGCAGTAATTTTTCACATCAAAAAATAATTCTGGGGTGCTGCACAGTGAAAATGGGATTTCAGCACTCATGGAAACCCAGTCAAAGAATAGGAGTGAAATGTCTGAGGTTTGTGCTTGTGTGGGCAGAGCGGGGAGGGGTTTGGCTGCAGAAGGGATGGCATGGCTGCAGCTTTCCTGGGCAGCCCAGGGTTCGCCACTGGTGAGGAGACAAATACTTCTGAGCGTGCTTAGAAACCTGAACCACCATAAAATGTGACCACTCTCTGCTGACTTGTTAACAGGCAGTGTTTCTGAGATGTTTTTTTCACATGTTTGAAGACATGCTATGACACACGCTTGTCTTGGGTGCGAGAGCTCAGCAATTCTTGCCTGGCACGTCAGAACCCAGCTCCCAGGCAGTTTTACTTCTAGGCAGGGATGGGTCCAGGCACACAAGCTGGAGTCAAAGGCTGCAAATCCAGCATGGCAGAGGTAACATGTTGGGAAGAAGAATATATCTGAAGAATTCTGAGCAGTTTATGTATGTGTCCAACTTTGTCTATAAACTTTTGAGTTAGTCTACAGATCAGGCTGTTCATTAAATATAGCCATGCTGTAAAATGTGTGCGCACAAATCCACTCTATATATTTTAAGTGGCCCGACAAAGGCTTTGGTTGCAGTATTTAGAGGAGAAAACTGTTTTCTTTCTCCTGAGCCCAAACTGTTCCCGATGAATAATTTGTCCAGTTCTAATGTATAATTAACATCTGAAGGTGGAGACTGCTGTCGCCTATAAACATTACCATATTTCCATATTCCTACTCTGCAAGTTATCTGTTTTTTAAAAGGAAACTGCACATGCACGCACACAGGAGCAAAGCTGGGCCTGTGACCTGGCAGGAGCGAGTGCCGCTGGTGGGAGCGTGGTCACCAGAGCCCCTCGCTCTGCAGCCGTTCGCCTTTGCAGCCTCCTCAGCCTGCCTGTTGGTAGCCAGTAACCCCCTTCTCGGACTCTGTGTGCTCTCCTCAAAGGCTTATGTAAAGGACAGGGCTTATGCCAAGCCATGGGTTATCACAGGTGCAGGCTATAGGTAAGAAAAATAGAGTGACTCTGTGCTGCTGTGGTTCTGCATCCCTGACATGGACTGCCATGAATGCAGCTGCCAATCCCTTTGTGCATGCTCTTTATGGGGGCTAATTGCTGCCTACTGAAAACTTCCCAAGGATCCATCCACAGAAACTATGGACAGGCTTTGGATCATCTGCAGAAACTTGGTTTGTTATTTGGGGTTTACTTGTGAGTTTAGCGCTTCATTTCCTTTTAATCTAGTTCACTTCCTCCCCTTTTAATCTAGTTCACTTAGTGGAATGCAGAAATTTTTTTCCTGACGTTTTGGACTTCTGCTAGCATTAATCACTCCATGCTGAATGGTGCTTATCATTCAGGAAAGAGCACATTACAGAGGTTTTGGCCTTCTCTGGAGCGGGACCAGAGATGAGATGTGCGATGCTCTACCCAGCACAGCAGTCACACAGCAGCTGCCGGCCAGCATGGCCACATCGAGGCCCCTACGGCCATTAACCAGAGGTGCGATGGGGGAACCAGTGCTCCTGGGAGTGGAGTCACATGCTCCGGATTTTGGCCTGACAAGAGATAAGGCACAGCACTGTTCTGAGCCGATGGAGGAAATTAATAGTGCAGCGTTGGCAGCTGAGCTGTCCCAGCATGCCTAGCAGATAGGTTGTTATGAAGGAATTCACTTGCCCTGGGTCCCCTGTATTTCTATCAGAAAAGAGTCTTTTCATTGCCTTTTTATCTTCAGAGTTGTTTTAAGGAGGCAAGAAGCACCCTTCCCAACAAGAGCTTTGCATGGGCAAAGGGCACGACAGCCTGGGGTTGCAGCGCTGCCACCCACGGGCCCTGTGCGGCTGCAGCCCCAAGCCGTCATGCATCTCTGCACATGCATGGGATGGAGGGGCCAGCCGGCGGCTCCAGCCTGTGTGTGCCCAAACTGTGCCTCATCTCCATCCTAGCATGTTGTGGAGGCTCTCGTGCAGCACAGCCATCGACTGGGGGTGTGGGGTCTCTGCGCTGTGTTGCAATGACTCCCTTTGCAGTGTGCAACTCATGGGAGCATATGGCTCTGTGTCTGGTTTGTTTGTTTGTTTTAGGTTTTTTGTTTCTTTCTATTTTGGTTTACTGTCACAAATAATTTAATTATTCCATGACTTGCCATTTCAGTTATGCATTGTCTCTGTTCCTGTTTGACTTGGGGGCAGCTGTTGAGCTCTCCAGATTTAGGGCTCAAATCTGCTCATCATTATGTGTGAGCACAACACAACCTATCTTGTAAAATCGGCAACTCTGCACTAGGTAGGCGTGTGCAAGGGCTGATGTGCTGGGATGCAGCTCGTGCCCCGCACTGGGAGATGGGACCAGCCCTCGGCCTACATGAGTGCCCTGCAGGACCCAGAGAGGCCTGAGCACGTGGTGGGTGTTTGTTAGCAGCTAGCAAAAGATGACCCACCTGAAGCACTTGTGGATTGTGAGGTAGGCTGTGAAAATCAGCTCGGATTTTTTTGTGTGTGTGTTCTCAACAAAACCAGCCATGAATCTTTCTTAATATGGCTTTTTTTGCCCATAGCCTTGAGTTCACAGTCCCTCCTGTTCTCAAAGTTGGTCCTCATGGCTCTTATACCAAGTAGTTGAAAAGCAATTCCTGCTCATGCCACCTGTACAACGTGGAGAGGTCAGTGAATGAGAGATGGAGATGTTCAAGGAATCCCTTGAATCCAGCAGCCTGGGGCTTGAAGAAAAATGCCTTGCAATAAAGTGCCAAGAGTGGGCTGTAATTAGTGTTGTGTTGATGACTGATATGTTAGGTGCTGCAGCCCTTGCTCAGAAAACTGATTCAACTTGTGCGTTGGTCCATCACTTCTTATCAAGCAATCGGTGTTCGTATTTACATCCTGTAAATCCCAAAAAGTAGCTGTAAACACTCTGCTGGAGATGGATGGATGACTTGTGCCTACAAGCATGTGCCCAGAGCGGAACATTTGTTTGGCTTTTACCTATGTTTTTCTCCCATGCAGTGGATTTAGGAGGCATGTCCTGTGGGAAGATAGCGAAGCAAACAATTCAACAATATCTTGCTGGAGCTCTGCAGACGTTTATAAGACATACAGCTGTTTCTCTTTTTAATTTGGAGGAATACAGGCCTCACAGACAGGGTGGTTGGTTGTTCCTACAAATAAAAGCCCACAGCTCAAAGGCAAAATATTTTGAAGACAATGTACAATAAGAGCCTTTTTTTTAGCCATGTAAAAGCTGTTTTATGAAATTAAGCTGGAAATATCATAAGTGGGAAATGACCACAGAATAAATAGGAACCTTTTAGAAAGACAGCAAACATGTGTTATTTATTTTACTAGTAAATGGAAGTGGCAGATTCAATCAGCAAGAAACATCAGATAGTTATGACCATTTTAATCACATAAAAAAAGTTCATAAGTTTTTTGTTTATGGTACATTTAACAACATTTTCAGTTTAGTATGGGGGAAAGCGAATAACTCGTATTTACTAGTAAACTAGAGATAAGATGGGGCTGTTTCTTCTAATATAGGCAGAAAGGGGCAAGAGGTAGAACAGTGAAGTGTCTGTGCCGTTACCTTTTGCACTCTGTGTACACATCTGGAAAGCATTACGACCCGTTGCATCAGAAATATTTTAAAACTATCAAACAGTTCCAAAGCATGCACTGTACCCCATGAAGAGAGACAGCCTTCATGCCTGCCATTTTGGAAGGCTTGTCTACATGCCAAGGAAACCTATTTTATATGGGTCTATCTCTGCTTATATTGCTTGAAAGCTTTAAAGTCACGTTCAAAAATGTTAATGCTAGATGTTAATTTTAGAGATGGGACAAAGCAAGGGTTATAAAATAGCCAGCTGAGATTAAATCCCTGCATAATGACAAGCTGCTGATATGCCATCAGTAGCTGCAAGAGGAACGTGGAAGGAGAGTCCTGGAGACGTGGCGTGTGTCTTGGCACTGGGGGTGTGGGAGTGCCAACGCTGACCAAAGCCAACGCTGTGTTTTGTTCATCTTTTCCTCTCTTTTGGATGGCTGTGCATCTCAAGTTGAAACCCGCCACAAGGACTCGTGCGTTATAAAGAAAATAGTCGTATGCAGATGCATTGAGATCTTGATCTTTTAAGTGTTCTTGTAGCTGATGTGTGTCACTTTATCAATCTTTGTGGACCCCAATGTGTTGTCCTCACTCTGTGTGTGTGGTCTGGGAGAGCTGGGTTACTCCAATTGCTCGGTGAGAAAGGTTAATTTTCCTCTCAGCAAATATTCTATTACAGTAAGAGGGGAAGGCTTGTATTTGAGGGACACAGAAGGAAAATATACATGCAACACAAATACAAGGGAGTGTTAACTGTGTGCAGAATAGACTGATTGAGAAGAGGAAACTGTGTGCTTTTGTGGATACCATATGTGGTATTAGTGTCATCTTGCTTTGGGTTCTAATATTGTAATCATCATACTACAGATGAAAATTGTATATTTGGGATGATGAAATGTGTGTACTGTAAGAGGTATCCCTGATATTGCATGCTAAATAAAAGGAAGCGATGCTGCAAGTATGAGTATAATTTCTATCCTTGTTCTGATATCTCTGCTTTCTGGTCAAACATGAGTGTTTTGCTTAGAGACAGCAGCAGATAGAGTAAGCTCGTATCCTTGGGATATCAGCTGTATTGACTTCTACAGAGTAGCTAACCCAAAGAGGGTTAGCAGACAAAAACTCAGGGAAGTCTTCATGTGGGGGAAGAGAGAGGAGGTAGCAGTGGGACAGCAGAGAAGAAAGAAGCCTCAGGGAAGATTTGGGTGGAAACATGCTCAGAGTCAAGAAGCAGTGACGTTCCTTGAGCGCCTTAAGTATATGTGCAGCTGGGCAGCACAACCTTTGCCTCTCTGTTCTCCTCCATCTCCTTGCTTTCAACTGAAGAATAAAAACTTCTTAGATCTGATCTAAGAGGCCAGGGACTGGCCTGCAGTACAGGAGATGACTGGGGCTTGATGATGCCTGGAGTGTATCTGCCTTGCGCCTGGGGTGCCCTGAGATCCCACATTAGTTGCACAAGCAACTGGATGTCCTGGAAAAGTGGCTGAAGGACATGGCATAATGCTGCTCATCTCTTGTCATCTTGTTGACTTCCAGCAAGCAGAGATGCACAGTGTGTGTATATATATATTAAAAATAAGAGTTGGTTGCTTCTAATGATGGGTCTTCACAACGTAAAAATACCCTGTTGCTCAATTGTTCCACGTCTATCAATGGAGTCAGTATAAAACACAGGGAGCAAGAGGAGAGGCTGATCTGAAGGCGACAAACTTGCCCTTCGTGGGGAGGTGTTGATCTGGCAAAGAGCTGTTCAAGGTGGAGATGCCTCCACCTGTCTGCTCTTGCAGATCCGTCAGTGCTCAAATCCTGAGAAGACTTTGGGGGTGGGAGAGATAAAGGAATTTTCTTGTGGTAAAGTCCCCAGATGCATGGTGTTCAGCTCTACTTGTCTGAGGCCAAAATAACACCATAAATCTTTCAAATAAATACACAACTCACGTTTTGGCCTTTAGAAATCTGCATAACTTCATACCACTCTATTTGCCTTTGCTTTAAGATAGCATCTGTGAACAAAGTCACAGGAGGTGCTAATAACTGAGTAAAACTGCAAAACTTCTTTGTTAGTTTTGGGCTGTGTGTCTCTAAAATGTGTATTTATAGTGTGGAAAAAACCAATTGTCAAAAGCACAGCAGTTGTGTCTCAGGTTCAAGATTATCACTTCTGACTGTCCCTTGGTGAAGGTGTGTGTTTGGATTACCAAACCTGGTGGATGAGCTTTCTTGCAGACTGAAGTCAGGTAGCTGCTGACCTTTGGGGTTTCATTGGTTTTGTCTATATCTGATACTGGTTTTGTGTATACAGGTGCTATGTCAATGAATGGTGACAACTATGTTGTGTTAGGTGTGATGTTCAGAAGGTGGATGTGTGGTTGGCAAGTGAAGAAATATGAGGGATCAGTGGCTGCTGCATCCCTGGGCTCCACGGCTGGTCTGTGGCATCAGCCTGCTCCTAGTGAAAGGGGTGCAAGGTCTTCTGCTTCGCCTGTCATCTCGAATTGTTCTTAGTGGGAAAGCATAGATGGGTAAACACAGGTGTGGTCTCCTCTGGCCCCTCGGCAGGTTCAGTGCTGGATCTATCAGAGATCTAGGGGAATCTGAGCTCCCCAGAAGTTACTCTTGTTCATCAGCAAAAAAAGCATGATACAGTCCTGTTGGAGGAAGCCTCGTGTCACCTAAGAAATGTGACAGGTGTGGTGTATTTGTGCAGGGCAAATACGCACAACATTTGAGTGAGTGCCAGGGGTTGGTGGCTTGGCTTTGTGGCAATGGTGAGGAGGAGCCTGGGAACACATGAAACATTTGGGAGAAACCAGGTCTGCACAGGGCTTGGGGAGAGAGTGTACGGAGTATTACTGCCAGGGCTTGTCCCTGGTTGGAGATCTCGTGTGTCCTTCAAAGCACAAGGTCCGAGAGGAGAGGTGGGAGATGGGCCCTTTCCCAAAGGGCTGCTTTTGGGGGACAGACTTTCTCAGAGGCCCATGACTCCCACTGCTTTGGCAGGGACCCAAAGTCAGCTGCCCCAGGAGGAGATGGAGAGAAAGCGGAGCAAGATTTTGATATGCTAGGAAAACCACATTTCCACTCTGCTGAAACACTGAAATGCTAAAACATGGGCACAACTTGGCCACTCTGGCAACAGCAGCCTCAGCATCGGTGCTTAGGACGGGGCTGCTGACTCTCCCGGGTCTCTCGTGCACGTGCTCTCTCTATATATATGTTCACATATGTATATAACTTAAAATATACAATGCCACACAGCTGCTGAGTCAGAGACTGGGCCCTGGCCAGGAGCCCACAGCTTGGCATTACCTCTGTTCCCTCAGGGGATTTCCAGCATAATTTAGCTTTGAGCTTGATTAAGACCTTGGGTTGTAGCAGCCAAATAAAGGCTTATAATAATTTGGAAGATAAAAAAGGAAAAAGTCATAATGTGTATGAGAAAAGCAAAGAACAAGAGTCACATAGAGAAAGAATAGCCACCGTTACGCAGCAGTATGGCCTTGCATATGGCGCTGCGGTGGATCCCGGGCACAATGCTGCTGCTTCCAGTGCAACAAGCATATAACAACAAAGTCATGCAACAGATGATGCCCTTTTCCTCTGACCCCTGATGTTTTGTAGAAAAAAGGAGCATCCATGACAACAAACATTATTAGTTCAAGTTATGCTGTGGAAACATTGCACCACATCAGTGAGCAACCTCAAGGCAGGGTACATTGCCTGCCAGCTGTGCCGTGCCACCGCAGCTAGGGAGTGCAGTCCTGCCTGGCACGTGGAGCTCAGCCACAGGCTGGAGCTGGCCCTCAGAGGATGCTTTTTGTGTTGACTTTTGGTCAGAAAACAGCACGCTTGGCCCATGGAGAGATGATAAATTGGCTGCTTCTGACCCATGCACCGGCAATATTTCTGCATCGAAGCATGAGTGACACAGCTCGGACGCGGTGGTGGTAAGGTGCAAGCACGAGTGCATGCACAGAGGAGGAGCCCCTCACTGCAGTTTGGTCACCAGTGCTGGACTTGGCAGTGCAGAGTAATGTCTGTTCTGCATTCAGGCTCGCCTCTCTCTCTGCCCCAAATACACACAACTGGGTAATTAAAGTCACAGAAATGTTCTAACGCAGGAAGGTAGTCTGTGTTTCGTCAGGAGGGAAAAAAACCGTTGGCCGCTGTGCAATGCTGCGGACAATAGCTGGAAGAAGCCTAGCTCTTTTCTCCCTTGGAAACAGATCTCCCTCACTAAAATAGACCTTGGCTGTGGCATTCTTCCTACGGGGTTAAAAGAGACAATTTTTGAAAAAAAGTTGTATTCCAGGACATGATGCTAACTCTCCTTTGCATCTTAGGGGTCATTTATCCCAGCGTACTGTCGCCCTGTGCCAGCAGCGTCTTTGGGCTGTCGTGGCCCCAGGGCCAGTGGCAAGGGACACACGCCGTGCCACAGGCTGTCCTCATGGGAGCAAAGCGGGATGCTTTGCTGCCGAGCTGAGCCGGTGCCAGATATGGCATCCGTGGCAGCGAGGATGCCTCTTCCCTTGTAAAACTAAGACCTAACCCTTGTATGTGCAATGGGGGGCAGAGTCCCAGTGCAGGACTGGTTACCAGCTGTAGGGAGCAGGAGGGCTAATGGCAACCCTCCACCATGTGGGAGTGATTAAAGAAAGAATTGTGCTGGATAGATCCCAGATGAGTTAACTTAATAAAGTTGTGGCCTAATTAAACCACATCCCTTGCATCTTATCTGTCTTCCTGCATGTCCAGAGCAGCGCCCGAAGACTGTGCTGCTACCGAGCATTCACCTCGTGCTGCAACCCAATAACCGCTACCTGCGCCCCTGGTCGCTGGGCAGCGCGCTAACGAAATTGCGGGGAGATGTAATCCGATTTCAAGTTCTCGCTACCTGGAGTCATTACGTGCTGGTCAAGTGCTTGCGGGTTATTCCCGTCCTATAAATAGGGAGGCAGATGCAGGCAACTCTTTCAAACATGGCTATTTCTATTAAGTATATCCAATTAACCTTGAGCAGTACAGAGATCTGAGAGCCAGGAACAAAACTCGTAATGTAAAAGGCACATGGAGGCTTCAGTAACAAAGTAAAATGCCTGTGAGTTTAAAGGGTCCCTCCTGCTCACCCAGCACTTTGGAGGTTTATTACTGCCCAGCCTCTCAGCAGCCAGGCTAGAGATGTCACCTATGGGTGACAAATCTGTGCCTGGTGCCTGTTAAACGAAGGAGGTGGCATTAGGTGTGACTTGGCAGGGTGGTTTTGTAAGCGAAACCTTGCACCCGTGCACATGTCAGCACTGCTCAGCGAATACAGAAGGTGCTGGTGTAGTTTGCTGTGAGTAGATGTGAATTTTAATGCAGATCTGCCAAAGCCAGAGGGTGGCTGGGGCTGGGGAAGCAGCCCAAGGGTCTCTCCCCAGCCCTCCCAGAGGGGTAGGAGGGCAGGGGCAGGACCTGGCAGAGAACTGGGGTGGCCATGTCAGGAGCAGCATTCTTAGCACTTCTGTTGATGCCTGCATGTGCCAGTGCTAGGAAGGGCTGCCCGCATGCTGCTTCTCGGTGCTGAGCTGACGCCGGACGGCTTGAGGGACTGCTGGTATATAGATATAAAAAAAAAAAAAAAAAGTCTTTTGTCCTACTTGGTTTTTAGGGAAACTAACTAATGGTGACCTGTGGAACACCATCATTAACACACATGGAAATTCCCTCGTGAGAATTTGTGACTGACCTGTAAGAAAACAAATGAAAGCTTCTCTCGAGTGGGAGTGTGGGAGGTGTCTGCGGCCGGGTCTGGGCAGGGTTGTTACCTCTCACTCAGCACAGCAGTCACGGCTGCGTTTCTGACTCTTAGCTCACCACACAACCAGAAAGCTGATCCCCAAAATTACTTGCTGTTAAGTGACTTGGAAAGAAAGAAAAAAAAAAAGTACACTAGTGAGTCCTAATAGGAAGGTTTACATTCTGTATATCTGGTCTATGTCTTGCTGCAGAAATAAACAGCCCTTAACTGAGAAGTCTCTGTGGACAGGAGCATAATAGATGAAGGAGAGATGGTTGTATCATTTTGCTCAGTTGGTCATTACATGGAATTATAACTGTATTATCAATAAGCCTCAATGTCATTACCTCGCTATACTTGGCAAATGCACACATGCACTCAAATAAACATTCTCCATTAGAAATATTGCAGCCCATTAGCTAACTGTAGCTGCCCACAGCCCAGCCGGCAGCTCCCCGCTGCTCACCTGGCCGAGGGAATGCTCTGTGCTGCTCCTGGAGCAGCACCAGGGGCCCCGCACCCCCCGCCCCATACCCTGTGAGACCTGCAGGCTTCTCCAGGACATGGGCACCGGCAGCCAGCCTCGCTGTAACATTTTGCTGAGTCTGAAAGTCCTTCTTCAAAAGAAAAGAAATTTTAGCGCTCGTGTAGCCATATCAGCATCCACAGCCCATGCGGTAAATTTTGTTGCGAGTTTCAGGATATTTATTTTTAAAGAGAGAATTAATAATAACAACTTTCTCCCTAATGAAGATAAGTGTCACAGGAGACTCCAGCTATTGTGTATTTCATGTATATGGTCTCAAATTCTTCTGTATCCCTCTGCAATTTATTTTCACTCAATTAATTTTATTTTATGATAAAGTAAATGGCCCACAGTGCTGATGGGCATTAGCTGTGGAGCTATCACATTATAATACAATCAGGTTAACTCCCAGCACTATGAGTTAACACTCCCATCTGCCACACATGCCCAAAAAATTATTATCTTTCTGGAAAAGCACATTTCTAAGTTTGCTAGTAACCTGCAGCTGAGTTACTATCACAGGCCGAAGGAGCGTGCACCCTGTGAGGGGGCTGCAGCGCAGGACCTACCTGTATTGCCTCTGCAAAGCACCAGAGTAGGTCAGATGTATTTGTTATTCTTCACAGGATTTTTTTTTTTTCAATTGTGCTGTTCTTAGTGTGTTGAACTTCTGAGGGTTTTGAGCAGCAACAGGAAAAGTTGGGTTTCAGAATATCAGGGCTGTCAAAACCAAAGCTGATGGTTTCTAAAGTCGCTTTGAAACAACTTAACAAACATTTCCAGAAGGGTCATTTGCTGGATTTCAGGGAGGAAAATGTAAGATAATTCTTCTGCCCTAAGTAGTGTGTAACATACCCATAGTCAGTAGAAACCCCCTTTCTGTTTAGGAGGCCACGGGCACCTGCCTGCAGCCAGGGTGGGTTTCTGAGCCCTTCTGCCCAGCGTCTGTCACGGCGGTGCCGTGGGGTGCCGCTGCCTGGGGGGTGCAGTGCGGGGTGCCCACAGGGTCCTCCCAGCATCCCCGGGGACTGAGGGAGGTGTGCCACCCTGCTGGTGCTGTCCTCCGGCTGCGCCCCGTGCACTGAGGCATCAAACCACAGCTGAAACCTGTCCTAACTTACCCTTCACACTGGTATTGCTTTAAGAAAGGCCACGGCGTTTTTGTTTCAGGGGCTCAAGTTTGAAGAAAATAGGCTTTGGCTGAGTCCTTGGTTTAAAGCCACATTTAAGGCTCAGAGTGAAGCTTTATGGTCACGTTTGAAAATTCCCCGAAGCAGGGGTTTGTTGTAGAAATGCTGCCGCAGCATTTGCCGTAGCAGCAGCCCTGCTCTGTGATTAGCACTCTCTTCTTGCAGGGGCTGCCAGATGGCACGGGCACAGGCGCCCAAAAGGAGGCACTCCGCCTTTGGTTGGGGCGAGGGGGGCATCGCCCCGCGGCTCCTTGTTCCACCTTTGCTGGTGCTGCGCTGGGCGCAACGGTGCCCGCAGCACGCAGGCGAGATGGGCAGGACTGTTTCAAGGCAGCGGGTGCTTCAGGCAGCTTGGTGGGTGGGAAGATGAGTTTTGGTTTGGGTGTAGGCAGTACCGAGCACATCAAGTACGCCAGAGTGATTAGAGCAGGTTGAACACCACGAGGTCTTGCTAACTGGTGAAATTTGGAGGCATTTGTTTTCTCACCCCATATGTACCTGAAGATATCAAGCCTTTCCTTGCAGTCAGTACAGCTGGAAGCTTTTTTCCCTTAAAGTTGGCTCTAATGTCCCCGCTCTGGGAGGTGAAGCTTGAGGGAGTAACTCCTTAATCGTAGTGATAAAAATGATTTAGTCAATAATAATGTACTCCCACAGTCTGTGCCACTGGTTTTTCCTCCCAGAGGAAATCCTTGCAGCCTAGAGCAGTTTGCTGTGTAGAGAATGTGCAATCTGCTGATTTAAAAAAAAATAAATTTGGAAAGCGTTTTAATTTTTTTTTTAAAACATTAAATCTGCAGCAAAGGTTGGGTCTCTTCTGCTTGAGCTGCGGTGCCAGGGCAGCATCCTGCCTTCCCTCAGCATTGATGCCTGTGGACATCACAGCCACCCCAGGGAGGGGGGGCACGGGCCAGCAAGGACCTGTGCAGGGGGTGTTGGGCTGAGTGAAATGGCAGTTTTACTGCTTAAGTGCAAACAACTAAAAATGCTTTCTCAACAAGCACCCAATAAAACTGTATTATTACATCCTGTGAACAGCTCCAAAATCCTTAACTTGGGGGATATCAGCAGCTCCTCAGTGAAACTAAGCTAATAAACAAGTAGATAATTAACAAAGGCAAACATGAATCTCGGTACCAGTGACTTCATATTAAGAAACCTTCTGGTTTTAATATTCGGCATGTATGCATGAAATAATTTATTGCTGTTTCAAAGCAATTTTGACTGTTAAATGTTCATTGGTTTGCTGAAGGAAATAGTAAAAAAATTTCTTTCATGTGAACATTAGTTCTTAATTTTAACATTTCCTTATTTTCTATAATGGGATTTGATGTGGCAATAAGCTTTAGGAACAGATCTAAGTGGAAAAATATTGTTAGCAGGTGAAGGTTTTCTTATCGGATCCCTTAACTATCTGCTGAACAGGATAGTTTCATCAGCAAGCACCCGCCGAAGCCCAGCGTTTGAGTGGCAGGGAGCGTCGGCTGCCTCCCGCGCCAGAGCTGATGAGCAGTGTTAGGGACAGCTAAATAAGCCCTCAGGTGAGAGGCATGCTCTGCATCCCGCTGCTGCCCGGAGTTTGGGAAGTATCAATTTACTGAAGGCACATGTGAATAAAGTGCATCAACTTATGAGCGTGCGAGCAGCTGGGGGACCTCTGTATAGAAAAGTGCGTTCAATTGTCACCGTGCGTCTGGCAACCCTTGGCAGCCCAAGCCTGGCCGCCGGCAGCCCGTGGGCCCCAGTTCACCGCTGGAGCTGGAAGAAAAGCTCCGCTTTGACCACGGCTGCTGCTAGCAGTGATTTTCAGTTTGTCGAAAACTGAGTTGTGTGTGGAAATCAGGCATTTTTGCACACAAATTTCGTGCCCTGCTATATCTGGTCTATGTTTATGTACTGATTGAAGAAAGAAGACGTTTTGCTTGACAGCACTGTAAAACTGAGAGATAATATACAGAAACGTCTCCAAAATACTTCAATCTATTTTTATTTTGAAGCAGTCCTGGATAATGTCATGGCACGGTGCACCCTTAGCTCTCTCTGGAAAAGAAAGCCCGTGTGGGGAGGACCCATCGCCTGCCCAGAGCCACATGCCAAAGCGGCCTCGTGCTGCTCCTGCTTGGTGCTCGGGCTGGCACCAGGGCCACAGCCACCAAAACGTGCTGTGCAGGGCGGTGGCTGCAATGGTGTTAGAGGGGCTTTGGCTGAAAGAAAAATCATCTGATTCTGGAATAATTTCTACGCAGCTAATGCAATGAGAGCCACAAGTGGGACAGGGTGTGCTGCGCTCTTGGTTTACGAATGCTTTGCCAAATCCCGCTCCCTGCTAAGACCAGCCCACGGCTGCCACCCCTTTGCACCCCGGGCTCCCCCTAAGCAACGTGCGTGGCACAAGCATCCTGTCCTCACCACAGCGCTCTGCCGCCTGCATCAGAAAGGTTTTATTTAACGGAGGCATGGAAAAGTGATGATACGGTTTTCTTTCCCAACCTTATTTTACTTTTAGTGCTGCGGGATATAGAGAGGTATGGATAGGCAGGAAAGCCACGGCATACTTTTGAATAGGAAATCTAGCAATTTCTTTGCGGTGGGTTTAATCTCCTGCATTTTTCCCAGCTTGGTTTTCACTATTATTAGGCACAATTAAAAATTAGTAAAGCTGAGGTAAGAATTAAAGTTTGTAATTAAATTTTCTCTCCCTCCTGTGGTTAGCGTGAGTTTGATGTCGATTTACAGTGAAGACTCCTTTTTGCGGCAATTAGCTTTCAAAGAAGTAGGCAGTAATGGAAAGCATTTGCTAAATTAAAAAGGCTATGGTAAACCATGGCTATTTACAGTTAAGGGGCACTTTCTGCTCAGTGCAGGGGCAGCGGCAGACTCCATCGCTCTCTGCCGGCTCGTGCACGGGCCCTGTGGCCGCCGGGCAGTGCCCCGCTCGGTGTCCATCTCTGCGCTTGGGCAAGCCCCTGCAGACAGCAGCAGCCGGGGTCATGGGGAGGAGTTGGCGAGCCCTGCGCATTTATCCAGCAGCCTTTGTATTGAAGTTGGAGGTGCTCTCGCTCTGCTCGCCACCGCTCATCCCCCGTGCTGCGAAACCGGGTGGTGGGAGCTGCACGGCGGCTGCCCTACATAAAGCGAGTTCCCAGGCTTGCATCTCATTTCAGTGCAAAAGTCAAACTGAATGACTCATGCCAAATCTTTTTATCTTGTCGCTGCGACTGTCAGCATAGCTGAACTCCAATATGACTATACTTATTGGAAGGGTTATTTTTAAGTACCGAGCATATATTTATATGTGCGGTGATACTTCATCATTTTCAGCTGATTTGATCTACTGGAGCAGAATAGTCCCTCTTTATAATAATCTCCAACATGTTAACTCATTCATCTGGGTAAGGCAACAAGTTCAAGTGAGGCCTCCAATATGTTAATTATTCATGCATGAATCTTTTATTTCATCTAGCCTCATCCGCACCAGACTGCCTTTTCTAGGAAAGCTCTCTGTTGAGAAGAAAGCAACAAATACTGTACAGTGATTTGAGGGGAAAAAAAAATCAGCTGCATATTCCAAACTATAAATTGTCTAGTCTCAGACTTTTTTCTCTACTGCCATCTATTGTGCAGCAAAAAATGCATAGTTCACCGGCACAAAATTGTGAGTTCTGGTTTAAATGAGAAGGGTCGTTTGGTGGTGGCTCCTGGGTGCTTACAGTTGCTTCTGCTCATCAGAGAACCTATTAAGTTAATAAGGAGAAGTAAAAATGACCAGGAAGCAATAATTAGGAGGCCTTAGGAGCACCTAAGAATATAGAGGGGATCTGGTGTACAAAAGTACAAAACGAGCTGCCGGGGCTTTTCTTGTAAAAATTTCCCGTAAAGGGGAAGTGGCCCCCGGCTCCCCGGATGACCAGTGCCTGCATGGCCCGGCGCTGGGACAGCCCTTGTTCTCCTCCTGCTCGGGTCTGCGCCCGCTGGAGTCGCGTGGGGCCACCTCACCTCAGCATGGGGACGTGCACGGCCTCGGACAGGGCAGGCCCAGACTCCTGGTCCCTGCCGGGGGCTTGTCCCCTGCCCCGGGGAGCCAGGCAGGAGGTGGCGCGGGGGCCCCTTGTCTATGGTTCTGGTCACCCCTCCCGCTGCGCAGCTGCAGCCCCTCTGAAGGGCAACTGCAGTCATCGCCTGCTGTCGCACGGGTACTGGTCTGAATGGAAATGGAGATTTTCCCTTCTGATTGTTTTCTCTTAGAGGCCACCTCCTCTCTCTGGAGAGGCACTGTGTTTCTGCAGAATGGGTCGTGCCACTTGTGCAGAGAGCTAAAAGACGCTGCTTGCCGTCTGTAGTGATTCAACTAGGCAAAAAATGCCTTCAGAAAGGCAAGAGCTATGAGCCGAGTGGTTTTTCTCTGTGGGATCGGTTCAGGTGTATCACAGGTGTTTTGTTTCCTGCCCATACTGGTTTTACAGTAACCCTACTCGCTGGAATGGGGTTACTCCTGGTTTACACTGACGTGATGGAAGAACTCATGCCCAAAGTCATCCCCAGAGAGCCTGGGTTTTTAGCAACATCAGCCAGCTTCAAACCTAGGACCATGTGAGTTTCCCTCATGGTTTTGCTCCCACCCCTGGTCACCAAACAAACAGGACCCATCATGGCAGAAAGCTTGCCCTCTCTCCTTGCACCACTGATGAGGTGCTGTGCTCATGGCCCCAGGTTACTGGTGACCACTGGTTTTTACGGATGCCTACTTGTCATGGTTTAACCCCAGCATGGCATCATACGGTATGGAATATTCCTTCTTGTGCACCCCCAGCCTACTCACTGGTGGGGTGGGGTGAGAAGCAGAAAAGGCCTTGACTCTGTGTAAGCACTGCTCAGCAGTAACTAAAACATCCCTGTAACAAAAACATCCCTGAGAACACTGTACTCAGCAGAAATCGAAAACATAGTCCCATACTAGCTACTATGAAAAAAATTTAACTCCAGCCCAGCCCAGACCAGCACCCTGCTCCACACAGCTGAAGACAAACCTGCCAGTAAAGGGGAGGGGTATAGTGCGACTGGAAACTCAGGGTAGCTCCTCAGCGGTGCAGGGGGGATGCAGGGCAGATGCTCCGGCAGCCGCCTGCCCTGCCAACAGGGATGAGGTCCCTTTCCCTCCATGGCTCTGCTTCCGATTTTGTCAGCCACTTCCTGGGCAGTAAAATAAAACTGCCCAGCAATAAAGATAAAGCCAGTCAAGCCCTCCTCCACTTAGGCTGCCTCTCAGGATGTCCCTGTAAAGACACACCGTCTCCCATCATCGGTGGCACACAAAAGGGAAGGATGTGGTCACATCCTAGCTACCAATTTAAACACATTTGTATGGCATCAAAAGCAGTAAATCCACAAACTGGAGGGAATTCAGCAGTAAAATCAAGTGCAGGATGACAACAGCAATGATGCATGCTTAAAAACAAAAATAATCCTAAAAGGTTACGACCAGTCTATTTTTGGGGGGAAGGAAAGGTTAAAATAATGAAAAATAGGATCAAAGTAACGGAAAACATATGAAAATTAATGGCCATCCTTAATACATCTTGCATGAAAGACAGCTGAAAGCCAGTTACTTGCAGAGTATATATGACAGCGTATTGAATTGGTTCTGATCATGTGAATGGTGTAATGTGCTGTGGCCCTAGGGCAGAAAGGAATACGGCTTATGCGCCAAGTATCGCTCCTTGTGCTGAATGCTATGACAGTACCTGTTTCACAACTTAACAAATACTAAAAAGTCATCCATCTATATCTAAACCAAAATGACATTACATATTTTCTCTGATTTATTAGTAAACTACTAAGTAGTAACATTAAGCTTTTAGGAAAAGATTAACAACACTGTGCAGCGGTAACCTGTCATCTTAATTTAAGGGAAAGCCGCTGAAAATGCTCACTCTTTGTGAGGGAACATGCAAAATCCTTTGCCTAATGGATGCGGAAATGGTATTCGATCCTTCTCGCATCAGGACATTCAAAGCATATTATTTGTTCTTTATTTGTTTGTTTTTAAGTTTTGCTCTGGTTTTGTTTAGTTTTACCGCAGAGGAGGAAGGGCGCGGGTCCTTGCTGGCTGCGTTTGCCTGCCCCACTCCCTCCCCGACCCCTTTGCCAGCCCGCCCGAGACGCGGGGCCCCGCTGCCGCTCCCCGCCGGGGCTCCACGGCAGCGAAGCGGCGGCGGGATCCGGCTCCCCGCGTCTCTGCCGGGCCGGCTCCGCGCTCCCGGGGCGAGCCTAAGCCGTGGCCGACGGGCACCGCCGAGAGCCCGCCTCCCTGCCGGGGCCGCAGCGGCCGCGGTGCCGCCGGCTCCCTGCTCCTCCGGGGGGGCGAGGGCCCGCGGGTGTCCCGGGTGTCCCAGCGCCGCCTCGGCGCGGCGTTACGGCAGCGGTGGGGGGCACGGGGAGCTGTTCCTGCTCCTGTCCCTCTCCTCAGCCTGGCGCTCCTGTTTCTAGGCTTAGATCGGTGGGTTCGGGCTTCAGACTAATCTTTGTGTTATTAAAGACTTGGCGGTGCCGGGAGAACCCAAACCCTTCAAAGAAGTTAAAAGCACGGATGTGAATAATTGCATGTATTTATCAATGTTACAACAAACGTTAATTTTTCCTCTTAGGCTGGGAGGGATAATACCGACAAATATTTTTGTCTTCAATTGCTTCTCTCAAGCATCTTAAAAGGTAGCTGTTTCAGTCTAGCAGCTTACAAAAGCGGTGCTGGTTTCCACCGGCCGGGACGGTGCTGGGCACTGCCCGGCGGGAAGCTGCCGCCGAACAGGCTTTTCACATGCGGATTTGCCAAAGCCGACAGGTTTCGGCGGCGGTAAGGGGATTGTGCTGCACCGCTGCTAGCAAATCTGCCCGGTGCCTGATAGACGGTGCCTGCAGCCTCGTCCCTGCCCTGCGAATTGTCTCACCCTGCCAGCCAGGAGCCCCAAAATTGCGGTGCCAGGCTGCGTGCTGCCCTGCCCGGGGAACGCTCGTTGCTGAAACTGCGGGGCGAAGGCCGCCAGGCTCGGCTTTGGTAGCTGCTAGCTGACGCGTGATGCTGGTTTTAAAGATGGTAAATTTGAACTGTAGCCCAGAATTATATTTATATTAATGTAGGAGATTGAAATGCTGCTGTTTTGACCGGGTAACGCCGCTGCTGCTTGCTATGCGTTGGTGTAAATGAAACGGAAGATGCTAGTTAATGGCAAACCAAACCTGCAAAATTTGTAAAAGCTTTTGAGTCCGTTTGAACGCAGAGGCAGGCTAAAAAGAAGTTTTCGTATCACGGCTGGACAAAAATTCCCCATTGCTTCCCAAACAAGCACTATGTGCCGGTGAAACCGCATGTGCTCAGACAACACGTTTGGCACAAAACTCCAGGCCCACTCATACCTGCAATTATTGCCCTAAAATCTCTTAGAAAACAAAGAGGAGAGAGCGCACAAAAATCTTGCTAATGATTCAACAATAAAACATAAAATATTTATTGAATCAATATTGCATCCTGGTCCAAAGCTAACTCAAGTCAAAGCAAAATTCCAATAGATTGGGATACGGATTGGATCAGCCCTTAATGAGGTGTTGCAAAAGAAATGCCAGTAAAATATACAGGCCAGCATATATTTTATGGGGAAGATAGTCTGAAGTCAACATTACAATTTACTAATTCAGTAGAACAGCTGGAAAAATAAATTTGTTTAGCTAGAATAGCACATCTATTTATTGAGCCTCCTTCCAAAGATATGCACATATCAACAGTAGGATTGGTCTCTAAAACACGGGGGAGGAAAGGAGGGGGATGATGGTGAATTCAAATTGATGCGCTACTTATTCCACACTAGTAATTCAATTAATGATTTTATAGACCCTGCGCTGTCTCACATTCTCAGTCGTTCTCAGGCAAATGAGATGGGGAATCAAGCAATTAGCTGGGGTTGGCAACGCGGCGGGTTCAGCCTGAGCAAAGTGCCGCACAAAAGCCGCCTCTTGCTGCCTGCTGGAGTGCAGGGCAATGGGGAACTCGCCTTCAGCTTTCGGAGAGGCGGCTGGGCGGCTGCTTTTGCACTCCTGCTACCAGAAACTTTGGTCCGTTATTCTCACCAACAGCAATGGACTGGCCAGCACCGATGCAAAATGCTTTCATCTTGTCACTTGTTTCCATAACTTCTTTGGTGGGGAAAAAACCCTAATTGAGGTTTTCCATACTCGGCCTTTGCTGAGGGCTGATGACATAAGGGAATAGTTGTGTGTGATTTCTGAGTTATGACCAAACTTTTGGTCAAAGCTCTACAGCAAAGCCAGTGCTTGAAACTTGAGATGAATGCAAACTTGATCCAGGAAATTGTTTAGGTACCTGCCTAATTTTAAGCAGCCAAATAGTCCTACTGTGTTCACCTGAATTACTAAAGCGCTTGAAGATAAACATTTGCTGACATCAGGCCTGATCTGTGCTTCTCCCAGACCTGGATGAAGCTGGGGCTAGGCAGACAAAGCGAGGGTCTCCTGTAAGTCGTGCTTTGAGTATTTCATTTTGTTCTGGTATTTTGTAGTAACATTTATTGATCTTCATCAGGCCTCATACGGCACTGCCATTGAGAAATTATTTTCATACATGCGCGTGCATACGCACTGCGGGCACTGGTCACAGTCGCGTCCCTGAAGAGGGTGTCCCCTGCCCTGCCAGGGCAGGTGTGTGGGTGCCTGGGCAGGCGGGTCCCTGACAAACCCGTGCCCTGGCTTTGTCTGGGGTAACAGCCTTCCTGGTTAAGGCAGCAGGCATGCCGTGTCGAGGCATTCCTCTCTCAATCTTTTTTTCCCAACGTTCATCCCATTAGTCATTGTTTTGTTTGCAAATGAACGTGTCTCTGAAGGCTTCGAACTGCAGTTTTGCTGAGATATGTGACAACTGCTGTCCTTGATCTTGAGGATGCTCCGTGCCCAGGTGACTGAACACAGACAGGAATGCCGGCTGGACACGTTACTGGCAATACCTGCGCTGGGCCGGGGTGCAGGGAGAGCTGCGGCCCCGCACCTTGGTGTACGCAGGGCGTGCCCTCAGCGCTGGTGCCTATTACTGAGGCACACTCGGTTATTTTCTTCCTACGCAGCAAAACTACCTTTTTTCAGGAGGCCAACGGAGGTCTCTATATTTTATTCACATAATCCAGACCTTCAGTGTCAGTGCCTGAAACGAATTACTGTTTATATTAGAAACTTAGTTTAATAAATTAAGTCTGGTCTATGAACTGTCAAAGTTCCTATAGTCTGCAATTCATATAGAACAGATGCCTTTTCCATGACTCTTAACTAGAAGTGGCCAACTTGATTGCTTCCTTTTTGCCATTACTACATTCTGTAGGTTTAGTTATCTACTGCCTACAGAGAATTCAAAACAATTTAAAAGGGCATCTGGTATAAAGCACTCTCCAGGAAAAAAAAAAAATCTTTCCATATACAATAACTTTCTGTTTAGGTCAGAGAATTATTCAATAATTGGCACTTGTTTAACAAGACCATTCAGAGTCAGTTTGGTTTGGGTTTTCCAATTGTAGGTAGAGTTACAGGGGTTTTTTTCTTTCCAAACAAGCAGGTTTGTGAGTCCTAATTTCCAACATATTTGTGGCACCACCGTGATTAAGACCTAACAACTAATTTTTGTACAAGTAACAAACACATATTTCAAAAGTGCCATAAATAATTCAGTGATTTTTTTTTCCCCAGATTGTTTATAAATTATAAATTTTCATTTACTCTGTCCTAGTTTTCTATAATACTGATAAAAATGAAGAGCTAAAAGCAATGGTTTAATTGAAGAATAGAAAATGAGGGTAGGATGGTCAGAACAGACCTCTCTGACTTGCGTTCCAGTTTCCCGGTCACCATCATTTAAGAGGCTGGACCCACTAATATGGGCTGTTATAAGCCCTCACTTCCAATATTTATGTTTTGCGAAGCACTTTTAATGCACAAACAGTTGTCACATGAAAAGTTAATAATGAAGCACATCTACAAGGATGAAAAGAGAGCAGGGCTGATGCTCATTGCGTCAGGAGTTGCACGTCCAAGCATTTCCAGGTAGTATTTTTTCTGTGTTACACATTAAAGCATTTCATTGCAGGACCTCAAGCCTGCTGGTGTGGGCAGGGGGAGGCCGTGGGACTGGGACAAGTCCCTGCAAGGACCGTGGGGAACAGCTGCCCGATGAAATTTTCATGGTGCTCCCCGCTAACACATTAGGCTTTCGGTACAGTGTGTAACCTTGTTGTGGTGGGAAGTGAGAAATATTTTTCTGTGTTTCCATGTCTGTCACAGCCCGTGAGATAAAACCAGCCACAGGACAGCCCGAGCTGCTGCTGCCGCAAGATGCGGTGTACATTTGGCAGAGGTTATATCAGTAATGGCTGAGGCAGGGGCTGTTGGCAGCAGGAGCTGTGCAGGAACTCTGCACCCCTCGCCTCAACACAGCTGGGTCTGCTCCGCCGCTGTCTATAATGTGCATCTCAAGGCAGGCTCAGCTACGTTGGAAATTTACCTCCTAGGGCAGGGTCGTGGTCCATGAGCTCCTCATCTATACCTGGAGGATATTCATTGAAAGTGGCTGTGGTTCATGCCTCGTGTGGTGAGGGTTTTCACAGCTCAGGCCAGCTGTTTCATTCTCATCTGAAGCACCTCCAGTGCTGCTGTGCCGTTACGTGCTGCGCCGTTACGTGCAGCGATCCCTGTCAGGCGGATGTCTGCACGGGGTGCCAGTCTGCTCTTTGAGCAGAAAACAAGGGTAAGGCCAAGGGAAGAGAGAAATCACCAAGCTGGAGGGACCATCAGTCAGTCTGGACTTGCAGCCTGCCCCCACACATGGCAAGAGTAATCTGATTTAGTGGAAGGTGAGGGAAATTTCATAGTGCCAAGTCTGAAACAATAGTGAATCTCTGCAAGTGAGTGGCTATCTCGTATCTGGAGGCATGAGAGGTCTCTACCTGCAGAAATGCACTCTGCTTGTCACATTTGTGAATGAATGCTGTCACTCCTTCAGTCCTGACTTGGAATTTCTTTACAATCTTTTTTTACTTTTTTTTTTTTTTTTTTTTTTTACTGTGAAGGTTAATATTGGTAAAGAATAGTCTTTTGGCGGTGGTGCAAATTGCCAGGAAGGCTGACACAAGGAGGACCGTGCTGATATCCCCTTCCACGATATCTGCGTTGGCCAGTGAGCAAAACCAGCCTGCAAGATCCAAAGTTTACCTGCGATCTAGTGATGCTGCTCCGCCACAGTTCAGCTGTGTCAGCTTACAACAGCTGAGGATCAGGCCCACAAGCCTTAAAAACCGAGCCGGTTACCCAGTAGAAGCACAGAAAAGAGAACATATAGGTGGCAGATCAGAGAATGGGGCGGGGGCTGCCAGCACCTTCATGTCAAATGATGACCAGCCTTGTGAGCAGCCTACCCTGCTCAGGGCTGGGGGGATGTGGGGCTTATCGAAAACACTGCCCGCTCCTGCAGCCCCAGCCGCCTCCTCCGGCTGGCAGAGCCAGGCAGCAGACACGGGCTCAAAAACTCTCCATCATTCTTGCTTTCGTGATTGATCGCGACGACATAGATGATAATGTTACTCATTAGTCATAGAAGTTGCTTCCTCTGTGGAAAACAGAACTGCACAAGGATGGTTATATATACATGTATGTGTTTATAGTAAGTATACATATAAATTATGTATACATGTGTAAGTAATATGTAAAAGCATAATTTTGCTTGTGTGGGAGAGAAACATCTCTGTTACTGGGTTTGTGTAGACCCAAACTCTTCTGCAAATACATTTTGTTGGATATTTAAACACAAAAAGAATAGCAAGTAGAAATCAGGATTACAAAACTGGAATGTAAATGGCAAATGCATACCAGAGCTGAAAGTGAGCTCTCTGTGTATGAAAGTACAGCGTGGATGCATGGTTTGCTTTCGTATGAGAAGACGAACAACTCTGTAGCTAGGGACCACCGGGAGAGTGTCGTCAGTGCACCGGTTTTAGTGCGGCGTCTATTTTTTATAAAATAGATGCCTGCAGAACTCATCCCATTGTAGTTGCTGGCAAAATTCCTGTTGGCTTGGGTGTTTTACAATGTGTAGTCATCTCAGGTTTCCAGCAACAAGGGACATGGTACTAAGCAGGGCTCATAAGTGCGTAATTGTAGGAGTCGATGGGTCTGTGCCATGCATGTGTTTAGGCGTAGATTGAAGCACCTGGCTGAACAGGGCTCAGACTTGCTAACCTTGACTAAGGTGCTGCTGCTTTGGTGAAAGACTTACTGGTTTACAGAACTGACTTTTTATTACCTGGCTTGTCCTACTCCCAGTCAGGCCAAACGTGTGAGGATCAACTCAAAATGTCACTTCTAAAAGTAGTGACTTTCTTCTTTCATGCTTTCTCTTTGATTTCTAATTTACATCTACTCAGAAACCCAGCTTTTTTTTTTTCTTGGTGCTTTTAAATTCATTTATTAATCTCAAATTGTAGGGAGGTTGGTCTTTTTTTTTTTCCTTTTCCTCCTGTACAAATGACATGACTCCAATCTGCTGGGTACGCCTTTCTCCTTCAATTACTCTGTTCTGAAACTTTCTTCGTGTCTGTAATCCTTTTTTTTATTGGCTTGTCTTTTTTTGCCTTCTACCCTTTATTTTACTGTCTCTCCTCTCCACAATGCTCTAATTATCTTAACTTTCCACAGCCATTTTGCAAGCCACTAGCCAAGGCAATTTCAATATATTTGAGCTTGCCAAAGTATTCTTGGATGGTCCCTGCAATGGAATTATACTGTACTGAACCTAAATCCGACCCGCTGCTGCTCTGATTATAGCCCTGCCTGGTCTGCATTGAAAAAGCCCAGCACATTTAAAGAGGCAGGTTTCCTATTATCTTAAGAGGCAGCTGTCATTCTCCCACATTCCTTCTTTTTCTAATTAGTTTAGTGAGACGGTGTCTGTCAAACCCTCTCTTGATGGTGATCTTTGCACTTGTTTCTTAAGCTGAAATGCCATTGTCCCATAAAACCTCAAGGTCCGTTGCCATCAAGGGCTCGCTGTGAGCAACTCCGTTATACGGCACTATGAAATAAAATATTTTTTCAGCCAAATCCACACAGGCCTGGTTCGTAGATCACTAGAATTAGAGGGACCCTTTCCACTGGCTTCAGGGCTTTGGATCCTGCCCTATTCCTATTTGCCCCAAAAAGTGCAAGCTGTCGGCTAACGCCCTGTGATACCATCCTCTGAGCCACAGCTTTACCTCTCACATCTTCCGTTCCCAATACAAAAGCTTCTGCGTAGCTGCTGCCCCCAGATGACCGCCCAGAGTTGTTCGCCGTGTTGCGGGACTTCTGCTACTTTTTTAGCTGTTTTGCCCCAGCTGGAACCCCACGTGTCGAAGGGGCTCAATGGCAGAAAGTTGGAGAAGCATTGTTTTTATTTGATAGACAGGAGCACTGAGGAAACGGGAAGCTTTCATGATGATGCTGCAGGCCCAAACACAGCAGTTCCCATAGTTTATGCCTATATCTGTATGGATACTGTGTGACCTGGGGCTGCAGCGCTGTGCATCCCTCACAGTGAGCGTGTGGGAAACCGGTGTGTGCAAACACGGGGATCTGACCGAGGGCCTATCTTGTGGATACTCACTGTACTGGGTGATCAGCAGGGTGAAGTCACTTATTTAATGAGAAAAAAAAAAAAAAAAATCCCAAAATGGAATTTCCAAGCAATGGAAACAAGCCTGCTCTTGTCTTCATTTTATTTTTGTTTTCTATCACTGTTACTTCACCTTACCTTCCTCTCAAGCTCACTATGTGCATCAGCAAGCTCAACATCATGTTTTGCAGTTGTGTAATTGTCCCTTGAGGTTTTTCCTGTTTGTAGAGTTTGGTACGAGGGCCAAATTTCACGTGAGGAAAGACTGATCCGGTGATACCTGCTGAGGAGCTCTGGCTGGGTTTGAGTGACTTTCTAAATATCTGAGGCATATCTGAAAGCGTTTGGCAATGAGCTGTAGGATTTCTGGGGCCATTGCAATGGTGGCGTTGAATGCTGCCTAGTCAAATGCCTGTTGAGGTCAGTGGGAATGAGTTAAGGGGGCAAATGAGCAGTTTTGAGAGCCCACAGCCCGAGCGTGCTGGAAACGATCTGGATCGTGGTCAGAGATGGAGAGCTCTTGGCTTCAGAGTCTTGGGAGAGTTTGGTGCTGGCACCTATGTGTGCAGGTAGGCTGCAGGGGCAGCGGAGGCAGCCGTGGCTTTGGTTGTCTCTCTAGATGAAGATCTCTGACAATTCGTCTCCCTCTCAGTCGGTAAACCCACTTAGGAACAGCCCGATTCAAAAAATACAGCAGTTGTCAGTTTGTTGAGAGTCTCACCTGGCTCTTGCACCTGCTGAAGGGAGCGCGGCGGCTGGCTGCGGCCACGCGCCCAGGTCTCCTCCCTGCACAAATCCAGGTTTGGGGTCTCTGGATACCTGCCCAGTCCTGCCTGCACACTGGAGAGTGGCAGAACAGTGTCCACGGGCCTGGGAGCTCAGAAACATCCCTAGGACCAACTGTTTGGGATGAAAAAACAATAATAGGATGATATTTAAACAACAACAGCCAAATAGTCTTTAAAAGCTAGATAATTTTAACACTACCTTTGAGTGTACCTGTCTGCCTTTAGGGATGCTACTTCCTTCAAACTTAAGCCTGTTAATCCCTTTTTGACATTCCCTTCCTCCTTTCACTCGGGACAAACCTTTTTTTCTGAAGCTGCCTCGCTGACACCTCCTCTTTGCTCTGCTTTTTCTTCGTACGGGGTTAAATTATGCAGATCCCCGAGCAATATTTGGTTGGAGATAGCCAGTCTACCCCGATGAGCTCTTACATGGTCTTGAAGCCATCTTTCTCCCTTTGATTGCTCAGCTGCTCTCTCCACCTTTTGCTTGCTTGTCCCCAGCTCCTCGCCGATGTGCCCAAGGGCTGAAGCCAGAGGGAAGCCCCCAGCCCCACAAGCTGGGAGGGACAGACCCCTCGGTGCCTCCCAATTATTTCCCCCTCACTGTGAAGCTTTTCCAGGCATTGTCTTGGCAATCAATGGCATCTCGGTGTATTGCAAAAGGATTCTGCATCCCTGTCCCTCACCGGTGTTGTTGAGTCCCTACGTATTCGCTTCAAGGTCTCTGGCATCGGCGGAGTGGTGGCGTCAGCAGATCGCAGGTGGCTCGGGTCCTTGGGTCCTTTTCTTTATTCTTGGAAGCCTTGAAAGTTTTCCCCAGGCGGGAGGTGAAGAGTCTGTTAATTTAGCACTTCAAAATAATCTTTGCCCTCTATTTCTCACTCTTAAATACGATTGTGTTATCCAGGGAGATGTTTTAGGGACTCGGGAGCAGTGTGAGGCTTCTCCGGCTTTCTCATCCAGTGCTCCTGCAATGCTTTTATTTCCATTGACTCGAAGCACTTCTTGCCATTCACAAAAGCCAACCACAATGCCCCGCGGGCTGCTATCCCTCCGGCTTTGCATTTGGAAGCAACCAGCCAGGCAAGCCGGCAGTAAGTATCTAAATCTTGGCAATGCTAAGATAAATTATTTTCCCCTGAGCTGCGGAGGGTAGGGGCGTAGAGCGCCTTGGTGTGTTTCTGGTGACCTGCGCTACTAAATGTCGGGAAAGCCGGGGGAAGGAGGCAGCCCCTGCTCCGGCCCGCTGGGGGCTGGTGCCCCAGCAGAAGGGCCGAGCACCTGGGCATGAACCCAGCAAAGCATGACCTCCCCAACCAGCCAGCATCCCCGCTTCTCATCCCAACACTTCTATCCAGAGAGGCAGAGAAAAATGGGTGGAGAGGATGGGAAACCAGTGGGATTTACCTACTGCACTTGCAATTGACCCTTCCAGCAGTGCAGTGCCGGCAGTGCAGCCCTGCCCATGCCCACAGCTCTGCAGACTGAGATGGTCCTCCAGCACTTCTGTTCTTAGATGCAGGAAGGACCAGGTTTTACTCAGAGAGCCTGGTGACAGGAAGCATATGAGTATTTGTAGCATACCAGTCTAGTTGGATTCCCTCCTACAGATTTGGTTGAATTTTAGCCAATTAAAGTTCCTGCCCTCAGCTTGTCTCATACTGCAGGTTTTGTGTACAATGACTGGGAAAAACCTGAACTCACTGAGTTCCAGAACATATTTACTGGTGTGCATAGGATTTTCAGGAGTAGGACTTGAAATATTTTAATAACTGAAGTTTTCTGCAGAAGGGACTGAGAGGTGCAGTGTTGAGGTATCCACATGTGAGGAAGAAATAAGGTCAAAATTGTGGGCTGAGCTTTGTTGGGAAATAATGAGGTTGGGAAAGTGCTGGGGTAACCGATGTGTTTGTGCTGCTGCGGTGCCACCTGAGGAATACCTAAGCACAGCTTCTGGTGGATGCTACCTTCATTTTCTGTTTCTATTAGAAAAAAAGGCCTGTGCGTATCTGATGTCAAATACAGCCCTTCTGCGCTGTGTGCCCCAGCAGCTCGTGGCATGCCAGGGAGCTCCATGCAGCCCCCGAACCACTCAGAAACCCCCTGTGCTGAATTTATGGGATGACTGAGGGGTCATGTGCTTCACCCTTGCCCTCATCCCTAAATCCATGCAAGGAGCTCCAAGCCCACTGCCCAGTACCGGTGGGGCACTGCAGGCTCTTTTGGGGAGGAGGTTTGCAGCAAGCTTGGGAAACAACAGGATGTTTTAATCTTTTCCTGCAAAGTTTTGCACAAGACACGGTGTTATGTTTGGCCGCGTAGAGGGGTCTTGTCTTAAAGAGCTGGATTTCTTCTTGCCTGAGGGAGAAGGAATGATATCAACCAGATTTGTTGAATGCTAGCAGTTTTACATGTCGTTGTTGGGTTTGTAAACACTTTGGGTCATCAGCTCTCTCCTCTCACGACGCCTTTGCCCAGGTCCCACACGAGGAGCCCCTTGTCCCTGCTTCGGCCGTGGATGCTGCCAGGATACTGCTAAGAAATCACAGCAGTGTTTCTTGTCATCTCCCCCAAAGTCCTCGCAGCTGCAAAGGCTCCTCTGGCTCCAGCATCTGCTGCTGTGGCCCCCCCCCAGTGGCACCTTGGCTTTTTGGGCTACCCCCTTCCCAGTTTTTGCTCTCCCTGCTCGTGGCCAGGTATACCACCAGCGTGATGTGGGCAGGTATCCGCTGTGCGGGCTCTCCCATCCCCTCCTTGGCGGGTGGCAGGGCCAGTCCCTGTCCCCGGGCTGCAGCACCTCCACAAGGGCATGCATCCCCTCACAGACACCCGTTTGTAGGAATGAACACGTCTTCCTGAACACTTGGGCAGATAAAAACCATGTGTGTGTTGGATTAGTTTTCCCCAGCTGTTTTTCAGCTCGCGTTTTCCCTCGAGCTGAATGGGATTTTGTTTATGCACTGCCCAGGTTTCCCATTTCCATGGGCCAGGGCACTGTCCCCCCGCGATGCCCCCAGAGTCGCCTGTCCCCTGGGACAGTGGGTCCAGTCCCTGGGGGGCTTTATAAAGCACCCCGGATGCAGGCACTCCAAACTGCCCGTTGCTCTGGAAAGCCCTGCAGGGCGATGCAGGGGTGGCTGCATCCCGCTGGTTCAGTGGGGTTTTGTCTTCAAGGCTGCCTGCTCCTTGCAGTCCTCACAAGTCTGTGGCCCGAGCAAGGCTGGTGTAATAGCTGAGTTACCCCAGCACAGATCAGGCTGCACGTCACAGAGTGTGTTTTTGGGGTGGGCTGTGCCTCCTGCTCCCCTCTGCCTGCTGGCAAGGTGACAGCCGCCCACTGTCCCGCCCAGCCGTGGCCTTGCGGGGTCCAACCCGGCCATTCCCAGCTGTAGGAGCAGCCCATGTACCATACAGGGAATTGCACAGGTCTAGTTATCAGCTTGGAAATTGATGATTCCCGACGTCAAAGGGAAGAAGGAAACCATGGCGAGAGTGTGGGTTTTCACAAATGTGCTGGCAGCAGGATGGACCTGACCTGCAAGCTCCCCCTCCAGCAGGAGCCACTTAGCAGGTCAGGTCAGGTCCCTGCCTTCAGGCATCCAAACTTTCTCACAAGTCAATAACCCGGTTTGTATTCTGACTTTAAAACATTTATTTGCCTCTATTTTTGTGAGAGACGCCTTTGCAAAATTAAGTTACAGAGCAATGGAAGGGTGGTATATTTGATTTGCTATCTTTCATTTTACTAATTAAATGAAGGCTGTGATAAGTTCACACCGTAGTAATTCGTGCTACGAGGTGGCTTCATGGCAACTGCATGAACTGGGGGACAGACGACCCTTGCTGAAGAGCCCGCCTGGATCCGCACTGGCTTTGTTTGGAGGAGGTTAAGTGCACTCCAGCGCTGACAATCTCGGCGTGAGAGGCTCTCAGGAAGCGGCAGCCGTGGCGGTGCTTGCACGGGAGGGAGGGGAGCTGCGTCTCATAGGAGACAGCAAGCCTTTCGTAAAACTGAGCGCCAGAGAGAGATGATCATCCCCGCTTGGGAACCAATTGCTCATACTTGTGTCTCTTGTCGTGTTTAGGGAGAGCCTCTTTCCTTCAGTCGGGGGACCAGACTGCCCCAAAATCACTCTCCAGCTGCAGGGGACTCGGGAGCAAAGCCTCCCGCGGGTGCAGGAATCCCTCCCTATTCCTGGTGCACGCTGGACCTGTGCTTGGGCAACACCGCCGCATCATTTATACTTTAATTCTGTTAATTACAGAGCCAGTATGTGCTTTCTTCTCTATGCATTTCAAACAACCAGGGAGACAGCACTACTCTACCAACAGCGCCGAGGGCTATCTGTCTTTGATTCCTGCTTTAGTGTCTGGTCTCTGTTTCAGCGGGGAAAGGCTGTCCCGTGCAGCACACTGCTGCAGGAGAGCTGAGGCTCATCATTTAACAGAGCTTATTAATGGAAAACCCGGATGTTTAGTCTTCTCTTCCCCAGGGTTTTAAAAAAAAATGTTTTCCAAATATTGTTGCGTAGCATAAGGTCTTTCCCCCACTGCCAGTCGCTTCTCTGGTGCTTGGATGGGAGTCACAATTTCACTGGCAGGCTGTGCAGCAAACCGCCGCTTCTGTCTCCTGCCACCCATCAACCGGCCCCTATTAGAAGAGAAATGGCAAGTGGTTTATTTGCTGCCCGTATGGCAGCCCTTATGCGGTGGGCGATGGGGGGAGAGTGCTGCCTCCCCCCGATGCTCCCTCCCCAGGAGGAGTCTGCCTCTGCCAAGACCCCGCTCCCCCTGCACCTCCCTGCCGCCCTTCCTCGTCTTTGGCATCACAACAGGGGCTGTGAGGAAAATCCCATCAAAATCCTGACGTCCCGGGATTCTGTTCCCCTTTGGGTTTCCCCATCCGCAGAGCATTGCTGTTAACCTGCCACCAGCACAGTCCCTCTGTAACCCCCTTCTCCCAGCTTGTTTTCTTTGGAAAGGCCCTCGCTCCTGCGGTTGCTGACAAAGTTTCTTTGTAAGCATCCCGCGGGCTGTCAGTGCCTCCTTCCCCAGCCCGGCCGGCAAGGAGGGCTATCACTAATGTGTGTCATTCATCAAAGCAAAATTACATGTGTCCCAAAAAAAGGACAGCATGCAGACAAATTACAGCATGCAGCAAATTGCTTACTTGCAGAGGAAAAAATACAGCACACTGTTTTCTTCCCCTCCCAGAGGTGTTTAATTCAACATATTAAGACTGAGAAATCTAATTATAGCCACAGGATGGGGGAAACCCAATTGCGGTGAGGCACAGCTCTCGCCCCAGCCGGCGGGTGCGGCGCTGCCACGCCGTGCCACGTCCCGGCAGGGTCAGCCCGGGGCCTGCAGCGGGGGGCTCCTGTGGCACTGGCCAGGTGAGCCCCCCTGTGCTGCACCAGGGACGTGGCATGGCCACTCCGCGTTGCACCAGGGCACCTGGAGCCACAAGGGAGAGGAGATGCCGGGGCGGGGGGGCACGCTTGGGCCAATTTTTATTCTTTTTTTAAGAGTTAGAAGTTTAGATTGTTTTGGTTTTGGTTTTTTTTTTTTAAAGCACCTCTCTGTGTTTAGGGACATGCATTTCTCTGTGGCTGCGGCTCTGCTGCTGTGGTGTGAGCCGGGGCTGAGGCTGGGGAGAAGGGCTGACTGTGTTGGCAAACGGCTGGTGCTGGGGAAGGGGAGGCTGGAAGAGGACACACATCCCCACACACCACACCACACACACCACACACACCCCCCCCCCCCCCCCCCCCCCCCCAGCCAGGTGTCGGCCACATGCCCTGGGAGCCAATGGTCCTCCCAGAGCCTCGGGGCAGGGCGTGAGCCCAGCATGTCCCTGGTATGGCACCCGGTGCGGGTCCTCTGAACCTGGCCACCCTTGGTTCCCACCTGGCTCCCCCACCAAGAGCACCCTGGAGAAGGTCTGCTCCCCTGATTTTATCTTTTGGATCGCAAAAGCCCCTCTTACATAGTTAATTGATTTTCATTAATCACAGTCTTCTCATCTACTTGTTTATGTTCTTCACTACTTCACAAATCTAATCTGACATCTGATTTACAGATTTCAGAAATTAACCTTCCTCCAGTGTTTCTGTTTCAGTGTATCTTTATTTATTTACATTCCTGTCAAGTGCCTTTCGATAGGAATGATTTCCGCTTCTGGCAAGCAGAGGAGCCTATTGTTTTCCATGGAAATGTACAGTTTTGCCAATGGGGCAGAACCCAAATGGGTCAAACCGTAACAGCCTTACTGCAGCTCAGCGGCACTGGGCTGTGAGGCGTCCCCTATAGCTGGGCTGCAGCGCAGCCCCTTCACAGCCCGGGCATCCCAGGTGCCCGCCGGGAAGAAGGAGCTAATTGCAGATCCCTCTGCCCCGGCTTGGGCCTGGTGGGAGAAGGGCTGGCCTCCGCGCCGTTGGAGCTCTCTGGAGAAAGTGCAGCCCTGCGCTCTAATTTGGTTTGCCACGGTGACCTGTGCTCCTCGATCAAACAGAGAATAGCTGCCTCCAGGAACAGGGACTCTGTATTTCTGAAGCAACAGTTAACCTGGCAATGACATTATTTTCTTATTTGCAGAGGACGGTGTCTGCATTATTACTGAGGCACGGCAGAAATAAAGCTCTTTGGCTCGCTCCGCATTCAAGAGCTATTGTCTTTTACAAAGCATCATGCAAAGAGCAAGAGTAGCTTCTCCCATAGCGGCTGCGGTAGACCTTGCGAAGGAAATGAAAACAAACTGTGAACAATTCTTTATCAGAATGAAGAAGAAAACAAAGGGGGGAGAACAGTGAGGACACAATGCACCAAGAATTAAAGGTAATTTTGAAGTGGCCCCAAAATAATTGCCTCCGTTTTCCCTGGAGATGGTGGTGCTGCAGGCGGGAGGGGAGGCAGGGAGTGAGAGCTAATGGGTAGCACTGTGCAGAGGCAGCAATCCCCACATCCACGCTGGCAGCAGCGGCATGTACACCTCACAGTGCTCAGCCTCCGCACTGGGCAGCGGAGAGCAAAACAGCTATGCCTGAATAATATAGAACACATTTTTCCAGAATTCATATTGAAGAGTAAATAGTAAATGCAACAAAATGTAGCATGGGTTTACTGAAAGCTGTTGGTATCAGACTGATCTCATTTCCTTACTTAGTGAATGGTTTCTCCAAAGCAATGGCATTCATTCCATTTCATAGGACACCCTGTGGGAAATTATGAGCTAAACAGGTGATGGTGGGAACCGGTATGGGAGCCGTGGGATAGCGAGGGTGGCAAGCACAACAGAGATGATGACTTTACACACTTCAAGGGGGGATGTGTTGCATGAGAGGGTAGTTACTTGTCCTGTTTCTGAAGCATTGTTCACAGGACCAGACCGCTTCCGTATTTTAACTGTTTACCTTGACATAAGATGCGGTGACGTGCTGATGAAATTTTCTGGGGAGGGCAGAGCAGGACATGGTGCTGGGGCAGCCAGGTGGCTGCAGGCAGGGCGCTGCCTGGAAGGAAAAGCAGAGGTCATGCACTCGGGAACTCATAATTACTTCTGTCGTTAGCTGGAAGCATGTCAGTCGGGAAGCACATAGGGGCTGAAAGACCTGGCCAAATTAATCAAGCCCTGAGTGAACCGTAAGCCACTGCTGGGACGTGGCCGTGGAAGGTGAGAAGTCAGTGGCAGGGTGTATCGGTCCAGACAGACCAAGCAGCACCGTTTGGTTTGATGTCAAGGTGGCAGATAATCGTCCACCTTCCCAGTGAAATTGTGGGTGGCTCTACCACTACCAATGAGCCTGACCCCAGAGCAACCTTTCAGCCCTTCCTTGCCCTTGGCTGCTCTTGCCATCAGACCACATTAGAGCCAAGCGGTGGCGGGGGGGAAGCCATAACCTGCAATAACCAACCTGAAATAACCCGGGGGACTGGTTCCTGACCTCACGGGCTTCCTGTGAGCGTCACTCGCCTGCTGTAGCATGGGCGGCAGCCAGTGACGATGGCCATGTGTGCAGCCTGCACCCCTCGGTGCCCCGAGCTGCTGCCTCCTCAGCAGAGCAGAGGAGAGCAGTGCACCCGAATCCCCCCTGCGGTGGGACGTTCAGGGAGCTGCTGGCCAAGCCTATGTGCCCCCACAGGCCGGGGCACCGTTTGGCTGCCCCGTGGTTACAAACCTAGCCCGTGACCTTCCCTCCATCTGTCATCCGGCCTCGCGGTAATGGAGGGGTTGCTATTCTTGCTGCGCTGAATCCACTGGCACTTACCCATCCTGTAAACAAAACCAGCCCTCTGGAAGCCAGCAGACATCAAGGATGTAATTTAGTTTCTTAATAGCCTTGCTGAGGCTATTTCGGCACACATGCTGCGACAGCGGCACGACGCTCCCTACTACCTCGGCCAGTGGTCAGGGTGAGGGGCAGCGGGGCGAGAGCCTGGTTGGGGACGCACTGGTGGTCAGAGACCTTCAGCTGTGTCTGCTGTGTCCATCTCCATTACGATTATCTGGTTCAGATAATCTCTTGACCTTCCTTCGCAGTTGCTGTAGAGTTATCGTACCAAGCACAGACCTGTTGGTATTTTGTTTCCCTCTGAAACGGGAGGTGGAAAGCCCAGTTTTCCCCTCACCCAGGTGGTTCCCCACAGCAGCGTCCTGTCGGTGGTTTTACTGCAGCCCAAGCCCTGAATCTGTTTCTATGCTGGCTGTAGTCTGCCACAGTGTTGCTACGTGGCATACTCTTAGCCTCGGTGACAGTGCACCGTAAATCACTATTTATAAACATAAAATAAAGTGCATCCTATTTGAATGCGTTTGCGTTAGTTTGCTTTTGGTCTACAGAGCAATGCACGACTTTCAGAGCGGTGGGGCGGAAGGACGTAATGAGAAATATATCCCTTTTGGGTACCTCTTAAAAGCAGCCAGGCGGTTGTAAAGGGAATCTTTCCTCTTCATAAAATATTAGAGGCAACAATTAATATCTTGTCGGCATTTTGTATTTCAGCTGCTCCTTCTCCTTTCCACCAACCGCGAACCTCACAGCTTATTCACCCGCCGCCCCCGCCGCCCGGATTTCCGTGGTTCAGGCACCCTTCAGGAAGGCATTCGTTGCCATAAACCAAATGGCTCTGACAAAGGGCTCACGTAACCAGCTGAAATGCCATTGCTGGCATGCCGAGGCTACCGCGGTGCTGCCGTCTCGGCCCTGGCGTGCCGTGCAGCCCTTGCCAAGCTGAGGCAAGCAGGCGGGCGCCTGGGCTTCGGTGAAGGCACAAGCAGCATGCTCCTGGGCTCTCCTCCCCTCGCACCAAAACACGACCTGCCGGCACCGGCCCGGCAGCCAAAGGCACGCTCCAGCACCCGTGTCCGAATCCCCCTGAGCTGAGCGTGGGCAGCCTACGTGAGCACACAGGCTCAAAAATAAGGTGAAAATTTGCTGTCCTCGCAGCAAGGCTGCCCTGAGAAAGTGTTGCCTGGGTGCTAATGTTAGCTTTGCCTTTGAATGCTTCTGCTTGCAGTGTGATACCAATGTAAACAGCAGGTTTTGTCCACAGAGTCCTTTTTCCCGTTTCCTCCTCCAACCTGGCCTTTTCAGGGACGACTGTCACAACGTGGCGTTAGGGTGTGGGGACGTGGCCAGTGCACCCCTGCAGCGACTCTGATCTCGCCAGCAGCCAGGTACACCAAATCAGTTTAAATAAACTTCAGCCCTCTGAAACACTCCTTCACTAGAAACAAAGCCATTTTCCTTGGCACTTGCAGCTCTCCGTACATGCGCAAACGCATTCAAAACCCAAATTCCTTCTCTGAATTAAATTGTCAGCCTCCCACTCGGGCAGAGACATTAGCACTGACTGTGTAACATCAGCTCGGCTCTCTGTATAACATGTGAATAAGCCTTTAAAATTGTATATTCTATCCTGCAGCATTTATCTCATATTTTGATCCTGATTTTTCTCAGCTAAAATGCTTGCTGGTCTATTCGAGTGCCTTGATGGTTTACGTGCTTCTAATTTAGGATTCATTTGGGACTTGCCAGTTCTACGTTTGTTTGGTAACAGTTCATTCACGTACTAATACATTCTCAAGCCATGGATGATAATGGATTTCTGAAATTGTTAAAGATAGTGACAAAAGATTTTTTTCAAAATTCATAATGTGTAGATGTAGCGGTTTATACTTCCAAAGGTGGTCAGTCACCATTTTAATTCTCTTTTGGAATGAAAAAAAAAAAATGTTATTTATCTTTAGAAGCAAACACGGGGTTCAGGGGTAATTTTGAGAGTGGGGCATAAGATGACACTTTCATTAATTAAAATAAAAACCCATGTTGGCTAGGAAAATTTGTGTTGATACAATACTCCAAAATTAGCAGGGAATTGATGCCTGCCACTGAGCAGTAGGTCGAAACGCAGCGGTTAAAAGTGATGCATCTTATTTTCAGTGAATCACCTAATATATTGCCTTCATGAAATTTCTCACAAGTAGTTTGTGTTCTCAGCAAACCTTAAAGCCCAGGAAATACAATCTTTGAGGCCGGGAGGGGAGAAGGGAGGGTTCTGCTAGTCCCAGAGCTGCGGCAGAGCCCTGGTCATGAGGCTGCGGTGGGTGGTGCTGCTCTATGGGAGTCGCTGGGAACTGTGAGGCTCCAGCTCTGGCAACGGGCAGATCTTGCTAGATTAAAATAAATGACAAACCTCCCATCAACTTTGAGCGAGAAAAATATCCCATTTTTTCACGTGCAGTGCGAGTAATAATTAAAAGAAACATATGGGTTTTCAGCTGATGTACAGCCCCATAAGAATTATCAATGGTATCTTTCTCCCTGTCTGTGTCCCTGCCCCGTGGATCGATTCGCTTATCCAACGGCATTGAAACTCAGCAAAAAAAAAAGGCGCCACGCTTCTATTGTGTGCTTACAACTGCAGCGCTACCTTTTTCTTTTCTCAGAAAGAAAACGCAGACCGCCCTGCAATTAGCAGCGAAACCATGAATACTTTCTTCGTTAACCACAAATGGTTCTTTTCACAACGAGCGGGCTCACATATGTTCTAAATATGTTCAGTTTCATTAGGCGGCGAAGCGCTGTGTGGATCTGCTATTTTATTCAGGAAGGCAAACAAGAGCTGCATATGTGCAACATAAGTTGAGGAGAATGGGAAAAACTTGAGGCACTTGCAGAGTGCCCAACGTGCTCGGACGTGCTGATTTAATGCGGGATTGCTCCCAGCTCGTTTCCGTCAGCCTTGTCGCTAGCGGAGATCGGCGTGCTCGGGCCAGTGATGCTCCCACCCTCTGCCAGCCTGAAAGTCCTTTAGAGAGGTGGATTTGTGCTGCAGGTCACCGGCTTTGACAGGGCGGTTGGCCGGGTTGCCGGGGTCTGTCTCCGTGGCCCAGCGGCTGCCCCTCGTGTCGAGGGGCCAACTGTTCCGCAGAGCAGAGAGACCCTTTCTGTGCAAGGTTTACAAAAGGCGGCTGCAGCGGGATGTGGCGCTGATTGCCGCTGCCTGCGGGGTGGGGGTGCAGCCACCCCGAGTCCAGGCCCCCGCGCTGAGGGACAACTGGACCTCGGGGTGCTGCGGCAGTCCGCAGGCTGGGAGAGATGGCTGGGGGCTCCCTCAGATTTTCTCCCATTTGGAGAAAATTTGGAAAAATCTCTCCCAAATTTTTCCATTTGTAGTTTTTAAGGATTTCTTGCCGATTGCTTGCGCGTTCTCTTGTTAGCTGGTCAAAATGTTTCAAGTATTGGAAAAGCATATTTTTTTAGTAACTGAAAAGCACAAATGTTATCTTTTTCTTATTTTCTTCAAACCGTTTTGGACGCCGGAGGCAAAGCAGCATGGCAAGCTGTGTGTGAGCAACCCTCCAGCACCCCCACCCCGCACAGCTGCCCGCCGGATGGGTGTGCGGCCTCTGAAACCCAACTTCCCATATCAACACTTCTCCTCTTAGGGCTGGATCCTACCCCCCACATCAGTGAAACACCTGCAGTTTGCTCTGGTGAAGCTGCTGGTGGGAGCCGTTCTTCAGACCTCGGTGTCCCTTTTTTGTCTCTCCCCTGAAAGCGTGACGGACTGTTTTTAATCAATGTAGCAAGTTTATACAGTGTAGAAAATGAAGATTTGTGTAAATCACATTTTTATGTAAACACATACAGTGTTAAAAATATTCACACCCCTAAGTGTTTCCCATCATGTGTGTGCTAATGAGCGGATTAGGAAATATGTTTTTCTCTGTCTTATACGTGGTCCTTCTGATCTGCTTTCTCCCACCAGAAGGGACCGCGGAGGAGGCTGGACGCACCCGTGGGCAGGGAAGAGCTATGAGAAGCTTTAGGAAAGTGCACCGTGCCCTTGATCCCTACCCAGAGCTGGAGGTACCGCGTTACTGATGCAGTGTCACGGGACTTCGCGTTTGTCAAGGGGAAAGCTATCCCCTATGAAATTGCGACCCGTTGGAGGTATCTCAGGTGGGGCTGCGGAAGGTGACGCCCGTTGGGTGTCCGTCCAGTGCCTGCCAGTTGGCAGTGTCCTTGTTACATTGTGCATGCAAAGCGACGTTCCTCAGAAATAAGGACACCAAAATATCAACAAACAGAGAATAGTTCTCAGAGGGCCCCAGGAAAGGAGTGAAGGAGTTGTAAGAAATTAATCTGTTATTATTTGCTGATGGTCTAAGAGGTGTGTTTTAAATGCCTGATTTGTGGCAGAGAAGCAGTGGTAAAGCATCAAATCAAATAAAGCAGCGAGAGCTGCCTTTGTAGGAACAACCAGCGATCAATAAGTATCCCAATATCTGCAGCGACTCTTTTTTCTTCCCCTAAACCCAGGCATTGTATTAATAATGTCTTTAGCTGTGCATGGGTTGCTCCATAATCCTTGTGCAGTGCTGCCAAGCGGTCTTCACCTCAGCACACCCCGCGCCTGCTGCCAGGAGCTCAGGAAGCATGGAGTTAAATAAGTTTGCCGTCTCCTCCATCTGAACAATTGGAATCAGCAGTTTGCATTATTTTAAAAATGAATGCTCAGAATCAGCAATTTTCTTTTTCCTTTTTTTTTTTTTTAAGATCTTGAGGGTTTTTTTTATTTAAAGTGGAAAACTACATTAAGTGCAAGGCACTCAACAAAGAAACAGTCATAAAGCCTAAGTATTCTTAGAGTTATAAAATATGTCCGTGGTGGCAATTCTACTGCCAACAATGAAGTTTTAAGCATTAATATGCCTTCATTGCAGTTTTAATGCCTTAATATTGACTCTATAGCTCTTTTGGGTAATTTTGCTTTCTCTGGTACTTGAAAGGTGATGATGTCAGCGTTCTTCGTACTGATTCATATGCAGGTTGATGAAGCTGAGTTATTTATTGAGTTCCATTATATTTTCTATAAACATTAGTTCTCAATAAACAGAGACATTTAGCCGAGGGTTTATTTATTAAATAGGTACTGTACAGATGGTTTTGCCACACATGATGTGCTGCAGAGGATATTACTCAGGAATAATCAGCTGTGTTATAGCTTGGCTAAATTAATAAGATGATAATGATGAAATTGATGCTTTTGAGCTAGGCTTGGTAAATGGTTTTTGCATAAACAAACTGATAAATTTGAGAAGCAATTACTTGCTTGTCAAAGATAAAAACACAACAGGGCCCATTTATAGTTAGGTCCTATTTATTTTTAAAGATTGTACCAGATTTTATGTTTAATACACTGCAATTAAAAAATAATACTTAAATGAAGAATAATAAAAAACTAACTTTCTGAGCTCTCCTTCAAATTTGAAGATGCAGCATTGCTTGGTTAGACATCAAGTAAACTTTTTCAAGGCTTTCACTACATCTAAAAAAAATATAATTGTTTTATGAAAGATGCTGTCTGGAGTTGTGCAACACAGGCTCTGGCAGCGCTTTCTGTAGCAGTGTTTGCTCCAAAATCGAGCTGGATGTCATACAGAGAAACACAGTCTTCAATTCCCTGTTTAATGTGGATTTTGCTGCGGTGATCACACAAGTGAACAAAACACACGTGTAGTCCTAACCCACACCAAGTTCACGTAACTCTCTAATAAAATAATGAATTGTGTGTGTGTATGTGGAGATGTGCGTACGTATATATACACACACAAAGACAACAATCGCTTGACTTGTCTACTAACAAATATGCGTGCATTATGTGGTTTTATACACCAGCCCAAGTAGCTTATTTACGTTTATTTAGAATATGCTTAGAAAAAACAAGCGTCCAAGTGAGGTGCAGCCCCTCAGGTGGCCCCTCTGGAGAGATCCTCAGGAACTTCTGACACAGTCTATGTTCTCAGAGTGGCAGCAGTACTTTACAGTGACAGCGGTTGGTGATTTCCATCTGAGGGTCTGAAGACACCTTGTGACCATGCATTTGGCATTGTAATGTCCCTCAGAGATAATGTCTCCTCGGCGGGAACAGGCAGCTCCTGTGTGCACTGGTCGGACAATGATGTTCCTAATGATTTATTTTACCTTCTTGAGCGCGGAAGGAAGGGCCCAGCCCTTCAGGTGTGAGATTAATTCCTTCTTTCCCTGGAAATCACTGTGCCCCAAGGGCACCCATGTCTTCTACATGAAAATATTCCTGTGGGACGGTCTTAACTGGATTATACCTGAAAAGAGGCAACCTATGGCCAAACATAGCAAGCCACGTAGGCATGTCCTAACTTACAAGCATATGATTTCCCCGCCAAGGCAAAAGGCTTTTACTTGTAGCCTTAAAGCGAGCTTTTGCTTAACTGTTTTGCTCCATAAGGACCTAAAGCCAGTAGCAAAGCGTGTGAGGAGTCCGGCCCCAGGTCGTAACCCTGCCCTGCAGCAGTGTGTGCCGACATGGCCGTGGGCAGGAGGTCCTGCTTGTCCAGGGGGACTTCCCACCTGGAAGTGGTGCAGCACTGTTAGGAGGCTTTGCAAAGGGAGTGGGCGATGAGCCCGTCCTCCTGCTATTTAAAATGTCCTTCCATGAGAAAGAACAGATTTCTAACAGTCCTTGGCTGTAAGGGGTTTTTTTTTAGAAAATTTGGTACTGAAGTATTAGTGTAATGTATTCCATGATTTTATGTTAGCAAGTCCTTCGTATGTTTTCTTGCAGCTATTCAGAAAGAATTTAAAGTCTTACGGTAGCCTGAAACTCTTGGCAGAGACAAGCAGGAGAGTCATTCTCTGGATGCATGATGCCAACAATGGGTATGTAAAGGATAAATCATAAGGTATCATCACATCAGCAATGTATGTAATGTACTCCACAGCCAGACGCAGGTTTTGCTGTCAGCTGTTTGTTTAGGTTGGTTACCTAAATTATAATTATTCGTTATAATAACATGAAAGAAGGTAATTGGGTTAGCCTTAGAAACCTGAAATGAAGTTGTCTACAGTGTTTGTGTCAAAGGTACGAACCTCACTGACAAGTCCTGGATTGGATTCACGGCCACAGGGAGAGGCAGGCAGAGAAGCTGTGGTTTGTGCTGGTTTCACCAGGAAGGCAGAGCTGTTAAGCTACCTCAGGCAGAGCTTGGCTAGCTATTGAGCGATCAGTTTTAGCACATGAATAATCCCATTGACTCTTTCCATCGAAAACAGCTGCACCCACCCAGCACCTCCCTGGCCCTGCCTGTGGCCGGTCCGGCCGTGCAGCGCGGGTTTCGGTGCTGACCCATGGGGGAGCGGAGCCATTGCTCTCCGGGGCCGGCTGGGAGCCACACGGCTCCCTGCTGCAAACCCAAATGCCCAAAGCAAGGTGGCAGCCGCAGCCTCGGCCGTGCCCAGCCACCACCACCACCCCACGGGGAGACGAGCCCCCTCAAATGCTGCAGAGGGGCATAGGTGTACCCGGGACGGGAGGAAGGGCAGAAGCTCTTGCTTCCAAGTAAATATCCCTACGTGTCTGTACCCAAACTTTGCACGTTGTCCTTTTACAGTTTTGTCATGTAAATGGCTGTGCTCGCGGGATACAGAGTAGGTTTGTGTTCACAAAAATACTATTTATGTCATTATAACTATTTATAGACTTTCACAAACAGTTGTAAAATGTGCTCGATGGTCTGCAGGAAGAGTTGAAACAGCGCGACTTTGTGAAAATCCAAATCCAAAAATACAGTGTGGTTCAACCTGCGCAGCTGGGACAGGTTTGCAGGGGACAGGGACTTCCCTGCACTGTCCCTCCAGGAACGAACTGAACTCAGAAATTAGTGTGAACTGACACCCCTGCTGCTGAACTGAAATGTTTTTAGCAGAGCGCATGTTGAGTAGGGAAAGGGGAAGCCATTCCCATGCTGTAGTGCCACGCTTACCCAGACTGGGATTAGTGTGAGACGGAGCTGATGCCTTTCAGCTGAACTGCATGGCGTGCCTTAAAAGCGGGTCCTGGCAAAAGACTTGGGTGAGACCTTTCTTAAAAAAAAGTCTCTATATTCTTTCAAGTATTGCCGAGTTTCTTGTGCTGAGAAGAAAAAAAATGAGAAAAGTTGAAGTCACTTCAGTGCTTTCAAAATAAAATTACTTTTTCAGTATTCGTGGGAATTTTAGCTAA
Organism: Balearica regulorum gibbericeps; assembly: GCF_011004875.1. NCBI lineage: Eukaryota > Metazoa > Chordata > Aves > Gruiformes > Gruidae > Balearica > Balearica regulorum. The sequence goes on along the minus strand of NC_046189.1, from coordinate 12,242,897 downwards.
AAAATTATAATTGTTTTTTTAAAGTGCCATGTTCAAACAAAATAATTTGAAATAAAACAAGATTTCTGTCAGTGAAGATTTTCTCCTCCTGCACAGCTTTACAGTACCCAAAGATATCATTGATCAACAAAAACTGAGACAGAATTTTTCCAAAACATTGTCAAAGGTTTTGGTTGCTTTAGATGAGGTCAGTACTGAAGTTTGATTTCGGTAGAAGAGTCAGTTACGAGCTGCCGTTGCAAAAATAAAAAATAAAAAATAATGTGAATAGAGAGAAATCTGGAGCCGCAGCTGCGCAGGACGCCTGGGTTTAGGACTGGTGGCCACCAGCGAGCTGTGCCGTGCCGGCGCAGCGCTGTGCCTGGCCTCTGCCCATGTGGCCGGTGCCCGTCGGGGGCCACAGCGGCTGAGCGGCTCACTCTTGTTTCTCACCGGGCTGCGAGGAGCTGCTGAGCCACTTCGGCGTCGTTTGCTGTGACTCTTAAGTCTGCCTTAAAACCCAGCGTACGGCGGCGCTTTAAAATAGAATCATTCATTATTAATTAGGTCACAATAAAAAAAATCCTATGGATGCATTCGTGACGCTAAATGAGCCGATCCCAAATAATGTGATTGTAATGAATTCCAAAGGAATAAATAATGATTGGGCCATTTGCATAAAGTGCCAGCCACAGCTCTGCCGCTGCCCGCCCGCCTTCGCCAGCCTGGCACCACTTCCAAACCCACCCGGCCAGCCGCCGGCCCAGACACGGGGGTCCCTGGCCACAGGCTGGCGTATGGGGGTGGTGGGGTCTGTCCCACCATGGGGGAGAGCTGCGGGGGGTCAGGGTACTTTGGTGGCTCCCGCCGGGGCTCGCAGTGCCATCACCCCCAGGACAGCCACCCCACAGCCCTGTCGCGGGCAAGAAGCAGGATAACGTGGAAGCGTGCGGGAAGATATTTTTGCACCTCTTGCTCTAATACATAATCAGAGCTTTTGTTCCGTGGCTTGCACACACAAATTAATTAGAAATTTATCTGACCAGAAGTTCAGTTAGGCAGGCATTTAAGGCAGAGGCCATCCTTGTAAACGTATTTGCTTTCTTCGTCAGGGAACAATTATCTGCCCATTTAGGAAATGCAAAATTTGTTTCTATTTTAATAGACGCTCCTAACCATAAAAATATATCAGACCGCTTCTGATTGTAGCGTGCTTAAAAACCTCTGACAGGAAAACATCATTTGTAACCCCCCTCTTCCTACCCAGAGCATCACCCCGGGTGTTTCCGGGCGGCCGTGGGGCAGGCGGCAGCGCCAGCCTGCACCGGCAGCGGGACAGACCGGCACGGCGCTGGCGGTGATGGCGCGGCCACCTGGGCAAGCGGAGGGCCAAGACGGCGGGAAAATAAGCCAGGATGAGGCTGGAGGGAGGGAGGGAGGCGCAGGGAAGGAGAGCAGTGCTGGTGGGTGTCTGGGAGACAGAGCTGTTTCTCCCAAGCCGTGCAGCTGGTGCCCGGGCAGAGCGGCGCGGCAAATGCTGCGGCAGGGCGGGGACCAGCGGCTCTGGGGCACCGGCCACAGGCAAACCCCTCCGTCGGCCTCACCGGGTGTCCTGGCAAATAAAATAAATAGGTAAAGCAGGTAGCGGGGACGGTGGTGGGACCTGTTTTGTCAGTGTCCCCTTCTCTCTCAGCAGCCAAGCAGACAGGCGCGTCAGGTGCCTGTGCCCCTCTTATGTCTGCTGTTAAAAAACCCAGCCAGGGAATGTCATTAGAAACAGCCACACCATCTGCCTTTTCCTCCCCTCCCCTTTAAATAAGGAAACACCTTGTCAAACACATCCCACTAAATATCCCTAACACCCTCCCGCGCGCTTCGCGCTCGGCGGTTCGCGGGATCGTGCACCATCTGGACCCTCGCGCTACGTCTCGGCGGCGAGGCCTCGGCTCGGACCTGCCCCGCACGCCACGGACATCGTCGGGTCCGCGATGGCCGACGGTGGGTCTGTGCCACCCGCATCTGTGCGTGGCAGCAGGAGATCACAGAGTTAAGCAAAAGCAATGAGTTCTCGGGGGAAAAAACCAAAACAAAAAACCAGCAACTCCACTTTGTATTGTTAAACCTAGAGAATTAACCAAAGAGGACCTTAAACACAGACATTTATTAACATGTAAATGGACTGAGTCAGCAATTAGTCAACAGTCAGCATAATTGCATAATTGAATAGAATATAGTAATTAAGTTGCCATTTAATTATTCCCATTTCATTTAAGGTAAATATTTACTACGATCATTGTTTTTCCATTGTCTTTCGCATGGAAAACCAGTATCTGTGCAGATAGTCTGCGTCAAAGTTTCCCAAGAACTTTAAAAAGGCAGGTTGCCTCCTCCTGTCCTCGCGGTGCCAGTCCCCGATGCCATGGGTGGTGTGGCTGAGGAGCGTCGCCCGGCCTCCTGTGCTCGGGACGGGCTCTGTGGGACCCCGCAGGCAGCGCCTCCGGGCCCTGAGCCACACGAGGTAGTAGCTGGCTGTGGCCCGGGGGCTCGCCCTGGCTCTGTGACCTCCCACTTGCGCCCCTGCAAAGCCAGGCACTGTCTGAGGCACACACGTGTGTGTGCGCACACACGCACGCACACCCCCTGCTCACTGACCGTGCAGATGAGTCTTTGTTCTTGGTGATTACTGTGCAGACAACACACTCACCCGGCTGCACCGAGACACTGCGTACGAACCAGGCGATGTGCTGATACGTGAGATAGTGTTGAGAAGAGCCTTAGGAGATAGAAGAACATTATTTTAAATTATCTTGAACATAAAAAACAAAGTGAGGATTTGGCAACCTTGCAGCAAAACCCTCAAAACCAGTTATTCCTTTTAAATAAAAACAAAAATGAGAAACAGTAACTATTAGAAATCCCACCTGGTGCTTTCTCTGTGTTAATGATGCTTCTTAAATTGCATATGGGTAAATGGTAATTTTGTCTCACACCATTAAAAACTAATGGAACCCTTGATGATAAGAAATGCCATAGCTAGCTTGTTGGAAAACGTTTAATTAATAAAGTAATAAAATTATTGTAAACTAGTGCAGTTTCACAGAGGATTCAATGGGATATAAAACAGATAAAACATCCTTGAGAGTTGGTACAAGAAATAAATGCTCCTCTATAAAAAGCAGCTCTATAAAGTTAAGCTGGTCTGTGTTATACCGAGTTAAGATAAGCTATGGTGACAGTAAAGGTATTTGGATGAGCCTTTCATGGGAAGTGGTGGGAAAACCTCATGAGTGCAGGTGGGTGTATTTTTGCAGGAGCAGAAAGCCAGCGCCCCTTCCCCTGCGCCGGTGTGGGGCCGAAGGTGGCTGCTGATGGGAGCTGCGGCCCTGTGAGCCTAGGGGAATGTTTTGGTGGTGGTATTGGCCGGTCCCAGAGCCTCCAGAGTCACCGAGACAATCTCCGCTAGCCTGAGCGGGTTTGGCATGAGACACCATCCACCCACAGCCACTTTCTGTCTAATTTTTGTGAAGCACGTGGCTGGCAGAGAGCGGAGAGGAGAGGTCGGACACTTCACCCCCCCGCCCAGTCTGCAGCTCCGTGCAGGTGGCCGGCTGGTGGCACGGGCCATGGCTGTCATGGCTGCAGCACTGAGTATTTACACCCTGGTAGCTCGGTGCGTGTGTGTGGCATCCCAGCTGCTCCACGGGTGAAAAAGGGCTGGAGAAGCGCAAGCATGGGGAAAAACATGCTGGCAGCGAAGGCTGGGTACCGCTCCTCATCCTGCTGCTGCCCCCAGTCTATGCTTCCCTCCTCCTGGGGACATTTCCTTGCAAGCTTTGGGGATGACTCTCCCATCACTGGGAGACTGTACAGAGGCTTTCTGCATTGCATGAGCTGTGCCAGGCACCACTGGTACGTACACACCCAGGTACAGGAACCCGTAAGTCGTTGCACACACATCTTATGTATTTGCGGGTGTTTAGACTCAGGACAGATGTAACCTCACAGGTGCCCAAATTTCATTCAGTCCTAAGACCCGACCTGCACATCTCGCTGACAAGCACTGTCAGCTCTTTATTCAGGAGCGCTCAGCCCATGGTGACGGGACACTGGAGGAAGCAATGGCTGGGAGCAAGGCATGTGCAGGCACGTCCCAGGTTTTGGGGTGTTGCGAGAGCCAGTTGCAGCCCCTGGTGCTCGGCAGCCCCTGTGCAGAGGTGGTGCCGCTGGGGCAGGGATGCCAAGGGACGCCACTGCTCTGTCAGGTGCCACAGACAGACCTGGAAAGGTTTGGGACCAAGCTTGGCCAGTATTTTTCCAAACCTCCAATGACATTTTGTTATAAAGAGCTGGAAGTGTTTCTGTAGCGGGTTGGCGTGCCTTCTTTCCTCCCACGTCAGAATAGTTGATGCTCATACTGGGAAAGGAAGGACACTCCACTGTGCTCCCAGTGTGGAGGGTTTCTTTAACCAGGGCTTTGTACAAACCCCATCACAGCCACAGTCTCTGTCTTTCACGTAACTGAAAGAAATTATATTCCAGTATATACAACTTGTACATTGTTGCACCCCAGAGATTGATGCTTGTGTTCATTAACCTCTTATGGCTCAATCGTAACAAGGGGATGGTCAGGCCTGAGTCACACAACGCCTGCTCTCCTCACCAAGTCACTGCAGACATTGCGGTGCCCACCGATGCGGTGACGACTTCTGGTTAGTGTTTGCAGCGTCATCTACTTTTCATTTGAGTGCCTTTTAGTTTCCTCTGAAGTCTTCACCTTGATCCTTAGTTAGAAGCCATCCTGCTTGATCTTTAGTTTTAAAATAAAGTGCGGGGGGGGTTGTGTTTGTTGGTTGTGGTTTTTTTTAAAGTACATCAACATAAATAACACTGCTGACAATAACAGTCGCCCAGGTCCCCAGGTGTGACAGCACGCCGAGGGGCTCCTCGCTGCCTTTGGCCTCGGTGCATGGACAGACTGGCAATGTGAGACCTTTTCCCCACCCAAAGCACCGGCCGCCTGTGAGAAAAATACTGTGGTTTCCTCTTGTAGGCAGATTTATTTCTGAGGTAGCCTCAAACATGCAGGCGCAGGGAGAAGGCTGCCACTCGTTACTGAGGCAGTGTGAAAATGTTTATGGGGCTCCATAATTCAGCCCCACTGGCAACAGCAGCGATGGCTTTTTTATCTCCTTGGTGTGTGAGAAATGAAAGCATGAGCAGGAGTTCAGTGAAAGACTGGTACAGCCAAGGCTGGGATATTTGTTCCCGGGCAAACCGCGGTTGCTGTTGGTTTAGCCACCGTTTTCCCAGCTGATGTTTTGCAAACCCAGCAGAAGATTTCGCTTTCGCGGCTCTGGAAGTGAACGCAGGGCTGGAAGCCGCCCCTGCGCTCACCGGCAGAGTCAGGCCAAGCCGCCGTCCTTCAAGAGATGCTGCTGGTCCCAGGACTGCACGGCGGCGGGGGCAGTTCGGGGATGGAGACTTAATCTTTTATTTTTCCCATCTATCATAAGTATGTCATAAGATGATGATAAAATAATGACAAGTTGGTGGCTGCTTGAAACTTTTTTTTTAGCAGCTGTGTTTTTAGAATATTATAATTAGCCATCCTTTTGCCTTAATCAGTTTAAGATTTCTAAAATAACTAGGAACTTACTGTACCTTCTCTTGACATGAAGCTTCCCCATGTGGGGACCAAGACTTTATTTTCAGGAAGGGAGGGCAGAAGCAGCAGGGCAGAGCTAGAAACACACAGTCAGGTTTATCAGTAGAAATTACAGCATAAATTACTGAAATTACTGTAATAATTTTAACCTACAGCCATTGTACTACAAGCAGGAAAAGAGGTGACATTGTATTTAATCTGCACAATGACTGAGTCACTTCACACGGGCTCGTTTTCGCAAAAATTTAAATGAAGCAAGCCCGGTATTTGTCGGAAAAAAGAAAGAGTGAACGATGAGGAAAGAGAAAAATATTTGTCAGCTTGCCAGGGAGAAGCACGATTAAAAGCTGACTGTTAATAAAGCATGTGGGTGACAGGGCTGTCTCACCACGCGGTGCCGGCGCCTGTCTCAGGTAAAAGCAGAGGGCTTTAGCTCAACAACGCATTCCTGTCTGTCAATGGTAGGGTTGGTTTTTTTTTTTTTAAATGACATGTTTTCTTTTGGCAGATGGGAACAAGCCTTGAAGAATAAATTTTTTGGAGGCAGACAAATTGGCTGCCTGGAAATATATGTATTTAGGAACCTGTCAGGTGGCTGTGAGTGTCAGCACCGCCCCAGCTGAGCTGGCCGTCACTGCTCCGCATCTCGCCCGCTCCAATCTCCCCACAGACCCCCCCAAATCCCCAGCCAGCCACTGCCGGGCTGAAGCAAAAATGACAACTCCGATACAAGATTTGCTCTGGATATTGCTGATATTGCTTTGTGCCTGCCTTATAAAACTTCCCCGTTGGCTATTTCTCCAGCCAGGGGATTTTACCCAGATGAATGTGCTCGCCTCCCTCCCGCCGGCTGCCAAAATCCAACTTACCTGTAAGTGGAAATAACGCTGTGGCCCCCGGTCGATCGGAGCTGCAACGCTCTTTACGAGAGGAGGCAAAATAAAACCATTCCTCGTGTTAACAGCTGCGAAAGCCGATGTGCCGAGAGGTTAAGTGATTTGCCAGGCATGAAGGAGAACGGTGCCCGGCTCTCGGGAGCCCTGTTTCGGGGGGGGGGGGGGGGCAGCATGGGGTGGGTGGGGAGCCCCGTGGGGACCACAGACCCCGGGCATCACCACCAGCCTCAGCCCCTCGTCGCCTCCCTGTTCCCATGCCCATCAGGGCTGCTGGTGGAGGGGACCACCTGCAACCGTCCTACCCCCAGACCAGGCATAAGCGAAGTTTTACCAGCAAAAAAAAAATGTATTTTTCAAAAATCCCCCCCCCCCAAATTAGGTAGTGAACGGGGGTGCTGGGTTTTTTGAGCCAGCATCAGAAATAGGTGGCAGCTGGAAAGATTTTGTAACAACTCAGCAGCGCCTAAAAGTTGGAGGTAACCGAAGAGGTAGACTGAGCCAAAATCCAGATGCCTTGAAGCCCACATCAGCGCACGTGCCAGCACAGCCGCTCGTCTGCCTCGGGACATTTAGGCCTATTTACTTAACCAACAGGGATCGGCACCTTGTAAGAGCAATTCAAGATGTCCAAATCAGAGCCCAGGTATCTATATAGTCCTTCAACAGAGGTGGTGCAGCATACGTTACTACAGCAGAACAGTTAATTTCTAGGAATGCAATATTTACTGCCACTTTATTAGAGGAATATGCTACAAATGAAGTGGCTACGTCTGTGCAGGTAGGTAATAAATAAGGTACGGTAAAAGGCACACTCAAAAATACGCAGCGTTGTTCTCCGGTTTTGTAGGGTCGGTAAAACTGGTAGCAGCTCCCTAGCAGTGGCTTCATCTCCACACTCACAGTGTGTGTTCTTAACACCTTCCTTCACTGCAAAACTGAAGTATTTAACCCAAAACATACAAACAAATCTGTTATTCTCTTCCTTTGTTAACCTTCCGAGTCCTCTGAAATCTCACACGAGGAGAAAGCTCTTCCCTTTTTCTTTGTCTAAACGAAGAGGTTTAAACTTTATATACAAATAGACACGTGCCTACGTGTAAACCTACCCGTGTAATCAGACACGTGCAGCGCGCTCTTTCTCCCTCTCTATAAATACATATACACATATGTATATCCACAGACATACAGGCATGTGTGCATATGTGTGTGTACAAAGAGAAAGAAAAAGACTCTTAGAAAATGAAAGACAAATGTTAGAGAATGATATTCCCAAGCCCTCAAATCCCTAATCATGAGTTTGATGCAATATTTGCCCTAATGGGAAATGATAACTGGCACTATTCCAAAGCAAACCTCGAAGAAAGGAGCAATAAAAAAGGAAAATGCTAGCTTGGCAGTTAAAGAAAGAGGAGCCGAAGCGAGAACTGCTGTCGGAGATAATAAAGAATTAACCACAAACCCCTTTTCTATTAAGCACAAAAAAGGATATTAAAATAACATGCCCCCTCCCTAAATGTTTCAAGGCTTGAGTCATGCTTTGCTGCGCAGCTTCCCCGGGACGTTCTGAGTCACAGGGCTGCAGCCCCGTGCATCCCGCCTCCCCAGCCTCCCCTCTCGTGCGAGGAACGCTGCTCCACTCCAACGCACAGCAACTCGCTTACAATCATGCTCCTTTTTTTTTTTTTTTTTTCTTAACTTACACAGTATGTTCCAAATCTGGCCCCTTCCAAGGAGAGGGAGCGTGGTCGCAGCCCGTGACCACGTGGACCTTCAGAACTGGCTGTGATAGACCAGCTTTCATGGGCTCCCTCTCCCCTTCTCTCCCCTTGGGAGCCTACGCGTTGCAAAGCCCTCTGTACAATGCAGCTTTGCTATGTTATCCATACTGTCCATAGGCACGATGACAGCCGTTAAGTATACAGCGAGTCTTAATGCTCTCATTTCTGGCTATAGCGGCAAACATCAGTGCTTTTACCTTCGCTGTGATTTTTACATTCGGGGCATTTTCTCACTTTAAAAATTGATGTGATAAATTACATGGGAAGTGTCACGGATTTGGGACAAAAAAATGGTGCAAAAAATTGAATCAACAGCTGCTAGATATAGGAGAGATGAAAACAGGAGGGAGGGCTATGAGTCAGGAGGCACTTTTCCATACAACGTCCCCCTTGGGAGCCTATGGGGACATCCCGCAACGTTACCAACAAACGGAGACGCTGCTGTCTGCCGAGATTTGTCTGACCGAGGTTAATAGGTGCTGCAGGAGAAGTGGGGCTGCCGCCCAGTGCAAGCATGTCTCCGCACTGGACGTGCCCTCCTGCAGCGCTCCCCAGCCAGGGACGCACCGGGGGCCCCAAATCAGCGCCGTTTCTGTCTGGTCTCGATACGTGGGGTATCGGTAAATGGGATTTTGCCCATTTCATGACTACCCAACCCATTTTAACAGCAAGATCCAACATAAACATCCCTTGAAATTTCCACCTCAACTAAACAGCAGCTTTTACTATGGCAGTTTTAAACTTGCGAAAGCAACGGTACTCAGTGCACTACAGACCCAACAGGCTGAAATTACCCCTTTATATCAAGTCAGAGAAACCCTCAATAATCTTATATTTCAAAGCCATTACGACCTAACTTTGGTTCATTAGCACATAGGGAGGCATTAATCACATGGAGTAATGAAATGTAACAACTCCTTTGGTACTTTCTTATTATCTGGGTCTTTAATATGCAGTTTGACAAGAGCTAGGCTGTAGCAGCTCTAACAGGGTTTTGTAGAGCTGGTGGTCGCTTGTGCACTAGGAGTGCCCCAAACCCGAAAGGGCACAAGCCAAAAAGATGAAGATGCAGCAAGGAACCGCTAAGCGTTTATCATAAATGCTAAACAAAGTACGTCTGCCGGTAAGAACTTATTTTAAAAACCAATGTGTATATTGCATTGATTTTAGTCACTAAGAGGGTAAAGCTTTAGAAGGAAAAAAGCCCCCTGTACAAGACTTTTTTAAACCTAAACTAAAGTCTTTTAGACTTTTAAAACTCTTTGCGAAGGAGATACAATCCACAACTCAGGACACTAACGCAATCTATCTTTCAGAGACAAAAATCAAAACTCCCTCCTGAGCTATGTCAGTGCAGAAAAGCAGAGTTAAACATCAGCTGCTTTTATCTGAGTGCCTAAATTTAAAAATACTTAACCAGAATGATACCAACTATCACATGGTTTGAAAAACAATACTTTCTATGCCAGGACCAGTCTAGGTTAATTTCTAAGCTGGGCTTTAAAAAAAAAGATCAATAAAGGTGTAGGTGGAGAGGTTTAAAAAATAACTGCTGGAAATGGTGAGCCAAGATCTTTAGAACAACTTGTCTCTGCCTGAGGTACAGGCAGGCTGGTTTTCAGAGCAGTCACCTACAACTGTGGTGTCAGGAAGCAGAAAAATACCACCGGGAGTCATTTTTAGCAAAGAACACCAACAGCTCCTCTCACATTCGCATCCAGTGAAACTCCAATCCGGTTAGATTCATTGCCAAATTATAAATTCTTATTTGATTTATCAATCACAATTTTATATTGTTAATTCATATGTTCATTAGACAAATCTGTCCCTCCAAGGTAATCACTTAAGGTACTGCTGGCATGTGAACATGCACAAATGGATAATTCTTAATGACCTTCCAAGTTGACATATTTTTGGCATCAGTTTTCTGTATCCTAATTTCAAGCTGCCTCTCTGGTGTTATCGTAGGGCTGACTTCACTTAAGAAGGAGGACTTACAATTGGAGGTCGCTATTAAGATCGTTCCCATCAGATATCAGCAGAACAAGGGAAAATTAAATTTATCTCCTTGGATGAAGCCCCCGTGTTTCTAGCTGGGGAGATCGGTAAGCAGTCCTCTATTTCAGCAGCCTTGAAAAGAGGAGAAAACGTTCACATCATACAGTTTGACCAGGTTTGTGACTTTTTCAGTACTTCCACAGTAAATAATTTTTGGCCTGCAGATGCTTGGTGCAAGAAAAAAAATTAAAAATTTGGTGAATATAGGTCATCCAGGCTTCTGTTCTGCATGTTGTCCTCTCACGAGGCCAGGCCAGTATCACAGATCTTCTACTGCAGGTTAACGTGGTGCAAGTGAGACACAGACCAAAGCGCACGTGGCGTAGCCATCTATTGGAGACGTCCAGTGGAGGAGCTCACGCTCCCTAGACCTGTAGATGGATCCGTCACTGGCTGTGAATGCCAGTTTGCAGCATTATACTGGGATTAGGTCAACTACCAGAGAAGCAGGAATGTTCTCCATGTTCTCAGTTGGATGGATGGGATTTGCCCAGCTGCATGACCGTTATTCACGGTGACACCCAGCCTCCACGAGACCAGCTCCGGCCAGGCAGGCGTTATCCCCGCTGGGGCTGCACGGGGTCTCCACCCGCAGCCTCGTGCCGTTACTGCCGCTCGTCCAGTGCCATGGAAAGGGGGGGCAAAAAAGGCAGTGTCTTAAACACAAGGTTTCCAGGGCTGCCAGTGTTTTCATGGTGCTTCCCAGAGCAGATCTGGGCAAGGAAAGAGCAATTTCTGGCACTTCTCAGAGGCTAAAAGAGATGGGAGGAAGAAATGTGGGGGGAAAAGCTGGGGTAGACACAGTGCCACCATCCACTGAGGCTGGGCGATTGGCTTTTGTCGTTTGGGCGGCTGGCTGGGAAGGGAGCGAGACGGGACGGGGAAAAAAAAAGAGCCAGGAAAGAGCCTCTCCCCAGCTGACGGCCGACACAACCAGCCCGGCCCCGCGAGAAGGAGCCGATGGGGCGCGAGGCGGCGGGGGCGCAGAAGAAGCCGGCAGGGACGGGCGTGCGACGTGCGTCCCCTGCGCGAGGCAGGCTGCAGGCAGCGCCCAGCTGCCTCCGAAAAGTTGAGGAAAAGAGTTTGCATCCCTTCCTCAAAAGCACAGCTCGGGTTGCAAATCCAAATGTATGGACAAAATGTAAATGCATTGTGACAAGCTGTACAGAGAATCAAAACAAGGAACAAGGAGCGTATGTTTCTTTTAGAGAAATGTCCTTTATCTCGCAGGCAGAATGAAGCGTGTGGCATTCAAATGTTAAGATTTTTAGACACTTTCATGAAATACTAAAGAGAAACCAAAAAAAAAAAAAGAAAAAAACAACAAGAAAATAACCCAAGTCCGTGTCACTTCTCAGCTAGTTTGGTTATTGCTGCTCCTGAGTACTGTAACATATGCACTTTCCCTTTTGAAAATGTATCAAAGTTGTTATTTTGGGGGTGGGATAAACTCTTACCCATGCATATCTTATGTTTCGAAGCCAAGAATGCTTAAGAACCTGCTCTGGATCCGCACATCAGATGCATAAGTGATTAGTGACAAGTGACACAGAAACAGAGAATGTGCTGTGTTACGATGAATAATAAACACGCGCAATTTATGCAGGCAGAGCGAGCGGGGAGATGGCATCCTGCACTTTTTCCATATAAATAATGTGAATCTCTCGGCAATGGAGCCAGGCTGACCGGGGAGTTTCTCCGGCCCAGCAGCCGTGCAAGTCGGTGGGGAGCGAAGCGGGAACGGGCGAGGAGGGGTCGCCCACGAACAGGGCTGCTTCTGGTTTCCTGTGGGTCCTTACAGAACGAACTAATGGCAATTAATTGTCTCTGAACTACAGTAAAGACGGGAAGAAGCTTTACAGTTAGCAAAATTGTTCACTCTGTGGGAGAAAGGAGCTTTAGATAAATTAAAATAGTTCACTGAAAATTATTCATATTGCTTTCTCCTTCCTGGGTCTCTGGAGAGCATCACTACAGTGCCTGTTGTAAAAAAAAATTGCTTTGTGATAGGATTGGGGACATCTATCTGAAAAAGCAAATGACAATTAGTTTTTGAATGAACAATCTCCATTTTTTAGATGACGTTTCTCCAGGCAAGGTGAGCGCATGCTCCCGGGAGGCTGGCAGGGCTGAGGCTGAGCTGGCAGCAGCGTGTCCCGAAGGGCACCTTACCGCTCTCGCGTTCTCCATTAGCAAAACCACACATAACCCCTAAGAAAAAAACAAATGCCAAAGCCAGACAGACATTCGTCCTTAGCCCAGCTCTTGAGCTTTTCCTCCTGCATGTGCCCGGCCACGCACAAGCACCAGAGCTGCGGGGCGATGCTCACGCGTCCTCCCTCACCCCACATCCCTCAGCCGGGGGGACAGTCCCGGGCTGGCCACGGGGGCTCCTGCAACGTCCCTGCTTTGCCGCCTGCTTCCCTTTGCCCCATACTGCCATCTCACAAATAAGCCATCCTCCGGGGAAAAGAGAAATATAAAAAAAAAAAAAAGAATTAAAAAATATCCCAAATGCACCCGCTACTTAACTCTGCACATTTTTTTCCTGGCTGTCCTGGCCTGCCAACTCCGAACAAGCTTTTCTCTCTCTTTTTTACACTCGCTCTACACTTCCAGAAATGTACGCACTTGGATAAAAGTAGAACTGAGAGAGGAAAATGCATATTCTGTTAAATAAAAAAAAGACAGTTGAAAAAAGTGTCTAAAAGATGGATGCGTAAAGAAATCATACTCATACTTAAACTCCGGGTTTGAGTTATATAAACTGAGCCGTGGTAATTACCAAGCTCCTCCGGATTAATAAACAATTACCATAGTAACTACACCATCGTATGAAACCTATGCTTATGAATTTTTAAAGCATAAATGGAAATACACGCCAGTTGAAAAAGTCTCCTATTTATTTTGTTCCTGGAAGACGAGGGAGACAGATCCATTAAAGGATCCCGTCAAGTTATTTCTTCCTCCGCTGGTTCCTGCAGCCACACTTCGGACAAGCGCCATATATTATGTACTAACTAGGAAAGTCCATTACGCGCGCGGGGCCGTGGGCTGGCGAGCGGCGGGGCCGGCCTCGCGCCCCACTCCCCCGGCAGCCCGTGTGCTCTCACGCCTCGTTTCCCCAGAGCGTTTGAGGCGGCGTGATGCACCTCTCTCTTTGCCAAAAGTTAAAGAGTTAGCCGGCACAGCCAGTTGTCCCCGTTTACCCAATGGACTCTTTTTATTTTTTTTATGGATAACGTGTGAGAAAAGAGCTCGGATTGATGTTGCGTGACCACATGTGGGAAAGGCGTCTCCATCGAATATTTGGTAAGCAGACTACCATGAGGCAATGCACGCACCCAAATCTAGCGTTCCACGGCATGCTGTGATTGAGGCTTATTTCCAGTGTATCCACCAGCGTCCCGCCGGGCCGGCCCTACCGCTGGGCACGCTGCAGCCTATTTTCCACAAATGGAAAAAAAAAAATCCAACGTGAGCTGCTGTCATGCCAGCGCCTTGCACCCGGGGCCGCGCCGGGGCACGCGTTCAGCCACGGGGAAAGGGCTTCGCCGCAGCCCCTGTGCTCCCCCTGCCTCTGAGCCGCTCCCGCCAAAACGTGCCCAAAGGTGCCCTCGCTTGCTCACACAAGACATCAGTGATTAAACGCCATCTATGATGTGCACCCATGATCATTAAAAAAAAAAAAAAAAAAAAAAAAAGGCTTTCTCCTCCACCAAGGCCAACTCTCATATTTTACTATCATAGCCGAAAATTTGGTTTGAAAGTTGCACTCTTATTTCAAAGCTTTAACACAGCTGAGCCTGGCTTTACTGCACTTTGCAATTTGTTTGTAACATGTAAAAAGAAATATATCAAAATGCCAAATAACCGGATTATATATCAACCTGTTGATAATTCTGACAGGAATGCTGAAAAGCAGCATTGAGTTAAAAAATACTGTTCAGCATTTGCAGTAATAGTCTAAAACATGAGGTGAGACCTCTACGCTTCAAGTTTGAGCCGCTTACTTTTGATAATTTTGATGAGCTGAAATAATATCCCCCTTTGCAAGAAAGTATTTCTTCAGACACTCCGAGAGTTAGGAAAGCCATTAAATCCTTGTGGATTGAAGGTAGAAAAATAAATTGTATGTATTTTAGACTTTGAATGATCTTCCTGTAGCAATTTTCAGGAAAAAAACCTATGAAGAATTCTGCAATTTTAATCTCCTCAGTAGCTTCCCATTACTAAACAAGCAGAACGCCACAGTACAAATGTGGATGTTACATGTCATCTTGATCTGCCGTTTTTTTCTTTCATTAAAGCTTTAATGCAGCAATTATGGCTACGTTGCCCTATAAAAAAAGGAAAAGGCAGTTTACTTTAAAAAGTGAAATTGCATAGCCTACTATTTAATTATACACAAATGTAAATGGCCTATTTTTCCATAACTGGTTATTACAGCACTGTTTTACTTTCTGAGTTTTCACAATCTCTAAAACCTACAACGCTTCCTGCTATATAATTGTTTTGCTACATTATTGTTTTCATCTTATTTTTTCTTTTAATGCGAGAGCAGCGGGATAAATCTTGGTTTTAAGCCAGCCAGTACTTCATCTACTTAAGCTTTTATAGATGAAGATTGCTGTAATTATCAGAATACCCGCTTATTTCTGAAGTATTATCTTGGCAACCTGCTGGCATTTACAACCAATTAACAAGCTTTGCCCATTAGTTGCATAAGGGGTATCACAGAGTAAAGCCATTGTGTGCTAATTTTCTATTTTAGATAATCAGTTTGGCCATCCAAAATGGAAAGGGGAAGAAAAGAAAGGTTTGACACCCAGTGGCAGACATGTAAAAATGACTACATGCCTCCCAGAGACAAAGGTATCCAGCGACTGCATGATTGCTTCACTGTCGTCACCACTGGGTTTTAAGTATTTATTCCCTTTGTCTCTTTTGGAAGAGAAAATAGAAAGTACGGCTTCGGCAAAGTAATCATGTCCTCTTTTTATTTTTTAAACAGACTGGCTTCTCCCTCTGTCCTCTCAGGCTTGTAATTTCACCAAATTGTACCAGTGTTAAACATGATTTCAGGGGGGGGCGGGGGAAGAAGAAGAAGAAGAAGAAGAAGAAGAGGAGGAGAAAGCAAGAGAGAAAGAAACCTGGCCACCGGTGGAAATCACAGCCTTCCTCTCCTAGTCCCAGGGGCCGAGCAGAGCCCTCGCACCGAAGGCAGCCCCTCTCGCGCGCCTCGCCAGCACCACGCTTGGTTAAAGCCATGTGCCGGCTGGGGGTTTTAACCAGGCGCCACTATTAGCAAATGGGCTCCCGGCCGTCCTTCGGCTCCCGGCTGCTGAGCTGCGCACCAGCCCCAGCCGTCTCCTCCCTGCCCCGGAGGGTTTGGGGCAGGGGCACCCCGGCAGGATGCTGGCTCAGGGAGCAATGCTGGGCACTTCTTCTCTCTGGGGAGAGGGGAACACAAAGCTGTGAGAGTTTGGGGGATATTTTTTTAAGCATTGACCTTTGGTTAAGGCACTGTTTGCTTTCCCTGTTGCCTGGTGCGGAGCGGGGAAGGTGCTTCTGCATGTGGGTGCCCGGGGCGGGAGGATGTCCCTGCCCATGACCACAGTGCTGCATCCCTATAGCATCCCCTGAAACGCTCATCCCCACCAGCCCCATCTCCAGAGCTGCCCCATGAACACCGCAGCCCTGTTTCACCGCCACATCCGCACGCCCTTTGGTCGGGTCCTGCCCTGAGCACGGCCACCGTAGCCCAAAGCTGGCAGAACAGGGATGTGGGCACAGCCTGCTCCAGCATCTCAAATCAGCACTGCTCTGCCTCTACCCCCGCCCCAGCTCCTGCCTCCCCCTTCCCACCCCACCCCTGCTGCCCAACCGGCACCCGGCACAAGGCTCGGTCCTCCCCAGTCTCCTGCTGACCCCAGGCCGTAAGCTCGGCCTTTCTCTGCATCTCCATCCCACCCTGCCCGCGGCAGCCGGGACCATAAGAGCCCCCTCTGCGCCAAGGTGGCAATGGGCAAAACGGGGCTCTCATCCTGCCCAGGGAGCCTCAAGGTAAATAACGGCGACGGAATGATTATGCTGGAGGCAGCAGGGCTTGCCCATTTAATTGTATATAAAATTAGATGTTAGACCTGGTATAGATGCCTGCGTTTTGTAATAAGGATAGAAACTAATCAGTTTAAAGATGAGCACAGTCCTTAAAGCATGGTTAGATCCCATTTACTCCATTGAACAGAACGGGTGGATGGTTCATGTTGTAAAATGGTTTTATAAAATGTAGCGAACTGTACAATGACGTGTTTTATTTGCCTCCTGTGGTTTAGATTCATATTTTGCTTTAGCATAAGTTAAACAAAATTAAGACTATGATTATGCTAAGAGGATGCAGCCAGTAAAGTAAAGATAGAAAATGTTGAACTCCTCGAAGTCATAAAGAATTATCAACTGTGCAATTAGTAAAGACTGAACATATACACTGAAGTCTATTAAGTCATAAATGAATGAGAAAAATGTTGTGCTTGGCAATTTGATGTGTATATTTGTCTTAATTATTTTAAATTAATTGCTATTCACTACAATCATTAGAAAATTTAAGATTTAAGTAAGGTACAGCATAAACCCCCTCCTATAAAATAAATCTAGTTATATAGCCAAACCATTTTTTTAATTATTTAGGCTACTGAAAAGGAAGAAGTAAGAAGGGTTGATGAGCAGAGCACTGGGGACAGCTCGGAGCTCCTCACAGCCTGTCTCCCGGGATGCTGCCCCAGGCTTGAGGGCACCGAAGCCCCTCCACTGCAGCAGGGAGCACAGATGCCCAGGCAGCCCTCTCTCCGGCCAGCTCCAGCAGCACGAGAGCTCGCAGTTGTCCCCTTTTTGGGCACCTGTGGACAGTTTTTCCCCCCGCAGCCCTGGCCCAGCCACAGGGCTGCTCGCAACCCCCGGAGCGAGGCAGGACGCCGTCAGCCCAGGCACCACCGCCAGAAGGCTGTTGACATTTCTCCTCTGCGTGATCAGGCAAAGATTATTGTTCAAATAAAAATAAAAAATAAAAAAAGCAGATTTCTCCCAGTCCTTCACTCCTGAAGGACCCTTGAGTGATGAAGCTTATCCCAAGCCAAAGGAATAAACGTTTTTGTGAGTGGCCCTTGTACGATGTAAGTACCATGCCGGTGCAGCGGTGTCCCTAGCGCCAGCTACGGCGCTCTGCGTGCCCGGTCTCTGCGGGCGGCAGGGAGCAATGCCCCGCAGAGGTGCCACGCATCCCGCGGCAGGAGCCCTCCCTGACTGCCCACGGCGCACCGGGCACGGCTCCTGGCACCAAAGGGCGGGTGGGCACTGCTCCAGGGCACTGGCAGGACCCCGCCGCTGCCTCTCGTCAGGCACTGCATGGGCTGCTTGGGCTGCTTTCAAGAGGCTACAGCTAGCCAAGGGTAAGAACTGAATGAGGCGACGGGCCTCGGCCCAAAATGAGCATTTCAGAAAAGCCAGAGTGGTTTTTTTTCTGGTGTTTTGTAAATTAAAAGTTTCGATTTTTTGTTCTGAAATGTGATTTGGAGATCACTTGTAGCCATATTTAATTTCCTTTTCAGAATAAGGATGGTTAAAACCAGAAAACAGATATCAGAAGGTATGACCTTTTTCCTGGGTTTCCATTTTGCTAACAAGAAACCTGTATTTTAGGGGAATTTTTTTTTCAAAGTCTCAGGTGGGCCACCAAACTGAAAAAGCAGTTATTTGCCCAGTTCTAATTAAGCCATTCCCAGCCAAGAGTAGTGTGTCCCAGTAGCCTTACCAAGAAGATGACAGAGGCAACTGGAAAACAGGTGAGTAGAGACACTCTTACCAGAGAAATGAAACAGTACCAAAAAAAAAAAAAAAATCCCCATTATGTGTTCTGCATTTGCAAGGGAGGAGACACATTCCTCCAGGACTCTAATCTCCATCGCTAATATTATTATTAAATATTTACGTACCACCCTAAGTTCGCATGACACTTTGCAGAGATAAAAGATGCTCTCTCTGCACTGAAGATCTTACAGCCTACATCAGACAAACAAAGCAAGCAAAGTTAGAAAAGAAAGAAGACATGATGAAGGTTAAGAAACTGATCTAACACTGGTGACCCAAAAGCATTTTTACATTGTACCAGAGCATGGGCCTAGGGCTGAGGGAAGCTAGCGGCACCGGGGCCACTTTGCTTTCAGTAGCCAGCCAACCACCTTTCAAACCCACGGTGGTCGTGTGCACCTATTTCCCCACAGCTTTGACCCAAAACAAAGAAAATAATGGCATTCTGTAACCCCTAGGAAAATACTTTTTTTTTTTTTAAAAAATGACTTGTCTAAGGAAAAGAGAAGTTGGGCTGCCACAGTTCAGCCATGCGTTTTCCCAGGCCACACAAGTGGGAGAAAGACATGTACACCGCACCACTGAGCCGAAGATAGAAATAAGAGTTGCTCAGTCCTTCAGCTTGGGTTTCCTCCCTTTTGCTTAGTTCCCTCACTTCATTTTCGTCTCTGACAGTGCAACTGGAGAGCCCGGATGAATTCAGCCTTGCCTGTCAGACACACACGGCTGGGTCAGCTCTGCGTGCCCCAGCTCAGGGGCAAAGACCCCTTCTGCCCACCTATTAGTTTCTTTCACAAACTTGGTGACCAAGAAAAAGAATATTTCTGCTTTTTAAATTTTTAAAAGTAATCCTAGCCTAATCAATGACGCTGAGAGATTTCCCCAGGTTTCCTAGAAGAAATACAGTTACAGGAGGACCTTAGGAATCATGCAGAGAGAATTAGCGGCACTCATCGTGTCACCCGAGACAACAATGGGCAGGACACGCCAGGCGGAGGAAGGCGTAAAGCAATGTGTAGATCTGCAGACGCACGCATGCACGCGCACACACACACGCAGGCGTGCACACGCACACATATATATACACACACACATATGTTCCTAGCAATTCAGTTAGATTAATTTGCTCTGGCTATTCCATTATTTTACTGTAGTCCTTGTATAGTACTTAAAGAATCAGGTTAAGCATTTTGCATTAGATATACACAAACAATGCTGCTTTACCTCCACATGGGTGTTGTGAGACTTTAATTAATGTTTGTAAAGTGCTTTCAGATCCCCAGAAGAAAGGCACTATAGAAGTGTGAAGTCTGATTATTTCACAGCATACAAAAGTAGAGGTGAAAAGAAATATTCTCCTCCTTACACGTAAAACTACTGATCTCAACTCCTGCATTTAAAAAAACAAGATGTTAAGAAAGAAAAGAATTCTGACCATGAACCTACTTCAGGCTTCCCCTTTGCCTTTTTCATCTGATTTCTGGTTGAGTGAAATAATAAACTATTGTATTGCTGTAAACTCTTTGTAAGTAGATTTGACTAAGACAACAGAGTTCAGTGCCAGCAGCTACTCTGATCATTCTTTTAAATGGAAATTTACCGTCTGCTGCATCACATGGAAAAAATATAGAACTATTTTTCACAGCTTGTTCACTGAACAGATTATTGGAGGGAAGAAAAAATAAAAAGGCTTCATTTTCTACAGATCCCAAATCTCAGCGTAGAAAGTCTTGGCAATTTCCTTTTGAGAGGAGACAGATTTCACTTTCACATTGATTTAACAATGAGAAGAGCGTCCAAAATGAGGGCCTGATTCTGAACATCTAAATGGTTAGCCATGGTTGATTCAATAGCTTATCTATGGGAGCAAAACTACTCACATGCATAAGTCTATGTAGGATCTGGTCCTAATATAGAACCAGTTCTTGATGTCATAAAATCTTTTTTAACAGCATCTTGTGTTACATTTAATTTATTTCACATGGCCTCATAAAATAAGATAAAAGCTTGTAAGTCTAAAAGTCATATAAAGAGGATGAAAAAAAAATATCCTACCATGTATTTGTGTTTATTAAGTATTATCTTCATGCAACTTACAGAGTTTTAACTCCAGAATTTCCAACTTTTTTATAATCCTAATAACAGTCAGCTAGAGCTGCCAGTGCGTAATATAAACAGATTACAACACATGCGCTTTTTGGACAAGAAAGTCCTTCCCAAAGCGCTCTCCCAGACGGGTCGTCCCTTTCAGCCCATGCCTGCAGCGCCTTACGAAGGCGCCTTCCCAGCTCACCTCCCTCCTGGGCAGGGTGCGGGAGGCAATATCCCTGCCCCGCGGGGCGCCCGCGCAGCGCAGCTGTATGGGCCAACCTCCCAGTTTGGCCCAGGAAGCTCCACGGTGACAGGCGCAAGAAACTCTGGCTCGCGGCAAATACGGTTTAATCCGACGGCGGCCTAAAAAAGTGCATAAGCACCTCTGCAGGTTCACCTATTCTTAAACATAGACAAAAGCTCCAAACAGAGAAGTCTGTAGCAGAAAAACATCTTCGGAGCCAAAGGTGGCCTCACCCCTCTTTAAAAGGAGGCTACAGAGTGCCTCCCCTCCACCACTGAAAGCCGCTTTCTGCTTAGGTCCCCGGAGGGGAAGGAGAGGACTGCAGCCTAGTACCCCGGGACTTAGGCTCAGCTCACCTGCAGCCAGGGGGACATGGCCAGGAGGTCCCAGGAGGCATGCATGGTAGCTTCTGGGGTGTGAGCAGGAAAGTAGGTCCATGGATGTAGCTTGGCACCCACAAATTCCCCACAGAAAAGGGATGCCTTTCCCGATCTTTGATGGATGACATTTGTGGATGCTGGGAGGTAAGTGAATTCAGGGATGCAAGTCAGGAGGGAAATCCTGGTCTGCCTTCAGGGCTTCCAGTGGTGTGTGTGCTTCTGAGTGGTGGGGTGCTCCTCCAAGCTCGGCAGTGGAGCACCCAAATGCCAAATGGGGCAACTTCCTATTCACAGTGCGAGTCATTTACTTGTGCGAGCGTATAATAGAAATCATTATAAAAGTGCCTTCAGCATCTCAGAGCATGTCAGTGACTTCAGAGGGCTACTGGTATGAGAGTGTGTGTTTGCCAACAAGAAAAAAAATATTTCTAAAAATAAAAACCCCTAGTGCCCTGGTTCAGATGCCCAGTAATGGGCATCATAACAGCTATGGGACTGTTACTTAAAAAAATAAAAACCAAAACAAAACAAAAACCAGTTGCCCTTTTTTCCAGCTAACATTTCCTTAGTTTATCAATGATAACCATTTCCATAAGAAAATGATGAGGTCTTACCTGATGCTGCTGCTAGTAAAATGGTTTCACTACCAGAAGGCCATCGCAGGTCGGGACTGTTTTAGGAACCAGCAGCAGACCCATCGCCTTTCCTCCAGGAAGCACAAGCCAGAGGCAAACCCAGGAGTAATGCGGCAAGGAAACACTGCGCTTCCAACCTAAGCCCTGGAAAAGAAAAGTTACTTTTGATGAAGTAAAAGGATTCCTGAGGACAACTTTCAGTAAAGATAAACTTTAACCACAATCTGACACCACAGTCAATAAATAGCTTCAAGATAATCGCACGTACCTCTTTGGTAGGCAGTGGTCTAACCCAGGCAGAGATGCTTTTAGAACATGGCTGTTCTCACCAGCCCTTGATATTTTTCTTGCGATCTAGGCAACATCCACATTGAAAAACCTACGCCACAGCTGTCAGGGCTTCTCTCCAGCAGATAATTAAATTCCAACTCTATTGCCATTGTGACAAGTGAGCTCAAGTTTAGTGATACCATCCCTGCCAACTGAACAAGAATGAGAGCCATCGGCTGCATAGTCGTTAATCATTTTGCTGAAAGAAGAGGTGCCTGCAGTACTTACCGGCATCCTCCCAGGGTAGGTGTTCAGCCTCCAGGAGATATCTGACAATAACATGAGTACGTCTCAAGGGATGATTGCGTTTAGATCAGTGTGCTTACACAGGAAGGCCTGGCAAAAGTGGAGCAAGTCAACAAGTTTAAAGGACTTTCAAGATCTCTTCCAAACCAGAGAAAGGCAGGGTTTAGCTTGGGCGGTCGCAGGGTAGGGTTCTGCTAAGTGCAAAAGATGAAGCCATTGGTGTTTTCTCCTATGGATTGCCCTCTCAAGTTGCTCTTTTAGGTAAAGAGTTTATTTTTTTTCCTCTCCATTTGATTACAACATGCACATCCCATATTTTTGCAGATATGTCCATCTTCCTTAGAATATAGCTTTTAAACTGAGCTTATCCACCAAAAATGGGACTGCACATTATCTAGGACCTATTTAACTCTCTAATAACTGCTTTTTCACAGCTATCTTGCTTCATATGTAAATCTGTTATTTCTACGCTAGTTATTGAACTATCCAATTTTAAGTACGGCTAGAGGAAAACTGTAATTTTTTTTTCTTACAAGAAAAGAATACCGCTTCACTGCTAGCATCCCAGAGAGACTCCCCCAGTTAATAAAGAGTGACGAGGTCTCACGTTTAAGAACCGCATGAGCCGTATCTGTTCCCTTGCTTCGCCTGTTGCTCGAGCTAGCTTTCCCGCTGCAGTAAGCTCCATGGAGGCTGCCGTGGAGAACGCAGTTGCAGAGGCGAACATCTGCCTCTGACATGCTGTGCCAGCCAAAGGACAGCTCAGACCCCACACAGCCTGCACGCTCGCACCCGGTACTCAGGAGAAGGTACAGATGCCCTCCGGGGAAGCAGTCCAGGAGCCTGCTGCTAAGCCAACGGCCAGAAAACGCAGCGCATTTGAGCAGGAAATTAAACCTGACTCTCCCATCACCGCAACAAATGGCTCAACCAGCCTGCTATAAAGTCAGTTTCTTGGAAGTCTCTCCATCCACTCTTAAAACCAAACACCGGCACGCACTCTCTGAATCAACCCCGGCTGCCCCAGTCCATGGGACATCAGCATCGACAGCTCGTTGGGGAGGTCTGAGTCTTGACAGCACCTAAATACTGGGTGTAGAGACTTAAAATTGTGGCTAAATAGGTTGCCCCCTTTCTAGATCTCATCCTACGCTCCCAAAGGCTGAGTTTATTCTTCACCCTATGTGCTTTGCTTGCAGCGTTGGCTTCCCTGCTTGTCAACACGCCGATTTCTGAATTCTCAGTGCAAAGGAAGCCTTTCATGGTTTGGCATCCTCTTATATGTTTATGCTTCTCAAGATATATTCTCTAGCCAAGTCTTTAAGTTCTTACATTAGTCCCCAAGCCCAGACATCAATCTGTTGCTGATCAGGTCTTTTCACATCATGCTGCTTTTATCTGGAATGCTGTTTTTGATGCTTCCAGGGAAGCTCTGGCTGATGTTTTTAAGAATGTGGTTAATTTTTTTTTCCCCTTTTTGTTTAAAATGACACTTGAGAACAGCTATTTCTTTTAACCTTTTGCTTTTACTGTAAGACTTTAGCAAGAAATTTGCCTTATAAATGCTATTATACCAGGGGGGTCCTGATTTGCATCTTTGTCCTTGGATAGTGTAGAGGCAGCACAGGGGTCCACAAACAGAGAGAGATTGATTCCCCCCCCCCCCCCCCCTTTTATAGTCTACAATAAAAAGTTTCTTTAAAAGGGAAGAAAAGAGAGGCATGTGCTTAATATTGAAGAAAAGCCTGCTTGTGCGTGATACATTGGAGAAACAGTTCAAGAACACTTCATCCTCCTGCAACTATTTCCCGCACTTCTGCCAAGGTTAGGGAAACCTTGGGTTAGCTGCCGTCTGAATACTGCAAGCTGGTATCAGTCTGAACAAGTTCAGCTGACTGCTTAGAAGATTTTCGTCTTTATTCTTCCTCCTGTTGTCTCCCCACTTCGGCAAATAGAAATCGCCTTCATCTTTGGGGGAGGCCTCAGCCTGAAAGCACCCAACAAAGAGAATTCCCCGAGAGACACTGGCTGGGGGGTCAAGGTCCTTCCATTGAGTCCCCCAGCTCGGCTGTGCTGGAGATCAGCCAGCTGTCACAAAACGAGACTCTCTAGACCAGCATGATCAGGGACCAGGTGGGTCAGAAAACACAACAGCAGAGTCTGATAAATGACTGAAAAATTAGACAAAAAAAAAAAACCAAAACAAACCAAACCCCACAAGAAAGATCCAGTCCTCCCTCATATGTAAACTCCCATTTTTTTCCACCAGTGAAGAAATAAATAAAGTGGCAGAAAGCAAAAGTATCAAGCAAGTATGACAAACTTTACCTCATTTTTTCATCTGACTTTAAATGAAAAACACTCTCAGCCAAAACAATTCTTGGATGCCCATTGGGTTTGCACACAACTCTGACGTACAAACCAGAAGAGGAGCATCACTGGGACAGAGAACAGACCGAGCAGGGGATCCTCGCTCTGAACAGCTGTGGGACACCCAGGACAGCACGACTACAAACAGGGGATGCAGTCCTGTCCCCCCTGCTCGCTTCGGGGTGCTCCTTACTCTGGGAACCAGCCCGTTCAGTGTACTTTTGCACTGCTTTAGCTCTAAGGTCTGATGTATATGGTATAAGGTCTGGGTCAACACAGGGACTGGACAGTGTTTTGTCTCCAATGTATTGGATGATTAATCAGAGCCAAAAATTGAAGCATTAGATTAAATTTAAATTTAAACTTTTAAAATAAAAAAAATCTTCAAAAAACTAACAAATATATCTGGAGCGCCTCATGCAGAAATGGCTTGGGTCAGATCATTACATCATGGAGTATAAGCTCAAATGGGCTTTGACAGAGTTACAACTGTTCTTATCACCATGGAGCTGCCCCAGCATTTGTGCGGAGACAACAATACTCTCCTGAATTCATTCTGTGTATCTTACAGTGAGAGCCACCTGGGTAAACCTGACCTGCTAGTTCATGGGAAATAAGACAAAAATACAGCAAATTCCTCCTCTAATGGTCGTCGTCTTTGTAATAAAGATCACACCAATCACTGCTTTCTCTCACAGAACCATGGTCTGGGCCTAATTGTAAGAGCTGCAGTCATTTAGAGGTGGGAAGCGGAGAACATGGGGATGGGGAAGAGCTTGAATACTTCAGCAGATAAAGGAGAGCAACTCCTTCTTCTGTATGCTCCCTTGGGGAAGCTGCTGAAGACACATTACCATGGCTACCTACCTTGGTAGGCAATTCTTCTTCAGATATTTTGTGGCAGCAGAAGGGACCCCAGTGAAGGCTTTCTTCTTCTTCTCTCCTCCATGAGGAGATGCCAGCGGTTCCTGCTGGCCAGCCCACCTCCTCCCACAATGTTTGCACCCACCAGCCCCTCCAAAATCCTCTGCGGACCTGGGGCTGCCTGTGCACAGTACCGGGGTGCCGTGCCTCTGCTCCCTGGGAGCTGCTTTCCGCTGCTGTAGCCAAACACTGGAGATGAGCTACCAAAGACCCCACCACAGCCTTGGGGGCTGTCAGGGAAAGGACCTGGGCCCTGCTGCACTGGAGGAAAGCTCAAAGGCAGGACACAACGGGAGAAGAACCGGAGGAACGGGGGAAGAGTGCAGGTTCATTGGGGAAGAGGCATCCAGAGGGAGTGGGGTGTTCTTCATGATTGTCAAGTCCACTTTATGATACCACTTTTTTTTTCTTTCTGAACAACTGTGGTTAGAAACACCATAATTGGCAGTAATGAAGTTAATGACTAGTAACTGGCAACTACGTGGGCAGCTGGCCAGGATGGTGAGGGACACAGAGAGCCAAGGAGCCATGGCGAGGCTCCTCACCCTGCCCACCGCAGGGTGCACCCCATGCCCTGCAGCGAGTGGCTTTGCCCAAACACCCCCTTCGCTGGGCCAAAATGGGGACTGGCCGCCAACAGTTGCAGTCACCCCACAGCCCCGTTCTGGGGCTCCCCACCTGCAAACAGTGGCGCTGGGTTCCTCAGAATACCGCCTCACTCCTCTGCAAACAGCGCTCGTGATGCCCCCTGCGCCCCCCAAACGCGGCAGGTCAGGGCACGGGAGGAGAGCTCCGCTGCGCGCCTCTGCCGGCTCTGCCCGGCAGCCCCAGCCCTGCTGCAGTCACACTCCACCCCGCCAGCCAAGCGACTTCATCGAACACATACTCATTTAAGGATTACTCTAACGTTGCTCATTTCTAGGTCAATTATTGACTTGAATCATGTTAAAGTTTAACATAAATATGCTACCATATCACCTGTACATATATTACGATAATTATATGGTTACAAAATTCTTTTAAAATAGTAGGGAAACTAGCTACTACTGGAAAATAAAGGCTCACAGACTGCTCTGAAGCCCATGCAAAGAAATACAGATTCCCATTACTTTTGCATCAGCTTCAAATGGAAAAATCAATTTATATTATTAAACACATCTACAAATTAATTATTTTCCAGTTAAAATCTTGGCTTCCTGAAAGTGTTTTGTCTAACTTCATCAGAGAGAAAAGGGGGGGGGGGGGCGTAGAGGGTGAGCAGAGAAAGGAAAGGCATCGTATCATAAGCAGCTTGTAATGCTACAAACAACATGAGAATAATCTTTTTTTTAAAAAAAAAAGAAAAAAAAGAAGCACTGCTAACTTTTTCACATTTAGCAAACTTTTCAATTAGGATTTCTTCCTGGCTATTTAAATATGCTTGAAGTAATGATTTTCTGTAATTTGTCTTTTTCCTTTGGAAACATACCGTGCTATTGTCAGCTTTAAAAAAGAAGCAATTTTCTGACTTTTGAGATTGAGCAGGTCATGGAAAAATTACTACTGTGGGAACCTATAATTAAATAGAAAATGCAGCTGTACTTATGAAAAACTAAAATTAAGTTTATTCTATTAATACTTGATTCTAGAATGGTATTTGACTCTTCAGACACAGGTCTTAGGTGAAACTGTACTTTACCTGCAGAACATCACTAGCTGCACATCTACTTGCAAAAGCGAACATGATATAATATGCACAAACATACTGCCAATTATTTGCTGTTCATCTGAATTAGAGTCAGTATAGCATGATAGTCATTTACACATTTAGTCCCTTTCTTTCTTCTTTTCCTAGTATTGGCACTTCATCTTTGGGTGTGTTTTTTGTTTTGTTTTGTTTAAGGAATTCAATTAAAATAATTCTATGTAAAATCAGTAATGTTCATTATAAATTTAACTAGAAAAAAAGAGGTGCAGGAAGGGATTTTTGAACAAAATTATGTGGTACATCTGAATTGAATAAAGATCTCTTCCCAGCATTTGACTAGTCATGAAATGGAGACAAGATTCCACACAGTATTACGATACAAAACCTGGCTTCGTGCATATAGAAAAAAAAAATTATCATAGCTCCCAACTGAATGTTTACAGAGTACCAGATACAGGCTTTGAATTAAATTCTAAATTAAAATCTTGGAAAAAAAAAATATATGACCCACAATAGATTTTAAAACACCTAAAAACATATGAGACTAACAAAAGCCTCACCGAGACAATAAGGTAGAGATACTTTGACTAACAATTCATGAGACTTCTTCTGATGTCTGATGATAAAAAAATACTTGCACAGAAATCTTAACAGAACTCTATAAAAATAAAAGAAGGCCAAATTAGCCTAAAATAACACTATGCATTTTATTTAGTAATAGTAATAAAAATAGCATTTTTTAAATCATTGCATTTAGGATGACCACTTCTCATGATTTTCTAGGGTAATAATAGGTGAGATTCCACAACCGATCCTTATTGCGTGATATTATAGAAATTATTAAATACAAATGTTCTGTTATATACTATGCAATAATTTGTAAAACTGTATTTCCTTTAAACCTCTACTAATTCCCTAATTTTGGGGGCTGCTTTTTTCTTTTAATAAAGAGGAAGGAAATTTTCCATCTTTTTTTCATCAATCATTTTCACATATCCAGCTTTCTGTGCTATTATAAAGAACATAACTAAACCCATACAGTTGATATAAATATCTATACCCTATTTATAACATATAAGAAGCTGAAATCCTTTCTTCATGTGCAAAGTCAACTTCACTCTTTTTAATACATTTAACGTATTATATCTAATACAGCTATCCATAACTACTGTGAGAATGAAAACAGCGTATCAGAAATGGTTAAAAAAAAATATTTGTGAAGAAACGTTGTATACAACCCAGGAGAGATTTTTTTTTTTCCCCCCTTTCAGAAATGACTTGTGAGCAACAATGTCGTTGCAGAGAAAGCCCACAAAACCTATATCATCGCGTACACTGCTTGACTAAGATGGCCAGAAGTGATCCTAAGAGCCAGCAATATAATTACTTTGATTTCACATCTACGGCTTGCTTTCTCTCAGCTGCCTGTTTGGTCAGTGGCATGCTTGCTTTTTTTTTTTTTTTTTTTTCCTTCGTGCCGTGGAGCTGGATTTCTATTTTCCAGCTGCATATATTCCACGGAGAAAAGGAAAACTGATCCATGAAGTTCCTATTTGCATAAAGCGCAGAAACATCTGTCGCAAGACTCTTGTTGGTGGATTGAAGCATCAGGAGATACTGCCGTTGATCATCTGCCCTTAATAATACTGAATTCTTTTTCTGTCAATAGGAGCTTAGTTAGAGTGAGGGTGTTTAAGGAGGCAGAGAGGAGAGAGAATTTGATCAGAGAAGACATATTCTTACTATTACTTGAAATGAGTGATCGGTTACGTGCTGCTGTCTCACACAAACACTCACAAATGAGCTCTGCTCCAGGATCAGCAAATGCCCCGTTCCATCTGATATCAGTTCTTCGCAAATACAGCTCTTATAAAGGTATATGATGATTTAATCAGCATCCTGCAGTTGCCTACAATGCACAGCAGCTTTTTTTGTTAAACTTTACACAATGAATGATCCATGGTAGCAGAGCTAACATTAGAAAGTGCTCAATCTGCAGGGCTGTTTTGAGTTTTGATTTCAATTTAGGGAATCAAATAAAAAAATCTCAAGGAAGACTTATCTGTCTCAGATCAGGAAAATTTTCATTCTGTTTCTGTATGTATATATAATGCATGTCTACAATCATAAATATCAGGTGGAGCAGCTAATTCTTTTATACAGAATACATAAATAGAATAGAAACTCAGTGAAATATAATAGCAACTATTTAAAAAAACAGAACGACTATGTTAGGTGAAGTGTTATTTCTAAAATCAATAAAAGTACTTTGGTAATATACAAGGTTTGTATTTCTGTATTACATTTTGCTTTTTTTAATTACAGACTATTTTTAAAATTTGCTAGCTCTGTTGATATAATTGTGCAAACAGACTTTAGGCTGCCTCATCTCTCACACCACTGAGAGTCAGAAATCAGTCTAACCTATGGTACGCAGTACAAACAAAGTGCTCTTCTCAGCTCGCGTGTTTTGTGGAGTTTAACAGCCAAACTGAGAGGAAAATAAAGTTTCTTCACATTTACGGTCTACTTATGTCAGAAGTTGCATGAAGGTGATCAATACAGCACTATTCTATTTTCTGCCAACAGCTCCAAGATAGCTGGCTTCCTAAGCTAGGTCAGCAAAGATTAATATCATGTTAGTAACATTTCATTTATCATTGTCACTGTAAAACAAAAAGGCTTTAAATATTTCTTATTCATAGCTGATCTCTGTAACATGCATGCATGTTTTTTGTTTGGTTTTTTTTTTTTCCCCCTCGCTCCTTCACACATTCACAGATACCTCAATTCAATTGTAATATCTGGGTGCAGGAAATACCTGCTCGGGAGCACAGCACAACAGGGCCACAAGTCCAGCCAGGGTCACAGTATATTGTGAAACAAACAATTGTAAGAACAATACAAAAAAAAAAAAAAAAAAAAAACCACAACAAACAAACCTGCAGCAGGCTTGATCTTTGCTCCCATGCACATATTTGTATAAAAAGTTTCTCTGGCAGTGGTTCACCAGCAGGCAGTAATCAGCTAAGATACTTCTTTGTAATTTTTCTGTTTCATAAATAATACAGGAGTTTACTAACAGGAAGTTTGTGGGAAGCAACAGTAAACAGTCTAGCAATCCATCTGTTATTGCGGAATGCAAGAAAGCTGAATCAGGTTCTCTGCAAGTGGGCTATTTTAGTTGTTTGTGCTAGCAAAAATGTGTAGGAAATGGGCATTTAGAGTCATTATTAACCTGAACTCTTGCAGACCTTCTTTCTCCCTCGTCTTTCGGAAAGAGATGGCCGGGTGAGATTTCAGCTCGAGTGCTTCTGTGGCTACAGGGCAGTTCGTAATAAACCTGAGCAAAAAAGACAAGGCAGTTGTATCAAAAGTGAAATATTCAGGTGACGGTTTCAAAGAGGCTTTAGCTTCCTCTAAATCAATCTCAGAAAGAATGACTTGTAAATTAAAACACACACAAATTCCTGTTAGCACCTTCCTCAATGTCAAGATATTTATAAGGAAGAAATTGAAGGGTTGGAGGCACCTGGAGTGGGAGGAAAGGAAACAAGGAAAAATAAGGTAACGATGGAGGTTGTATTGACAGGCTTTCTGTGCCAGTACAAGTAGAGAGTCAAGCAAGGGCGAAAAAAAAACTAGTATCTTTCCCGCAGACAGGCTGTTCTGCTGGCATTCATCCACCCTTGATATGTTGCTTATGAATAGAAGGCTAGAAAGAGAGCGGGGGCAGGCGTGTAAATTAGTCACTACTACTACAAAAGCAAGGTTTCTTTGCCAGCGGCAACGCAGTGTCTCACCTCAGAGATTAATTTGTAGCACTGAAAGTGTGCATCCAAGATGAAAAGTTGTGCTGCCAAATAAATGAGAGTCAGAAGCCTAAGTATAGGATTATATCCCGTGCTAACTAGGAATAATTTTATTTTAACAAGCAAACAAATTCGGCTTATTCACAATTTGTCTGAATATTACACATAGCGCTTGGTTTAGAAGAGACAATTAATACACAGAAAACCTTTGTCCAAAACAAAACCTACTAAAAAGATGTAGGAAGTTGTCAAGAAACAAAAATGCCAAATTACTGGGCACAATATCAGCTAATTGCTGTGCATTTAATAAACTGGGAGCAGTAGTGCAAAACTGCCCTGCAGTAAGAACAATTTTCAATAGGATACTCTTAATGTCAGAGCTTTAATCTTCACAAAGTCTTTACGCTGGCAATCTAATCTGTTTTGGATACGGTCGAAACCTTGCACGTTGGCAGCCTGGTAATAACGCCGACACACGCAGGCCCACAAAGGCGCGGGGCTAGTTGAGGCCGGGGGCTTACCGGGCCCGAAGCCGGAGCGCCGCCGGGGAGAGCGGCCGGAGCCCGCGGCCGCGCAGCCCTTCCCGTCGGGACGCCGCTCCCTGCCGCCTGACAAGGCTGCCATCTCCTGGCTTCCCGCTTCGAACCGGCTCTGACCAGCCGGGAAGAGGGCCTCGCACTAGACAAAACATCGTTCTTTGGGACAGTGCTTCCGAAGCAGATTTAAGGTGCGGGGTGGGATCGGAGCGATGCAGGGTCACCCCCCCACCCCCACCCCGCCGTGGCCTGGTTTAGCACCGCGAAATGGAGGAGCGGCCATACGCGTATCCCTCCTTTCACCTTCCCCAGCCCACAGCCTCAGAGCCGCGATGTCCCGGCCAGCAAAGCCCGTGCACTAACACTTTCCCGAATACGGGTACAGCAACGCTTTTTTCCGCAGGGGAAGGAGGGCTGCCTGCCGTGCCTGGAGACTGGGAGACGTCCCCGGCGCTGGGGTTCTGGCGGCTGGGTTTTGCTCCCCTACACACGCACGGTGTAGCCTGCAGACGGGAGTTATTAGCCAGGGAGTCGGGGGTTGCACGAGTCAGGAGCCAGAAACTTCGGGGCCTGAGGGGCCGGAGGGGTGCCGAAGCGCCTCGCACCCCGCCGCCGCCAACTCCCCCGCACCCCCCCCCCCCCCGCCGCGTCCCGCCGAAGCGTCCGCCGCAGCCGGCCCGCCGCGCTCCCGAAGGGGTTTGGTGCCCCCTGCCGGACAGCCGCGCGCACTGCGGCCCGGCGGGCGGCCGTTACCCGCTCGCGAGGCGGCCGTTACCCCCTCGCGAGGCGGCCGTTACCCGCTCGCGAGGCGGCCGTTACTGCTGTGTGGAGGCTGAGCTGGCTCCTCAGCCAGCAGGGCGAGGAGACACCCCCCCCTCCGCTTCCCACCGCTGCCTCGGCGTGGGTCAGCCCGTGCCGGCCAGCATGATTTCCCAAAGAAAACATCAACTACCCGAATCCCTGCAGCTGCCCGCTGAGCCACCCATACTCAGGCAACACAGAGAAACTCAGCAGAGCCGGCCTCACGTACAACCTGTTCAACCTCACCAGATTTACCTCAGTTTGGATAAGAAAAGTCAGGATAGTAAGTGATGTTTTCAAGGCTTCACTGTCTGCATAATACTATTGAAGTACATTGGCAAACATTTTTACAACGCAACACTGCACCATTGCCACTGCAGCAGATACCGACAATTTCATTATTATTCCTTGAAGTAGTAAAAGACATTACCTAGTAACTGTGCAAAATAGTTAAAAATTCAGCACCATCTATGCCAATTACACCTGGACAATGGGCAAAGTTGCCAAAAAAAGGACTACGCTTTTGATGATTTTCAGGCAAACTGGTGGAAAAGCCTGGAAATCTTTTTTTTTTTTTTTTTTTTTGAAACATTGGTATCTGAATCTATAATGTCAATGACTGCAAAGACCCGGCCTTTCCTCACATAAACTCACCAGAAGTGAATCAAAGAAAGAGCACTGTCTCTCTGCTGCAGATTTCCCAAGCATGTACACAATGGGCTTGGATCACTTACACAGGCAATAGAAAAGAAAGTGTCAAAATGTCATTTAATAAAGGCATGGCATTATCTCCTAATGCTGTCTCCAGCTCCAGCCTGGCTTTGGAAATATCTTTCTAGTTTGTTTGGGGTTTTTGAGTATAGTAAACCTTGCTACTGCTCCTGACCAGTCTAATGCCTGCTCCTACCCTGTGAGCATTCACCTCCAAGTGACAAAGCACAGCTGTGTGATTTTATTGCTCTAAGGACCAAGAAGGATACTTTACTTCTTAGCATCTAAATCTCATCCACTTCGCCACAGTTCAAGAGATGTGCTACCAAGCCAGGTCTAAGGCAAAAGAGTTGCATGGTAAGAATTGGCGTTGTTTTGTAACAATTTGTTGTCCTGCCTGTGTTTCACTCGTTTTGTTAGAGTAGAGCTTGGGGGCATTCTGTTTATTATTCTGTGTCATGATGGGGTTGGTTTCAATACTCACCAGTGTGCCAGCACAGCCCAGATACTAAGTGTGAGGTAGCTATGATGGTCTGGGGCTCCACCTAGGCACACACAGCCTCTGTGCAGGAGCAGCTCCCTTGAACATAATGTGCACTGACATGCATAGTTCTTCTATTTCTGTAATCAAAATGAGTCACAGTAAACTCAGGAATCCAGTGTTCTCTATTGCAAGAAATTGCCATGATGGAAGGGTCCTGATGGTACATCTCCTAGGTATCCACTGAAATGCGTGCTTCTGCAACCCTGGCTTTTCTGCTCTAGGTACCCAGTAAAAAACCCATCAAGCAAGTGTTTGATGTTATGGACATTTGTGCACCAAGGGAATTATAAATGTGAACTAATTACGGGCTGGCAAATTGGTCCCCACACTGACCTGTCTGGACATAAAGCCTTCCTCTCTGGGAAGAGCATGAGAAATGAACTTATTGTTTATGCATTGAACAAAATCCCTTCCACAGGGAGCCTGAGTCACTTTAGTGCTTTGTGAGTTTATCATATAGCACATCAACAGATCAGATGCAAGACTCCAGCTTCATTGCTACAACCTAGTCAAGTCCATTAAAAATCAAACATCCCAACACAAACTCTCTGAGCTGTGATCCCCACCACATCTATGAGGTACTGCCAGTTTCTCCTCTGCACAGCTTGCCATCACTGGAGGGATCTGAGCTGTTATGGCCTCCCCGTTGATCGCGGTTTGGAGGCAGGCTCGCTCACTCACTCCTAACCAGCCTTGCCAGAATGTTGGCTCCAGTCTGCTAACAGACGGGTCTAGCATTGAGTGCAACCTGTGCCATTACATATCTGGATTTCCTGGC
The DNA here is from genome assembly GCF_011004875.1 of Balearica regulorum gibbericeps. Lineage (NCBI taxonomy): Eukaryota > Metazoa > Chordata > Aves > Gruiformes > Gruidae > Balearica > Balearica regulorum. The sequence goes on along the minus strand of NC_046189.1, from coordinate 12,208,566 downwards.
AGAGGGCTACAAGAAATGTTCTTCAGTGGATCCAACAGATCAAAAGAGATCCGGTAGATCTCATGTCTTTCTCAAGGCTCAATGGGAGAAAGTGACATCTCCACAAGTACTCCCAACCTTCACCTCCAAAATGCTGAGCCCTTGGTTCACACCAGCTGCAATGAGGTGTAACAACACAAAGGCTCACAGTTGGTGACTAGTAGGATTCTGACCAGCTTTGCAGAACCTGCCTTAACAACCCTGTTGGGTCTTTACCTAGGCCTTACCTCCAGGTAGCAAAAATAAGACTACTTCATGTCCTCCTTTTATACGCCAATCCTCTCTTTCAGACACATTGGCTCAAGCTGCCATTCCCTGTCTGAGTCTCTGCTCAGATAGGTTTACAACCCTGTGGTGAGCTCTCAGGATGCCACCTGTCTGCCTCTCACACCTTCCATACCGGTCAGTGCTCCTCTCAGCTATAATCCCTGCAATACCTGAAAGCAGGGACTTTCCACAGGAGCCAGAAGCTGTATTTGGAACTTTGATGGAGCCTATGAGAGCTGGGTACCTCTCCTTAGGTGTTCAGAAGACACAAATGGAGCACATTTGATTCCCTGATGCAAGGTCTGTCTGTCTTCATAATTACAGAAATAAGTGCTCAAACTCCTCCTTGCCAGACTTCCTCCATCTAATGGAGCTACGCTACAGGAGACATCTTTTCCTACAGGGATGAAATCTTTTACAAAGTCCAGTGGCCCCAGTTGGATGAATCAATCCGTATTTTATGCCACTCCTGTTCCTACTATTTCTCTTGTGTTTGAAGGTGAACTCATGCTGAAAACCACCAGCACCATTATGTTAGACCATCAATTTAAAGTGATATGGACAGGGACTATAGAAGTTGATCCCAGACTGGAACTTTTTCTGATTTATCGAGTCATTATGCTAATATAGTTTCTCTTTACCAGGGGAAATTCTGTCTCTATAGTTACCTTTTCTCTTTGCTCCAGTTTTGTGCCCAGCTCAGTTACCTGATTCTTACTATTTTCTCTTCTCCTGTTCATGGCAACCAAAAACACTTTATCCATGGAAAAATATTTCATATGGCTTTGAAGTTAGTGGGGCTAATTAAAAACACATGCACGCACACACACACACACACACACGATTAAAATTCAGTCCAGGAAGAAAACTCAGTGAACTGGAAAACACATGCGTTGCTCATTGCTAGGAGTCATGACACTGTGCAGCAGGTAGCAAAGCAAAGCCTTACCATAAACACCAGGAAGCACAGATGTTGAGAGGGTGTGAGCTGGAGGTTAAGAATTACACAGTTCTCCTTTATCTTGCATAAAATCATCCTGGCCAACACTGGCCGTAGAAAGTCACAACACGGGGAGAAGCAGAAAAATGTACCATGGTCTACTAGACAGACTGCAGGCTCACTGAGAACTTTTCCAAGGAAGGGAATTTCTCCCATTGTAACGTAAATTTGAGTTAATGGCAAGTAAATTATAAAGGAAGACAGTCTCCCTGGTCATGTCCATGGAACAAATGCAGTAGCCCTTGTTGGCATGTGTCCTTGAAAAACACATGCTGCTTTGCTGGGAGAAAAACTGAGGGATCATAGGCTGTCTTCAAATGAGGACTTGGGTGGGGTCTTATCTGCAACATTTCGGACAACCTGAAACTCTCAGAGATGTCAACAGAAATTGAAGGTGCTTAGCATGTTATTAGAGGTGCACAGAACCCCACAGCACCAGAACAGAAGACAGCTGTTTGTTGCTTGTCAGCAGAGCCTCTTGCACAGAGCAGAGAATGAATGACATAAAGGAAAACAAAGGCCTTTGTGCCTACAAAGGAAGATCTGGAGAATAGTGTTAGTAGTTTGCAGGGTTAGGAGTGGAACAGTCTTGGTGAACTGCTTCAGGACCTTGGTTGGACTAGTGCATGACGTTGCCACTGCAGGGTGCCCTGTGGAGGGAAGCCACACTCTGGAGCCTTACAAACTCTAAGAGACTGCCCAAACCTGCCTACATTGTCAGATCTTGTCTGTGAGCCACGTTAGCATAACAGCCTGAATGATCCCAGCATGTACTTGCTCAAGCACAGTCCTTCTGCTCTCCATCTTTTTGTCCCCTGAGACAAAGCCAGGCAGTTTAGATTCTCTATCTGATAATTTGTCCTCTTAGGTAAACCATGAATTCAAAGAATTGGAATGCTTAAAACAGAAAATGTAACAAAGTTAGCTAAAATAGGTTAAAGTCAAGCTAAGTATCTGAAGATCTAGTACACAGTAGCAAACAACAGAGACCAGCAAAATAGCTTTTCCCAGGCACTGAGCATTCTTGATTCCTAAAGGCACCAAGAACTGTTTGATGCTTCTGTATCCCTTGTAAAATTAAGATCAGTACTGATTTAGATGGTACAAACATAGCCAGACCTTAATACCACCCCTAACCCTCCAGCTCTTGAGACCTTTCTGCTCTTACATGCCAAGGAGTATTAGCCCAAAGTATTTGTCCTCTGGCAAACAGTTTTTGTGAAGAGACTTACCAAAGCAAGGCCTCGTGGCCCAGAGATCAGTTGTTCCTTGCTTCACCCTTCTCTACCCAGCTTGCTGTCACATCCTCTCTGAGGTCAGTTTTGCCCAAATCTCTTTGCTAGAGATTTAAAAATTGCTGGAAATTTTTGAGACATCCAAGACAAAAAGTCACAGAAAAAGGAACTGGGAAGGGCAAACTATTGGTGTACTTGTTGACAGAAACTACATTTTCTTCAGAAAGAGAAATATATTGCTTCCCATTTGGTTACTCACAGAAAGTGCTGCTGGTAATATGCCAAAAATACATACCTACACATTATTTACTCTCAAATAATGATAAATACATATAACTAGCACTAGAGACACTGAGCACTGATGTGTATTTTCTCCTGTTGGTGGTATAGCTCTAAAATAGGAAAAAATAATGTTGAAAATTCAAGGCATCTATAGCTGATGTATGCATAGAGCTCAGTGCTTGAAGAAAGACATTGTGTTTTATTAGTGACACACAAATAGGCCCATTCCTAAAGAACACGCTTAGGTCATGAATGTAGTATTTCTGTGTGTGGTCTTTATAATGAAGTTAACATAGAACAGGGTTAAAGACCTACAATATGCTTGCCTGGAATGTGCATGTCTATCTACAATTTACATGAAATATAACCACCAAAAACTGTGTGTTCTGAAATAAAGAAATAATTACCTGGAAAACTGAAATACAGTAGCAATAATTTTAAATGTTATCTAAGCAGTGTTTAAAATTAACTTTGGTTTAAAGTGTTCTGGTATTTCCAAAGCAATAGTTCCACACAGAGCCTCAGAGTTTAAAAAAAAAAAAAAAAAATTTGCCAGAGCTTCCCAACTCTGAGTTCTACCAAAGGCCATCATGAGGTCAGTCTTCGTGATGCTCTCCCTGGAGAGTTTTGTCTGCCCTGACTCTCTGGATATGTTTTTCTGGTTTTGGTCAGTTTTTCTTCCCAGCCTCTCTCATTACATGCAATAATACATCTTCTGTTTCAGTTTGGGGCTTTTGTGTAATGTTCTCCAAGTCATATCTCGGAACTAGAGTGCTCAGCTTTCTTATGCCTTTCCACACCCCCACCCCCACCCCCCACCCCCCACCCCCCCGCCTTGTTTTGAAAAATATCTCCCTCTGTCTGGAGTTGCAGACATGTTTACGAATAGTTCTGTTCTTTCTTGAAATATTTCTGGTTTCCATCTATTTCACGTCTTCTCTGTCTACATGATAGCAGCAATACCTGCATTTTTGAGTGCTGCTCCTCTACAGCCCCTTTTTGTATGGTCACAATTCTTACCTCTGCTACTCCCCAACTTCTGCGAAGTACCACATACCGGTTGCTGGAGATGTGGTGCTCCTGTGAGTAACACTGTGTGTCTTTGTAAAATTAAACGTGTCAATAAAAGTACCTGTGCTGATCACAAAAGAATACCAAACATAATATTCTTGCACATGAGCCCTCAGTCTTTCGTACTATCTTCTCCCCTGAAACGTGAACTGCTCCTCAAGATCCCTGCAAGGTTCAACTTGCAAACCATTGCTAGGTTCCATCTCATCTAACTTCAGGTGTCTGCAGCACAGACAAGTCTCTCCAAATCAGCCATCAACATTTGTTTCTTAGCTGCCAGGGAGGGGTGTATCCAACTCACCTCAGCCTTGGTGCACAGACGTGAAGCTCTAGGACTCTAGGTATGCCTAAGTCTCTCCATCACCTGTGTCAGGATAGCAGGTACCTACAGCACAGGCATTATGTATTTGAGCCTGGTGCATAAAGGTGGGAAGCCAATGCCTGCCTCTGGGCCTGCCTCGGTGTGTCACCCGCACTAGACACATCCTGGCCCCATGTCACCAGACCGAAAGCATTTTCCCATGCTGAGACAGGAAAGAGGCGTGAGATATAGCACAACGCTGCCACTTGAGCGGCAGCTGCTTGTCCCCCCCCGCAGCTGCATGGACAAGGCTTCCCTGGCCGAGCAGCTGCCCCCTCCCCCCGATCCCTCACACCACGGAGCACGGGGAGGGACCTCAGCCCCACGGCCGGGGCTCTGCCGCTGCGCGCTCCGCTGCCGCCGCCAGAGGGCAGGCGAGGCAAGCGGCAGCCAAGGACCCCCTTGCAGAACTGTGAGCTACCTTTGAAAGGGCGGTTTCCGCTTTTAGAGTGGGATTGACATCGAAAGTCACAGGGGGAAAACATGCTACTAAGAATGTGCAAATGATCAGTGGAAGTATACGGGGGCTTCCTCCTCAGAATGAGCACTTTAGGGTATGCAGGGAAAAAAAAAAGAATGGATAAAAATGAGTGGATAAACAGGTGTGCTACAGTTATAAGTAAGAGGAAAGATGCACATAATGATGAACCAAAGCTCTGCTAAAGCATCTGTAGAATGCCTCTTGCAAAATACAGTAGCAAGGCTAGGCATATATTCTGTGGAACAGAAAGGCAGCATCCAGCATGAGTGAGGCTGAAATGACCACACTTCAACTATATGTTTTGGGATTTCAAAGAAAATGTAAAATTAACAAAATGCCATTCTTCATGATCATCTCATGCAATCCTTGAAAATTCCTGAAATTTCAAGGGACTGATTGAAAAATTTCTTTTAAGAGGACTGCAAGTTTTAACAAGTCAGCTTTGTTACTCACAATCCTTTTTAGTACATATGTGGAATCTAAGTATATATTTTCTCAATGCTGCAACACAAAAAATGCACAAAACAATTGTTCCTGATTTCAACATTAAAGCTTTATTCATTCCAGGACTTGGCAATAATGTATAAACCTCAAGTCAAAAGTTGTAAAAGTGAACTGCACATTTTTCTTACAGTACATTTAATTAAGCTCTCAAAAGTTTTAATTTTAAAAGACTTTTTTAAAAAAAAATTATATTCTCCTGTTTCTTTCATAATATAGATGGGAAGAGTTCTTTGCATGGTCCGATGGGAATATCTACAAGAAAGCATTAGAAATTGCATTTCCAAGCTCTTTCCTTTCCCAGCTCAGTTACCAAATGAATTTCCTTCATTGGTGCTCAACCAGCTGCAAAGCAAAATTGCCTTTTCAGCACAGAAACTGTCATTTATATGGATTTAAAAGTTATGTGTGTGTAAAATAATGAAGTTCAGTGATAATTTGGGGCAATGTAGACAAGGGAAGCTAGACAAGAGAAAATTCAGCAGCTCATCAAGCCTCTCAACCATCCCACTAAGTAACTGTTTCCAAGGCTCAGTCATGCTGCTGGGAACAGAGGAAACGAGTATACATGGCATATAGTGATACTCCCTCCAACTCTGTTTAGTCCTGTAATCAGGCAGGCAATCAGACAACAGTTAGACCAATTTTTTATGCACAGCACACTTTCCTTCCCTGGGGAGCCCCTCAGCAGAGGGAACTGAAGCTGCCCCTGCTCCCACTTTTGAGCCTTCAGGACCCAGGCTGAAGTCAGGGCAGGCGAGAGAACCCCACCATGGGGTGTAACACAAGCACCACGTTCCTCAACTGGAAACTGCTCCAGTCAGGAGATTTCAAAACAGTCAAAAACGTCCACTATTTTCTTTAGGCTATATTTTCATAACTGGTGTTTTGCCTATTAGACTGAAATTTCTTGAGAAAATATATACTTTGCAAAAGGCTAAGTTAGATGTTATTGTTACAGTGACATACAGTGTCATTTACATGATCTAATTATTTTTGAATAATTTTTCTGTCAGTGAAAAGCAGCCAGAATGCACGGAATTTGGCTGCACTGATAAAAGTAGCAAACATTTGCTTTATGTTCCCCTTTCGGGGGGGGGGGGGGGAGCTGATTTTGAAAAGATCAAAATTTACAAGGGGAAAAGGTAGGCTTAAATCCCCAAAATGCAGCAGGTTTAGCTCTGTCCCTTTTAATAGTATGGATTGTAGGAGCTTGGCTGACATCACATTAAGGAAAACTGAAACCAGATGGTATAGTTGCAGGAGTTTTCTATGCTGATCTTTTAAAGCAGCACTGATACACTTGAGAGGTAAAACATAGTTATGTAAGGAAAGCACGAACATACTGCAACCTTTAAGTGAGAAGTTTCAAAGCACTGAGATCTTTAATGGCTACATGATAATAGTAACTGGCAAACACAAAGTACAGTGAAAATACATTCCTTTCTCCATTAAATAATCTTTGGATGTTTTCACTCTCTTCTCTTCCCCTTTCCACCAGCAGGAGTCCCACAGACATTAGGGCACAGTAAGAACTGATAAAAGACTTACAAATGTATGGTACGTTGGTTTTCTTTGTCTAATCAGAGTTAATGAAAAGTCTTCCATTGCAAGACATCATAAAGCTATTTCAGAGATATTCCTCTATCAATAGCAAGTTGGTCCTATTTAATGGAAGCTTGGAAAGTACACTGTCAACTTAAATTTGTACCCACATAAAAAAACAGTTTAGAAACCCATAAAACTAGTAGGAATGTTTACACAATTTAAAAACATTCCAGCAAGGACTGTAGCTATTAAACAAATCAGCATGTCCCAGATAGTTTGAAGCCCAGACATTGAAACACTAAGTACCCAGAAGTATAAGTTCACTTCAAAATCTTTTTTTAAAAAAAATGCTCTTTATTGCCAATAAATGTTGCAGTAAAAAAAGGTAGGGACAAAGGACTCTCATGAGTGAGTACTGAGTGTGGTATAGACAGAGGGTTACAGGTTTGCAGGACTAGATCCTAAGCAGGAGTGATGCTGGTTGTCATGTCAACTGGGAACTGGGATTATGTTTTATAAATTTGCAGTAGCCCTTTTAAGGGTGCTTTAGACCTTCAGGATCTGGTGAAGAATCATGGCTCCAGTGAAGTCAATAGCAAAAATTCTTCAGCGCACACAAAGCAACCCTACTTCTTTCATTTCAAAGACTGCCAGCACTCATATACAGAGACTCTACTAAATTGCTTGTGTAGTACAGCCAAAATATGTTCTAATAGGTAATGAATTCTTCTCCTTTTTTGGCAAAGTCCCTTTTGAGAAGCATAGCAACTCAAAATTGGCCCATGTCAGATCACAGCCAGTGCATGCCCTTTCTAAAGTATCCCCAGCTGCAGGCCACCAAATACCTCAACACAGGGCTGAAGATGAGGCACTGCTTTGAAAAGTCTCTCACACAATGTACTTTTTATCCTAATGAAGGCAGCAGAAAGTCAGCCCAGATCCTTTTTTGTCAGCCCTACTGCAGAATTAGCTATTTTACAGGGAAAATGTGATGCCAGTTCCATTAATGATACACTAGTCAGAAGAGAATACATCTCAGCTTCTCTTAGTGTTGTTATTAGATTTATGAATTAGGGCCTTTAAAAACTTGATTATCTCTGTTGCCATTTTAGTCAGCAACCAAGATTCAACATATAATACAAGGTTGAGAGAACAAGAAAGTGTCATCTTTAGAGGGGCTTTCATCTATCATAATCACAATCTGCAGAGTAGAAATTTTCTTTATCATCTCTACCATCACAGTGCAACCCAGAAGGAATAGAGAGAATTGCACTGTGTCCATTGCTGTTACCAACTTACATCAATGCAGTCACCAGATGTAACAATTTATTTTTCTGGCTCTTTACAACTGTGTTCTTCAGGGCACAGGGTTCCCATCCAGTTGAATTTGATAAATACATGTGTAGTATGAATGACTCTCTTGTTTAGGTGTGGAAAATTCTTTGCATTTGCCTCCTGAGAAAAAGGAGGATGAAAACATGAGAAAGACAATTAGTGTATTGTCTGAGGATACTCTTCATAGAGTTCCCTTCACTCCCCTTTCTCTGAGTCCAGGAGTCAATATCTTTATGCTGAAGAGAGCATGATATAGCAGCTCCTTGTCTTTCTGTCTGTGTATGCCCTATTAAACTGCCCCTCCTGTTCCACTTCACCACATACAGGGAGAGCAGCAGCATAAATGTGAACGTGCCCTGCAGTAATTTACAATTCTAAGTGCCAGTGTATATGAAATAATAAATACCATATATTGGTCTGATTAATGCATGCTTGTTATATTAATTTATTTTCCTAAAGGCCTGTGTGGGGCTCACACAGGGCCACAGTACTTGTGGGTACTTAAGAGTAGCTCCAGAGCCGCCAACATTTGGAGAGTTTACTTGCAATGGATGTGCAGGCCTCAGGAGTGCACCTAGTTCTAAAATCATGGCAGAGATTGCAATCATCATGAATTTACCACACAAGCCAAAATGTTCTTCTCCCCATGGGAATTCCAGAGCATATCTCCAGCCTGAAAGTCTGCATGGGGGGCCTATCCTAGTTGTACGTGACTTTTCCAAAGAAGTAAATTCCTTCCTCTTTGGAAGCATCTTTCATCCCTTTAAATAAAAATAATAAAAAAAGTGGGGAAGGATGATGTTTCCACCATTCCAGAGAGAAAAACCATGACAACAGCCCCAGTGGCTGTTACTGCCCCAGTCACAAGTCTCAGGACTGTGATTGGGCACGCAAACAAGAGGAACCAGCAGTCTAACTAAAGAGAACCAAAAAAGGAGCCTTTCAAAGTGACTCACTACAAAGGATAAAAAAAGGAACTTGCATAGATAGCTAAGTTCTTTGGAGCACTCATGATCTCCTCTGTCTGCAACTCTGCTTTGGAAATATGAGCCAGCTTCACAGCATGTGAGCAGATGACTCTGGACAACTTTTTCATGACATATCCTTGCAATCCATCCATGCTCAGCAGTTTTCTTGGTCATTATCCCACCGAAACAAGGCACAACAGGGAACAGGGAACCATGTTCCAGATAACAAGATCCAGACTGCTACAGAAACTGCTCTTGTGGCATAGAAATCCCAAGATCCAAGGCCACCAACAAAACAGGGGAAAGACAGACTGTTTGTCCAGCAGGTCTTGTCTGGTTTTTTTGATATGGAGGACACAAATCAGATTAAACATGTTCCTGTGCTGGTGAAGACAGTTACGGAACAGTGCTGGAAATGCTGCTCAATGTCCACATAAGAACATCCATCATGAATATATTTGACACCAGATTATCAACATCGGGATTTTTTCTATGTAATTTTGTTCCTTAGTGGAGACACAGCCAAATAGGGTGAATCCACAGGTCTTTAACACTCCATATAGGTTATCTCAGCTCTCCCCCACATCTGGTGAGCATAACAACCTCTGCCTTTCTGACATGGGATCTTCAGGTGGAATGATAGATCTTGAGTTCAGCTTCATTCAAGCCTGCTCCATCTGCCTTTGCAGCAAAGATGCGTGTATTTGTGGGTAACTCAAGTACATACCAAACCTGTACATCTTGTGCAATGTGAATGAAATCAAACAGGTCTGTGCAAGAGCTAATATCAGCTGGGTCCCAACTGCTCAATACTTTAATAATAATCCATTTTAAAAAGCAGTGTTTTCATTTAAACATGCCACATAAATAAAATGTCAGCTAATGTTACTAAAAGACAAAAATGTGACTTCCGTAACTTCAAAAATCTCAAGCATTTAAAAGCCATAAAATTCATGTCTAAAGACATCAGTTCTCACAAAACCCCACATTTTTAAAAGCTATAAAAAGCACATATTTGATCACAACAGTAATGGTATTTGCACATAATTTTATCAAAACTCAACACTACATACTTTCTTTGCTGTCAAACACAAGCAAACTCTTTCTCAAGAAGCAGCAGTTATCAGCACTTTCTGAAAAATCATTGGCCAGAGGATATCATCTCTGAAAGAAACTTGTTAAATTCACTGGTCAGAACTGAAGTTGTAAGTCAACAGTAATAGTGTTATGTCTGAAGGATATGTTTAAAGTGCATGAAGTTAGAGGTCCTGCACTTGATCTCTCATGTTTGTTTTCTATAAGTGAAATAATAGGGACCACACTGGCACTTTAGCAGCTATAATTGTTTGGTTTGGAATTATTTAACTATCCCAACTTTGTTCCAATTCAAAGCTGTTCTGGAATCTGTTTCAGCTTTCCTTTTCGACCCCCAAAGGAGTAAGACATTTCCTCTTTACACCTAGCTGCCAAGCTCCAAATTTATAGTTTCTGTGTTTCCCTGGTAACAGCTGGTGATGTCATAAATTTACTAAGTGGTACAGGGAGACGCTATGCTCTTTGCAGCCATGAAAGTCTGGAAGAGAACAGCTAGCTGGCTCTCTGCCCAGCTGCAACACCATTCACCTTCTCTGCCTGCCCAGCTCTGTAGACACTATCTAGATCAATTTGGAGAGTTCCCCAGGAGGCTTGAATCCTTCTTGGCAATGGAAGTTGAAGGTGTAGAAATATCTGCTCTTATTTCTAGTGTCTCAATCTTGAGTGTTTTGTGAGCTCAGTATGCTGAGAATTGTTTTCTAAGCAACGTTTGCATCTGAAATGATGCTGGTTTTTGTTTGTCACTGATGTAGCTGTGTAGCTGTCAACCTGCTCAGAACCAGCGGCAAGCTCTGCTTCCACACACATCACTGTTGCTAACAGGGACTGGTGAGCTCTCCTGAAGGTCCATACCCATAGTAGAGGTTGGCAACTAGTTCCTAATCACCCTCGGTTACTCTGTCCAGTGCTGTGTCATACAGGAATACGTTGGGAAATGGGGGAACAAAGAGAGAAGGTGTAACACCCTCATTTCTTACCTGGAGAATGACATCCAGAAAATGTGCATATTCCCAGCAGAATCCAAACACACACAAATGTACTACGCCACTGGAAGTTTCACTCTATTTCACAACAGAGTCACCTGCAAACATTATAGCGTATGCATGAGAGGAAAAACACTCCTCATTAAATAGTAGGAGATAAAAGGAACAATCACAGAATTAGATGCATAAAAATTCTATTTTTTGTGTGCTGCAGTCACTTCCTAGTGTATACGGGCAATGAAACTGGCATTCCAGTCCTGAGATACGGCTCACAACTACACTGAAAAGAAACAGGTCTGCGTATTATTCTTCCAGATTAAGCAAATAGTTGTTTATTCTAATTCAGGGCATTTCTCTTTGAAGAAGAGACCAAAGGAAGAGAAAGAGTTAGGTATGTTACAGAGCTATCAGTGTGATTTGAATTTGGTTTATCTAATGATTTCAAAGCAAGTTCCTCCTTGACACAGTCCCTTGTAATGATTCAATTAGATACTCTGAAGAAGATAGAAAGTAAGTGAATTCTGTACATAGAGAACTCAGCAGTTGAACAAACATATTTCTCTGGGACTGAGACGCAAAAGATTTTTTATATTTTTCAAGGTCTGTACTCCTGATAGGCTAAAAATAAGTGTACCAGAGGCAGATACAGAATTTCTGCAGAAGTTTCATCAGTGCTGTACAGAGATGACCTGCCTCTCTAGTTTTATGCCCGCTTTGTATTTCTGATAGTTCTAGAATGAGGAAACACTTGTGAAACACATTGCAGTGCTATATGGCTCAGATGTCTGTACATAGCTGTGTGACCTTTAAGTTATCACTGTCACCCAGGAATACTTGGAGATCATTTCTATGGGACATCATTGTTTGGATAACTGTCCCTGATGTCATTTTCAGAGTCAATGCAATTCACAACACAGAACCCTTTGCCCATCTCCAGACCAAGGACTGAAGTTTCACTGGTGACCCCAGCTGAGCCAGATCACAAGAGTTACAGGAAAAAGAAAGAGATGTAGATGGGCAGCAAGGTAATGAGAGCTTTTCCCTCTCCTTTTCGTTGTTCAGATCCAGTTTTGACAACTGATGGCAGACTATTTCTCACAAACTCCTGCATAGGGGACATCTTAGGAAAGATAAGATCAAAGAACTGCACCTACTGAGAAATACTGTCCTTGTCTATATTGGCTATTCCTTTAAGTTTGGTCTAAAGCTTTTTGGAGAGGCTCTCCATCTGACAGCTGGTGCCTCTTCTTTACCTCTTCCTTCTTCCTTCTTCCCTTCAACTCACCAAATGATGAGTTTGCTTGGGATTCCATCAGCACCAAAAATTAATAAAGTAAAATTACTTTGAGAGATAAGACCCTTGCAATTTCCCTTTTTTTTATATGACTTTGGCCTAGAGCTAAGGTCTTGCATGAAACAAAAGAAAAAGAAAAGAAAACAAAACAAACCCACAAAACCCAAAGTCCCTAGACAAATAAGAAGGATTCAGAGCACAGTGATGAACTCTACAGCACTCCCTAGAAAAGATGAAAGAAAAGACAAAAAAATGCCTAGGAAGAATATTACCACTAGAAAAGCAATCATCTTCACTACTGGTGCACGGTGAGGGGAAGAAAGCCCTAGGCTAAAATTGTTATCAACCTTATTTTATTAATTTCTGTTATTAAATCATAAAACCTTTGAAATCATTAAGAGGCCAAACTGGGCAGCTGAGACCAATTATTCAGGAAAACATTCAGGAGACCTCTCCTTAATATTAGCAAGAAACATGGGGAACTGCCCAGCTTCAGTCTCACTGGGGATATGGAAGTATTGTTGGTATTTTAGCATTTTCAGCAGTAATGGCTAATGGACATCTCTAAACAGAAAGCAATTAAGGTTTTAAGGGCTTACCAAAATGTTTTGTTAGCTTCTATAATAAACATCAGAGTATGTGGACCTTAGACCCAAGAGTCAAATAAATATATAATGATTTCATTTACTATAAGAAAGGGTGAATTGTATCTGTTAAAAGAGCATTAAGAGCAATAAAGCATGAAGTGCGTCACCATATCAGGCTTAGAACTAGGTAATGGCATATTTTAACATCAAGTGTCCTTATAAGAGGTTAATGATTGTGTTTTTCAAAATAATTGTCAAGTTAATCTTTAACAGACTGACACTGGTGACATTGGAATGCAAGAATAAGGGGTCACATAACATTGAATAGCTGACTAAAGCATATTTGTAGCATAAGATGTGTAAGCAATGCAAAAAAATCTACAAACATGTATGTGTATTTTATGTTTTAAAGACGATACTAGCATGCCTAATGGTTTGCAGGGAAGACAGGCTATTTTTCTAAGATCTTTGTAACCAGTTTATCTTTCCTGCTTCCACCAAGCACAAGAGATTTTAATTATAAAACAGTTAAGAGTGTTATCCTTCAGAAGATGATGCAGAACACTTGCATGATTTTAGTATAAACTTAAACCCTGTGGCTTTTCTTGTGCAAACTGCGAGATTTCCAACAATAATTGTCATTGATGTCTTGTGGCTTTTTAGAAGGACAAGCCTATCTAAAAAGCCCCCAGATATTAAATTGTGTTGTCTTCACTTTTATGTAATGGGTAACAGCTTGATAGATGGGGCTGAAAAGAGGGAGTGCATCTTCCTTACCAACTGCAATATTTGCAGAATGTGCAGAACACAAATACATTCTCCAATGGACACAGAGTTGCCAATAGTATTTTTACCTTGGTGGCCACTTTTTTTTTTACTGTTCTGAATGAGAGAGGTTTTAAAGCTTCACTGATACTCGTCAAAAAAGAGAACATCCTTCTGTCCCAAATAATAGTGAGAAGTAGATTGAAGCCCACTGAAAAACACCATCTTGGAGAAGTTCTGGTCTCTTGAGATTTCTGAAGCTGGGAGATGCTTCAGATATCCTCTAAACCGAGGAATAAGTGCCAGATGCACTTAAAGTCTAAGTTTCCTCATTTTTGTGTTTTTCTTTAGTAAGCAGTGCCCCTATCTTTGTAATCCAGAACTTAACTCTTTGCTTTGCTAGCATAAACTGGTTTTCTTCATGCATTGGGCCAGGTATGAAGACTGATACCAGCGTAACATACACTACTTTCCAGAAACAGCTATTCCATGCAAAGAGGTCCCATTAGCAGAGCCAAATGTTGGGATATGAATGGAAATATGTTCCTGAAGAGGTAGCGGTTGAAGTGAAACCATTCCTGTTGGGAGCCTCATATCAAGAGATCTTTACTCAAAAGAGACTTTGTTGTCACTCTTTTATGGGCCTGTCGCCATTTTCCCTCTCTACCATCTTTCATCTCTGTCGTGTATCACAATTCTTGACACTTCAAGATTATTCCATCAGGCATGCAATTACCCCCTTGTCTATGGGCACACATGTGCATTCAACAGCTTAAAGAGCTTCAAAGCCCTTACCTTGCAAGGAATCCCAGGTCCTGCTGCTAAGTAGATCCATAGCCAAGTTCACACAGGCAGGCAGGGTGAGGATCTCCATCCTTCAGTGATCTACAAAGAAGAAAGGACCTTTGCTGTAAATCTCATTCATACTGTCTCTCTCGTTTAAAATGGCTTTAGCCAGGGGCAAATCTAAATGCATGGTAATGTTTTAACCCCCAAAAAAAGACTTACCACTGCAATGCAAATACACTCCTGAGCTCACACAGCAACTGCGCAAGTTCTAGCTCATGATACAGCTACAAAGAGATGCTGACTAAAGCCGGCATAATTCCTAATACAAACATTTTTTCTTTATTATGCTCCCAGCAGTGGTATTCACATACAGCAGAGAAGCTTTCAGAGGATCTGACAGCTGGATCTCCAAGTAAGCATGCTTCTCACTCCTGTCCAGTTTTGCATTTCAGTATGATCACATTGTATAAACTCCGCTGAGATCCGAGATCAACACTGTAAACTCCCCAAAACAAAACGGAGACAACTGCATTAAAAAACACATCTCATCTCTTATATACCTGTCAACGAAAGCCACACAGTTGCAGGTACTTATGCCCCAAAGCAGTAGATTGACACTGAAGGTGTGGAGGGAGACTAGAGTCATTGGCACCAGTGAACAAGTTCAGTTGCTCTCATTGCTGTCTTACATGAGCTAACCTTGAAGAATATCTGATACTTATAATGAAGAGATTAGTCAGGAAAATTTTTAAACAACCAAAAATCAAAATACAGTTAAACCTCACTAATTTCTCTTTGTGTCTGGTAAACTTAATTTTGTTAATTAGCAAAAAACAACTGACTTGCAATGGAAGCCTGTACTTTACTATGTACTAATAAATGATTTTTTATAAGGTCATATTACATCTTCCTATATCATCAGCATTCACAGTCACAAGAACATTAATAAAAGATGAGTTTGTGTTTATATGCGTGTATATATATCTACGTGTGTGTGTATTGATATACACGCTAACATACATACATTTCTTTAAAACTCTGTGCTCTTAGCTTAGAAAATCTCCACTCTCAAACCTCAAGAGGGTAAGAGGCAGAGCTTTTTGCACAGAGTAGAAGATATCAGTGGCTGTCTGGTGTAGTGTCATTCAGACTCCAGAAGAGACGCTTGACAAACCCATATAGGTAAATGTCAGTAAAGACATAAAGCAAAGCAGGACATTGTTCCTGCTTGGGGAAAGAGTGGCTTCACCACTAATTGTCACTAATTTCAAGCCTTAAGTGTCTGCAGTTGGAGGAACCAACTCTGAACTATTTCATTTTTAAGTGTTAGTATACATTTTCCCTGGGGTTCTTGCCTAGAATCCTTGCCCTTCTCTTATGCCTGCCACCATGAATTGGGATTTACTCACTCAAGCAAAACCAGAGAGAAGAAACTCAGGCCTTCCATTTGTTTTCCATGAAGAACATTTGCAGTCACTCTTCACCCTAGTATGATGATAAAGCAATCTCAGAATTTTACTTCATCAGCTCCTTCACCTTCTTCAAATAGTGACATTTGGCATTATTACTATAAGGAAGTTTAAAAAAGAACAGCAGCACCGATAACAACCATATTCAGAACTTGCCTTTTCTGATTAGGAAAATGTCTTGCAGCTGTCACCAGCTATGAATACCATGTAGATTTAACACTTCAGTTACCTGGAGACCTCAAAAGGCCCCATACATGACAAAATGAGTCCCACAGGCACTTCTGGTAGCGAGGGGCTGAGCAAACTGCGCACAGAACTAGCATCAGTACTCAAATGCAACAAAGTAACTCTCATGAGCCCACAGCAATATTAGGCATCAAGAATATAACTGTGCTGAATGAGATGCAGTCAAGATCCTAAGACTGTTTTGAAGCAGACATGGCTCTGTAGAAACAGCAATGTTATTAAGTTGTTTTCCATTTTGTCTTAAATATTATTGATATGACTTTGCTCACAATGAGCAAATATTACTGTGATAAAGCTCTAACACTGGCTAAATGAAATAAATAGATCATATATTCATTCTTTAACCTTGCATAACAACTTGCTTTGGTTTTAGGTTGCTGGTACTACTGTACCAAGAGTTTATTTAAAATAAGGAATAAAACTTCTGAGCAACAAGATATTCATGTAATGAAAAAAAAAAAGGTAAATAGGAGAGCAAAAGATTGCAGAGTGATAACTTTGATCAGATTGCTAGCAATTTGACAGGAATATATTCTTAACTATGATATAAAAACCCCTTATCACACACACCAAAACATCTTAGAGACATGTCTATTTTTAACAGCATCCAATGTCTGACAGAGGCGGATTTCAGCCTCACCTTTCACATACAACGAAGATGAGGAGGGGAAGAAAATATAAAAGGAAGGAAAAAGTAGAAAAGCAGCAGATACATTTAGCGTTCCCTTCACCAAAATAAAGCTTAGTTTATTTGTAGCTTCTGGCTTTCAGTCTTTCCTGCTAAGCTGATTGAATTCTTCAGGAAATGATGCATGAGGGGAGGTTTCCAGCCAGTTCTGTTGAGGAACTGAAGATTCCCAGGAGGGTGATGATAAGCTGAAATGATGGATATGATAGGAGGCATTGCAGATATAGATAGGAAGAACAAACCAGCTTCAGCTAAACACATCCAAAATACACAAGCCTGAAAGCACATTTAGAAACTCTCAGCCTGGAAAGATGCCTGCTTCAGCGGAAATGACTCGTTAGGGGCAAGCAGCCACTTTAGGACTTTTTGATCAGTATTTCCCAACTGCTACACCATAGGCATTCCTCGTGGCAGCATTATTCACTTGGCTGCCCATATGCCTGATCATAATGGCTATCTCTTGGCCTTTTTACTGGGCACCAGCAGGTTCTGGTTTCATTCTTCATGGTTACTTAGATTTATAAGGCAGCAGCCTTCCAGCTGCATGATGTATGTAGCCCACAGGCATATATTTTTAACATATGCTGCATCTTGTCCTTTACACTGTGTTTATTAAGCCAAAATGAGGAGATTGGGACTAGTCTGTTCTCTAAGCAGTCAGTATGTCCAGGACCAAGAACAGCAAAGCTCCCGGTGTTGCAAGCCTGGCCTGAAGGATTAGGAACAGCGAGAACTAAACATTGTCACATGCCTAACCAGGCCCTCATGCTGAGCATTCTTGCCTTGACTTTTCCTTGTAAATTATCTTGCTTTTAATCTACTTTCTTCTTTCAAATAGAGAAGTGCTCCAGAGTACTCTTGTGAAACTCATTCTGAATAAATCCTCAATGACACTTTAAATTAGATCACATCACTGTTGAGCCCATGAGACTTACCAGAAGGCAAAGTATAGACGTAAGATTTACATGAGCTATTCCTGATTTATACCCATTTAAGTGACAATTGAATCAGAGCATTTTTACCGCAGACCAAGATCAAAGACTTCAGTGTTTTACCTGGCTGGCTAAAGGAATTTTATCATTCCCTTGGTCATTCCTAGTCAGTTTTGAGTTTGCAGTTCAACTAGGAGACTTGCATTCTGCTGGATACCAGAAATAAGCATTTGGTTTTGCAAAAACTTTGTTAGTTCCCCAACAGGTTGTGTGGAAAGCTCCTAATGCCACCGTCCAGTATTTACTACATTCTTAGCTTCAGGTTAAGCAACTATAAAGATCTCTAATTTACAGAAATGAGAAGAGGAAGTAGTTCGATAGTCAACCCTAGCTTTTTCTCACTGATATATACACCACATACATATGTACCCACATAACAGAATCTGCTGCATTCAAAACACAGATGACCCAGTGAGTCATAATCATGTACTGAAAGGTCTAAAATAGAACTAACCTTCCCTGAAACAGCAGGTCATGAGGCATTACTTTTGTTGGGCATTAAGTGGGACCTGAGCAACCTGACTTTCATGCTACAACATATTCCAAAACTCTCTGGGCTCATGGAGCTGGTGGTTCTCCATTCATATCTATGCATAGTCTGCACGTGGAAGGAAGCAATATATAGCAAGGAAAATTAGGCATGACAGACCACTCTAAAAAATCTTTAGAAGAAAATAAGAGTTGCTCCCCTATCTCTCCAACAGTCATCCCCACAAAGGTGTAAGCTGTGGTTCTCCAGTTCATGATAAGCTGCAGTTTCATTCCTAAGAGAGTAGTATGGGCAGGCTCAGTACAAGAGTCAGTCTTGGCAAAAGGGGAGAAAAAAAGAGGTTTTCAATAGCTGGCATTTTTTTTTAGCAACTTCAGAAGTGCTGGGAAAAAAAGATCCAGTGTGGCTGTATGACTGTAAAACTGGAAAGCAGTTTATGAAAGTCTGCTCTCATCAGGAGCTCAGAATCTCCTCCTGAAGGACTAAAGTCCTGTAAGTGCTAGTGACAAGCAGCTCTTTTTCCTTTTCCAATGATTCTTGGCACTCTGCTTCCTATTTGAACCTGGGATTAATGCCAGGCTGTTCCTGAAGCCTGGACCTGCAAGACCATTTGTCAAATCTCTAAACCAGAGTATGGCCACAGTGCAGAGAAGCAGGGTAAGTTTAGCCCATGCTGAGTCCTACAGCTGGATTCCTCTGCAATATCCAGCACACTATATTTAAAACTAGCTCAGGAACCTCTATACTCCACTGCAACACAGACACACTCCCCAGGCTTTGTATCAAAGACACAATGCCTCTTTAAAAAGGAGTCTTGTGCTCTTGACAAAAGATCATAAAGCAGGAATCATGCAAGTCCTTTGTGTTCCTTTTAGCCTAAGATTTTGTGGACTAATCTCTCATAGTAGCTGAAATGGTGAAAGGGGCCTCACAGTGGTGGTGTTTGGAAGATTGGACACCACATGTGTCAGGGCACCACAAAGGCCAGGAGCAACTGGGGATCCCTGGGGCTGGCAGGGCAGGACCTCACAGCCAGGGTCTGTCCTACCACCCCAGCCGGGGAGCAGGGAAGCCTAGGGACAGCCCTGGCCACCTCCCTGGGGATGGGGACAGGACAAGGCCAGGCCAGGATGTACCCCTATGGGTAGGGGTCAGGTTCATGCCTGGTGCAGAGAACCAGGGTCAGACACAGCCCCAGGATGGCCAGGCAGGGTCTTGCAGATGGACATGGGCTGACACCAGGCCAGGATGACAGCATGTAGATAAGGCTGGGCTTGATGGAGCCCATGGCCATGCAGGGCAGGGCTGTGGCAGAGCTGGAGATCAGCTTCCTATGGCGTCACTGGGGCAAGGACTGAAGTGGGGTCCTGAGCCATGGGTAGGGGTGAGGGGAGGCCCCAGGGGAGGCTGAGCAGGGACAGTGAGGACCCATGTTAGTCTTCCATGGCCCTGACAGCATGGAAGAACGCTGCATGCTCTTGGGGCTGTCATAGAGGAAGGACTGTGCAAGCTGCCTGACACTAGATTGTATCTGTATTTTAAAGTTTTAAAACACAATGAAGAAAAAATTATATATAACTCTCCAGCAGGGAATGAAGAGGCATTTTGGTTTGGTTTTTTTGCATTTGGCAGGCAGAGGGCATACTCAGCCTAGTCCTAAATATAGCCTGTCTGTCTGCTTAGGGACTATTTATTCTTTCTGTCTCCTGACACCGGTACACACAAAATTTATTTAACATTCAGCAGATGCAGCACTCATACAAAACCATACAATTAGTTCCTGAGAAATCAGCAGTAATTTTAAGAAGCCATCAGTGTGCTGGGGGTGGAGGACCAGCCAGCTGCACCATGACAGTCATTGATTTCCCAGCAAGGAACCACTGTTCTCTCCCAAACACCAGAAACTATTGCTGGGAGTTGGGAAATAAGATGATCAGAACCAGTTGAGGCAACACTAGGGTATGACTGATCAAGAGTTTTCCACCTGACTGATTTTTCCAATAAAAAGTGACAGACTGTGCTCCCCTCCAAAATCACTTTTTTCTGTCAGCAAAGTCAGACCCACGGCTCTCTGCCCAGCTGCCTCTAAAGCTTTTGCAATTTTGCTTCTGCCTCCAGGAAAATAGGCTTTTTTGGATCCCTACATGTATAATAAACACATGGAAAAATTAGCAGCAATGAAAGTTTCAATGCAAAAACATTATTTTACATACACAAAGACTCTGCTGTCACTGATTAAATTAGTAGCCTTAATCTCAGCTCACATATTAATCAAAAGTTTCATTATATATTAAATAGTGCAGTGCATACATCCTCAATATAATAACTATTCATCTGATGGAAATCTGACAGATCTTTAACTGAAATATTTCACACAGAAGATTTTGTCCATTTGCTGGCAAAACTTATTACTGAATACAGTGACGCAACTTAAATATATACTGTACATGGCAGACAAACATTACTCAATATTTACTAATATCCCTTTTTTCTTTGCAATATCAAGTTTTTCTATAAAAAGACACACTGTTAAAAATGACAGCACAATTGAGTCCCTAGGGGTGGGGTGGGAGCCCCAGATGACTGGGTCCCTGGGGTCCCCACAGGTCAGTGGGTCTCTTAGACACCTGGGTCCCTGTGTGTTGGGGGGTGCCCCAGATGATAGGGTCCCTGGCACCCCCAAATGCCTCAGTCCTGGGAGTCTCCAGGGGTCAGCAGTACCCTAGTTGCCATGGTTTTCTGACCTCCCAGACACTAGGGTTCTTGCCTCTAGGACGTGGTGGTGGTGATGCTGGAGGTGCTGACCCAGCTGTAGCTGCACTCACTGCTGTGGGGCAAGCCCAGCCGCAGCATCACCTTTGCATAGCCGAGGGGAGCACAGGGACATGGTGGCGTTGGCACCCAGGTGATGCTGCAGCAGTGGCTAGACCATGTCAAGAAGGAGCAGCAGGTGGGATGTGGGAAGGACTGGGACAGAGGGGAGAGAGGGGGTCATGGGATGACACTGGGTAGATGGGGAGGGACAGGGACACAGGGACACATAGCGTCTATAGGATCCCTGGGTGCTTTGGTCCTTCCCAAGGCACCACAACCCTAAAAGAAGTAGTGTTCCAGGACAGGTTGATGAGTGAGTGCCCAGGGGTTTCAACAGCCTGCCAAATACCCCTGGTAATGGAAGAGGAGAGGAAAGATCAGCATGAGCACAGTTGTAGGAGAGTGTACCAGGGACAGCTTGTTTCTGTAAGGGAAAATTGTCTTTTGTAATGCTTGGTGCCAAAGGAGGCACTATTCCAAATTAAAACAGAGAAATCTGCCAGGCTCATCTGAAAACAGTGGCCAGTGCTCACACCCTCCAAAGCAGTGCATCATTGGCACTTGGGGCATCTCCAAAATGAAATGGTAACCACTCATGAAAACAACAGATCTCAGCAAGGCACTGAGGGTGGACTTTCCAGAACAAGTGCCCCCCAACTTTAAAGGCTGTACTAGGAAGTTGGAGCCAGTCTATTAAAAAGAGCCTACCAGCTGTCACAGGATGTTCCTGCCAGGCCTCACTGCTCATCCACAGGAGTCCAGAGATGGAAAAGGCACAACTGTTGTGGCATGAAGTTGTATTTCTCTAGAAAAAAAATCTGCAGAGAAGACAGCCATATAAACTTGAAGCCTTAAGTGGTAGCAATTGCTTGGGCAACTCAGAATTACACTATCTATTTATCAAGCTAACATCTAAAAATCCCAACACAGCAGGGGTAAACCCCACTGTCACTGAAGACTGGGAGCCCATCACTGATTTTAGCAAAGCCAGAATTTCTCACAGGTCATCAAACACCATTGAAAGAAAAGAAAAAGACTACTGCAAATCCTATGGAGATTTTTCTCCTCACAGAAGAAAAAAAATGTGAGAAGTAAATGCTTCATTTAATGCTTGGGAAGATAAAATCCCCAAAGCCCTAATCTCTCATTTTTAAGAACATTAATGTGAATCTAATTCTCATGAAACACCTATATCAATAACTTCCGCTGTATAAACCTGTGTTTCCTGCAGAGATGTGTTCCCAATTCAGAGCACAAAGAGAATAGGCAAGGCAGGTACTTGGATAAAAAATTAGGCAGAGAAATATGAATGCATTCTGTGGAGAAAACAGGAACACTCTTAAACTCTTAGCACATCAATACACCTGTTAAGGAAAGAATCATGGCTATTTACTCAAGCACTTGTTCAATGCCTGAAAACATATCTAAAGATGTGCAGATCTAATTCTTCAAAGAATATTTTTTATTCTAAGAACATCAACTATAAACATGGTTACAAAAGAGCACTAAGCACTGAAAAGTCTTGTGCCACTGGGAAAACTGTAGTAATGTATATACCTCTGATGGTCTAGCCAGCTGCACAAATCTCCTCACAAGTCTGTGGGCATTTCTTCAAGAGTTCTACCTACCTATGTTGTCCCTCAGCTGGCTGCCTTTTGTCAGCCAAAAATTAGACTCCCAAGTATTTTTAGTCTAAATCTACTTCCCACACCAGCATTTGAATCTGGAGATGGTTTGGAAGTGCACATGCATGTTCCTTATTCCACCCAATAGTTCTACGATGGTCCTCTTCCAGGAAAAATGTTCTGAACAGAATTATAAATAGGAAGAGGAAATTCAGATGTGCTGTTTCATTTTCACACCTGTGCTCTCTGTTTCAGTAGCAGCACACACTGGGTGTGATTCAAGGTATTTGACTGGGGTCTGCTCCCAGCACAGAACTGTTATGGAAGTAGCTTTGCATGTTGCTGCTGAGCAGCAGGTCCACTGACTCCTGATTCTTGAGCTGCGTTCACTGCTGGCTGGCACTCACAAATCATGTTCAGCCAGTCCTTCTTTGCTGTTTGTCTAGGTTTTTCCCATCCATTTAGTAGATGAGTCTGGACTTCACATTGCTGAGTTTGGGTTTAACTGGCTACAACAGTCTGAAATGACTGCACCATGCCATGTGCCTTCTCATCCACTTCCTCTTCCATTTAAGATCGCAACACATATCCATGGCAACTGCAGCTCCTGCTTACAAGAAAACAGAGACATTAGGAAATGTCCAGAATCTCCTTCCACAGTTTGACATCAAAACATAGGATGTAGATGCAATGCCTCTCACTTCCCTGGGAACCGTGACCATGTCCTTCCATGGTCTCCTCCAGAGACCCCAGGCCACTAGAGCACCATAGTTACCCTAAATACACAGTAGCAATCAAGCACAGCACTTGGCTTGGAGAGCACCATTTCCTGCTTGAAGGATTACTGCAATGTAGAAAAAGATGTGACAGTAGAAGACAATGTAGAAAAAGAATTAGTTCATTATACAGGAGCAAGATACAAAATAGCAAGCAGCTCGCATTTCATACAGGCAGAAAGGTGAGGTCTAGGAGAAAAAAATTTGATGTGTTGGAACAGTCTGTTCCAGCAAAGCACAAAGCTAAATGTGGCACAGAGACATGCTATTCACCCACAAATTCTAAACCTACAGAGGAAGCATACGCCTGTCAACATTTTGACTTATAATAGATTTAGCCTCACATTACAGCAAAACAAAAAAAGGCTTAAAAAGAGGACCCTGTAATGGAAGAGAAAAATGAAGGTAATGAAAGGGCTTGTTATACTGCCTGGATCCTGGCTGACAGGTACTGAGAGCAAAGAGGTTAGAGGGGCTGTATATTGTAAGAGAGTCTGCCACTCCCTGATATTGGTGTACATTTACAAACCCTACTGATCCTTTGGGGTGACAGCAGAGTGAGATTAGAGCAATGCATACCTGGCAAGAGAGATTCTTTTGGATTTGCTGTTTGACTAGCCATCAAAATATACACTGTGCCTTTTTTTTTTTTTTTTTTAAACTATTACTCAGACACTTCATCAATGATTAGCTGGTAAATGAAGGTCAGATGATTTCTTTCCCAGGAATACTGCATATAAACAAAGGAATGGGAAATTCTAGTTCTGTAAAGAAATGCAAGAAGGGATGTTCCAAGACATCCTACTGGAACATGTGTCTTGTTCTGTAAAGTTGCAGTGATTATATTCAAGACAGAGGCTTTAGAGAAGTTACGTCTCATTAAACCAGTTGATATAACGGGGAAGAAACAGAAGTTTCCTAGTCTTGTGTACTTGAGAGCCTGTTTTCTTTTTCCTAAGACTATGCAATTTTGTCTTTTCTTATTACATCTCTCTACAAAGCTAACTAGATTATGCTAGTTATAGAATGCTACTAAATAATTACAATTTATCTGTGAAAAGACACCACAGACATTAAAACAAAGAAAACATTTTCTAAAAATATTTTATCCCTTTGTGCTGATTTTGGATCAAGCCATTACAGCTCAGCACAGATGCTGTTAAGTTCAGCTGAAAAAAAAGGAGCCAACAACATAAATATAATCCTTAGGTGCATGAGTTCAGGTAGGAGACAGAAAAGTACCAATTACATCCCACACAGCTATAAAATGGTGTCATTTTTTTATCCAAAATTGGAATATTAGGCTTTGGTATCCAAAGGATGAAATCATCACTCTTTTCAGATCTCAGCCTCATGCTTCTGTCTGACAAGAATGAACAACACAAATAGCCCATGACCTGGCAAGCTTCAAATTGCATTCTCCGCAGTGTTGGGAGTTGGTTGTTACAGAAAGTCTTGTTACCTTGGGCACAGGTAGAAATTAGATGCTCAGCAGTTACTGGCATCCAATGAATGTTGCCTGTGTGTGACCATCAAAGAAGCAATTTCTGAATACATTTCTGTTGATTGTAACCCATTCCTCTACATTATCACTATAGCATCGGCTATCACAATAGTTATCACTATTTCATTTTGCATATGAAATACTGACTGGGTGTGCTTTTCACAGCTGCTGAAATCTTTTCCCTTCACAAAACATGAAAGTGGTATGTCTGCTTGGTGGGGGCTCAAACTTTTTACTGATGGGGAGTAAAAACTACTGTACAAAGGAGTCAAAACTTCATAGTGTTATGCCACCACTGCATGTTGCTACTTAGTAGGAATAACAAAGAAAACTACCAAGTTTTGATGGGGATGAACTTTAGTCTGCGGTTAAGTGAGGCAAAACCCCAGCATTCATTACCAGAAGCATGCACAGTACCAAAACACCTCTTGCATCATACCTTCCCATCATGGCTTCACATTTCAAGACAGTGAGCAACATATTTTCTTGGAGTTCACACAAGAGAGTCTCTGGTGGCTGTTTTCAAACAATGTTCTAACCTACTACTAAGTAGGTTAGAACTTGGGCTCATATAGACCCTGGAAGCAAAGCCAGCGGAGTGTGTGAAAACTACCATGGATTTTGGCAAGACAATTGCACCTCAACAAACACATTTAAAACCTTTGGTTTAACTGTGGCTTCCAGTGAGAATATTTATGGCTATCAGAATAACACCCCTGGGCCCAGGATCCCTTTGCGTTTACTGAGGTGTAAGCAGAACTGAAGACCGTTCCTGCTTGTAAGTGCTTGCAATTTCAGTGTAAAATAAGAGATAACAGGTGCATGGAAACAAATGGGCAAGCAGAAAGAAATGTTGTGTGCCTACAGAGACAAGGTAATGTGATGGAAAAAGGATCAGACTAGCTCCCAATGAACTCACTAAGGTGTCCAAAGAAGAGCAATCACTTGATATGATCAGCTCCCTGCTATAGCTTCTAATGCTCAGGCTGCTCTCCTCAGAGCTGATCCAGACACCTCCACCACATACTGCAGGCATAACCAAAAAGTATTAGCAAATATGATGAGTAATACTGGTCAGTGCCACCCCTTGCCTAATCGTTGTCAGGCTTATTTGAGCTACAACCCTCTTCCCTGCTCTTCCACCACATTTAGCAGCCAAACTTATAATGAAATGGCAGGCCAGGCCCAGGAGGGACCTGTGCCAGGGGCTTTAATTCTTTTTTAATCTACAATGGGGTGGGGAGAGCTAAAGAACAGAATACAGTTTTAGTAATTAAACTGTTGTTCTGTTTCACAGAAAACCTTGTACTGTTGATATTAGAGAGACAGAGATGAAGCACGGGACTAAGTGTGTGTATATCGGTTTCCCAATCTCTTGTTGGGCAGTAGGTGTAAGGAGAAAAAGCTGGTGTTCCTGCTTCTTGATTTTAAAACGTGCATAGAAAGTAGTTACAGAAGTGGCATATACAGATCTACCTAGAGACAACTGACCTCCTTGAACATTACATTTCCAAATGAGCAGATCAAAGATGCACAGTGTCAAATTCCTTTGAGGAAAGCAAAGTGAATAGTGTCCATTTTTCTCTTCTGGTAAGAAATCTCCAGGAAAGGCATAAGGGAGTCATTGGCCATTTGTGCAGGGTGTTTACACTTACATTCACTACCAGGAGTTGAACATGTTCAGCTGGTCACAGACTCAAGTCTTCATATCATAATAAAATGGCCTTCATCAGCTTGGCCCAGCTGGTGATTCCCTGAGCTGCATGCTGCATAGCACAGGTAGCTCTGCCATGCCAGCACATGCTTGCCAACATGGCTCGCTTGCCCAGCTGAACTGAACATCTTGCAGAGCCGAGTTCTCTTGCTCTCACACCAGCACAGCGCACCTCATGGCTCTGTCCCTGACACATGCAATCTCTCAGCCAAATGCCAGTTTCCTTTTACTTGGGAGCATGCAAACATTTATTGAGCTGAGAACCAGTGCCTGTGCAAATTCCTCATAAGATGTCTCAGGCTGATAAAAAGAAAACAAGAATGTCTCCTAAATCAAATTTTGAGATTATTTACATCATTGAACAGGACTTTACATCAAGGCTTCCCACTCCACAGTGATCCATTGCCATATTACAGCTCAGCTTTGTCTCCAACCATGGGATTCTTTATTATGAAGCCAATAATAACCAGGGAATAGCTGGCATAGCACAGCAATTGTGACATGCACAAGAAACAAGTATTTCTGCTAAGCTTTGAGGGAAATGCAGAGCATAAACCCTTGGTATTAACCTTCAGATTGTGATTAAAGACCTTGTCATGTAATTTTACTTATAATTCTCTTCACGGAAATGAGAAACAGCAGGTAAGGGAGGCCCAGACTGCTTTTCCAAGTGCTATATCACTTTTGGAAGATTAAGAACAAAACTTCTGTTTATGAAAAATGTATTACAAGTCAGAAAAGCATCTGGGATCATTCCTTCTCTAAAATTAGACATCTAGTGTTTATTAGATTGGCACGAAAGGTTGTTTGAAAACAGCTGATGGAAGAGCCAAGTGCCAGGAGTAGGAGGCTAAACACAAAGCAGGATGCACAAGGCCTCCTAGCAGCAGATTGCAGGAGTGTGCAGAGAGGAGGGAAGGAAAATAAGGAGCACTTGAAAAGTAGTAGAGGTACTGAAGAGTTTTTCCACAACACCATATTGGCATAGGCTGTTTGTAACGAGCAGTTCCCAGCTGCAGTGTTGCTATAGCTAAGCCATCATTTCTGGCCCTGTTTTTTATTACCAAGCAGAGAGACAGGACTCCGAAGAGCTCTGTGAATGGAAAAGCAAGCAACATTCTCTTTCTCATCTCCTCCAATCATAGAATGGTTTAGGTTGGAAGAGACCTCAAAGATCATCTAGTTCCAACCCCCCTGCTGTGGGCAGGGACACCCTCCACTAGACTACATTGCCCAAAGCCCCATCCAACCTGGTCTTAAACACTTCCAGGGAGGGGGCCTCCACAACCTCTCTGGGCAACCTGTTCCAGTACCTCACCACTCTAACAGTAAAGAATTTCTTTCTAACATCTCATCTAAAGCAACCCTCCTTCAGCTTAAACCCATTACCCCTGTCCTGTCACTACACTCCCTCATAAACAGTCCCTCACCATCTTTCCTGTAGGCCCCCTTCAGGTACTGGTAAGCTGCAATTAGATCTCCCTGGAGCCGCCTTTTCTCCAGGCTGAACAATCCCAACTCTCTCAGCCTGTTCTCACAGGAGAGGTGCTCCAGCCCTCCCATCAGCTTCGTGGCCCTCCTCTGGACTCCTCCAATGGAGGAGTCTCTCCTCCAATGTCTCTCCTGTACTGGGGCCCCCAGAGCTGGATGCAGTACTCCAGGTGGGGTCTCACTAGAGCAGAGTAGAGGGGCAGGATCACCTCCCTCGACCTGCTGGTCACGCCTCTTTTGATGCGGCCCAGGACACGGTTGGCTTTCTGGGCTGCAGGCGCACACTGCCCGCTCATGTTGAGCTTCTCATCAATCAATACCCCCAAGTCCTTCTGCTCAGGACTGCTTTCAATCCACTCCTCACCCAGCCTACAGTTGTGCTTGGGATTGCCCCGACCCATGTGCAGGACCTTGCACTTGGCCTTGTTGAACTTCATGTGGTTCTCACAGGCCCACCTCTCCAGCCTGTCAAGGTCCCTCTGGATGGCATCCCTTCCCTCCAGCGTGTCAACCACACCACACAGCTCGGTGTCATCGGCAAACTTGCTGAGGGTGCGCTCAATCCCATTGTCCATGTTGCTGACAAAGATGTTGAACAGTGCCAGTCCCAGTACCGACCCCTGAGGAACGCCACTTGTCCTCGATACTCATTGGTATCTCTTTTTGTCTCTGAAAACATTTACATTTAATGAAGGTGGGCATTTTGTCAGTTTTGCAGGGGACATTAAGAAACTGAGATCAGTATGTAATAGCGTATCACCACTGAGGTGCACCAGGGGCATTTCCAGTGGATCTTTCTGTTCCAAATCCAGCTAAGGCTGTCAGGACAGAGTGCGTTTTGCAGTGATGAGGCTCTAAGAGACTGGGTCCTTGATGATTTTCAGACCAGAAATGGAAGGCAAAGAGCAAGAAATGTCAACGATCCTCCAGGGGTTATAAACCTTCTGCTCCTGCTGAGTGCTGAGAGATGATTTTGCCCTTCACACACAGTTCTTCAACCTCTTCAGAGCCCAGTGGAAATTTCTTGAAGGGTCTCTGTTTAAACTGGAATTCCTTAAGTTAGTTTGGCATTTTACTGACTACATTTACGCATCAGACCTCCTCTCTGGGTGTGCCCTAGTACTGTGAAAGCACTACGTGGCTGCTTTATCGCTAGCTTTTATTAGTCTTAAGGAAGAGAGTGGGATCTGAGCAATGAAAATGTAGCTCTATTACAATAAGTTCTGAGAAAGCAAGAAAGTAGAATACGCATGAAAGTAATAATATGTGAACAATAAGATAAGACGAGGCTATAGATTTCCTCTTTTGTTTTCTGGACATAACACTTTAAATGCCTGGTAAAATCAAACATGTTTTCTCAGAAAGGAGCTAAAGCCCATCTATATTTACATCGGGAGTAGGGGGACAGTGAGCAGTGTGAACCCTTATGGGAAGCTCTACTCTAGATGTATAGATACACACACACACGTGCATGCACACAGACACACACAGAGATATATTGCCTGTACAAAGACTGCAAGCATGGTGGGAAAACACTGCAGAACTGCAAAGACGATGTGGGAGCACCAGCATGTGCATGGCTCCATTTCAAACCAAACAGGGACAATATTTGTTGTTCTTAGCTAGTTTCATAGCACTCAGGAAATCAAGTACCACATTGTTCATTCCCTTTATGCTTGGCATTTAGGAGGCTAGTGGTCACCGGAGTGCTATCTGTTAGAAAAATCTTAAGGGGGTTTATTTTCTTAACAAGTTTTATCTTTTCCAAGAAAACTTCAATGATTTAGAATCAGTTGCTGTAAAAGTGTATCCACTTGATACAAAATTTGCAAAGTTGACTAGACCCTGGAAAGCTGACAAGCTTGTAGAAGCCTTCACACTGGTTTCAGTGGGAACAGGCTCTAATCCTACAGAGACTGCCAGAATTCACACAAGACAGTTAAAACTGGATTGAAAAACAAAAGTAAAAGAAAAAGCTTTTCAATGAAAATAATCAGCTGTTGGTAACATATAGAAGAAATTTTTTTTTACCACTAATCTGCCATTGCCCCTTTAAACTCAAATCACAACTAAAACTACTGTTTTCTTCCCTGTAATCCTTCCATATATCATTCAGGTCCATTCCCCTCTGCTCTGTTTATTTAAGCCTACTTCGGCATGTCTATTCCCCTGATATCATTTTTACTGAGTGAGCCCAGCAGAGTGGGAATTCTGATCTGCTCCTGCCAGTTACCAAGCTCCTCCTCCTCTAACACGAATTTGGGACACAGGCACACGACACTGCAGATCCGCCTCATGAAGCAGCAGCTTAATTCCCTATAGAAAGGTGAAAAGAAACCCAGTCTTACTGAAGATAAAACATGCAGATAGTTCTATTCTTCTGAGAATACTTGTCTGTCATACTTAGAGCCCCCTTATTTCACAACATATAGTTAAAATATACTATTTTGAAGGGAGCAAGTTTCTTTCCTACCCACTGCCTTTCATCACCTCTGCTGATTTGTGGTTAGACTTTCCTCAGGAAATTTTACCTAGAGAATTTGCACAAAGCTTTAAGATAGAGCTAAGATGTCACCTATGAAGAACCAGTCTCATACTTAAATTCAGTGACCTCAAAACTCAAACTCCTTAGCTTTGCACTGAGTGGGGAGGCAGGTGCAATGTACCCCTTGCAAACGTGGAGTGATGCCTTGCATGTGCTCTTGGATGAAGAGCAGTCACAAAAGCATACTTGAGCTTATGGAGCCTTAGAGCCCACCTGCTTTCTGCCCATACCAATGGCTAGTAGCTCAGCTCTACCGTGGCCACAATGGCACACTCCATTTAGCAAGAGCTGAGGATATTTGCTAGTAGGTGGGGCTGCCCAGGCCACATATCTGCCCAGCCACAGACTAAAGCA
Organism: Balearica regulorum gibbericeps; assembly: GCF_011004875.1. NCBI lineage: Eukaryota > Metazoa > Chordata > Aves > Gruiformes > Gruidae > Balearica > Balearica regulorum. The sequence continues at coordinate 12,177,257 of NC_046189.1, read as the reverse complement.
AACCTGGCTGAGGTCAAATACACTCAGGCCTCCAGAGAGGTTTAGACATCAGGACAAAACCTCCTCTGCTCTAGGAAGACAGTGAGCAAGCCTGCATCAGAGAGCAGGCTTAGATGTTGTGGTGACTGAGCTGACAGCATGGCAAACATGATGGTTTGATGGATCATTGTAATTAAAGCAGGTTCACTTCCAGAAACCTCACTGCAATATTGTAGTAGAAATTGTGATAATCCAGATATGCAAGCTTTCAGGGCTAGGTCACACCCCAAGGTCACCAACACCTTGCCTCAGCCTTTTCCTGAGAAACAAGCAGTGAGCGCAGTTCCTGAAACAGCACTAAAATCTGTACTCACATGATGGACATCTGGGTGCCGGGTGCACAGGGTGCCCAGGAAAACCTTGTTTCTGACTCAATGGTCTCAAAAGAAGGAAAATTGTAAGTAATTAGGTCCAAAAGATGATCCAACTTCTTGTCCAATATTTTTGTTGCAGAAGACAGATCATTGTTACAATCAGCATTTGAATACACTGTTTCTTGGGGCATAAAACATTGTGTACAAATGGTGCATTTAACATCAATGCTGAGCCTTGCACACCCAGTCACACAAACCTGTCTACTCACCAGATAATCTCTCTGAACCTTGTGGGACCCTTCATGAAGCAGAACCACCACAACCTTTGAGCGCAAGGGCAGCACAACTCAGGTTACTGCTCGGCGCATGGCCCAATCTTTATTAAAGATAGTTCAGTGAGGCTCCTATGGAGTTATTGCAAAGCAGGCTTTTGCCATATAGCTTGAATATTACAGCCCATGAGACCTGGCAGCAAGTTCAGAGGAAGTGAAGCATCCAAGTTCTTTTCCGGTTTGTCTGCAAAATGTGATACATGACATGTTTTGCTTGTGATGATCTGCTTTATTTGGCAGGCAAGACGAAAGGATTCAGTCATTGTCCAGTAAAGCTTTCAAGCAGGAATAGCCAGGCAATCAGTGCAAGAACAAACAAACAAAAAAACTGCCTAGGATTCTCCAACCCTAAGGCAAGGCAAAGTTTATGCTCAAAATGCAACTTTTTTTTTTTTTTTTTTGCAAAGAATATCTTGGCAAGAAGAAATGGAAATTTAAAAGCACCTTTGGCTTCACTCAGATGATTTCTGTCGAGGCCACCATCTTCTTCCTTTGTGTACTTGGTTACTGATGATGTGTTAATATGGGACATATTCATCATTGCTTTCTGAACTGTTTCTGAAAGAAGCAGACACTGTGCATACTCATCCAGACAGGGTAATGGTACCACAGACAGCTGTGCTGGGCCATATCCATAAGAAGCACAAGGTAGGGGCAATGAAGACACCACAGGCATGAATAACTGAGCAACCAGCAAGGCAAGGTCACCACGAGTTTCCCAAAATGAGCCCTCAACATGCTGGCACTCAGGCTGCCCCAGAGGCTTGCCTAGTGCTCATGGTGAGCCAGGCAAGCAGCAGCCCCTCTGCTTCAGTGGCGCGAGAAAGAAGTGAAAACTTCAGTGTCTACTTCAGACACAGATGAACACAGACTTTTATGTGTTTAGACTAGTTTTCCCCTTAGGACTGGGGCTGTGTTGGAGCCGCTGGCCACCTGTGTCCCTTGCTGCTGCCCTGCAGCATTTTTCGGAATACTCTGGGAGAAGAAACGCAAATATATTTCTGGAAGCTATGCAGCAATCGGTACAGCTGGAACATCCTTCACCCAGCCAGCAGAGCTGCTGGCTTCAGTTTTATTTCAGCTCCAGCAACATCGTTCAGCAGAGCTGTGACAGTATTAAACCTGTCACTCCCTACCCTGGTGCTGCTATGGCAGCCAGGGCACTGGGTGCCAGACAGGCTGCTCAAGTCAACCACTGCGTCTGCTGGGTAACAGGTTGGCCACACTGGAGGGGACGTGCACACATACAGCTGTTGTGATCGTAAACACATGCATGACTCCAGTTCCAGGGGAAACATATCCACATCTGGGTTATCTTAAGGCTGTTATCTGTTTGATCTATCTTCTAAAAAAAAAAAAAAGTAGTGACTTTTTTAAAAAAAAAAACCACCCTATTTCATAGTTATAATCCCAGTGGCTCAGAAGCGCTGCTGGGACAGTTTTGAGGCCTAAACCACTCATCCATCAGCCACAGGACAAGCAACAATCTTCCAAAGCACTAAGAGCCTGTAACTCAGACGTAGTGTCAGTTGGCACATGGCTGAATAACCTTGGCCCACAATCCAATATACTGGCGAGTAATCTGATGACAGAAGCTGGTTTTATATGAACTAGTTTTGTACTTTCCACATCCTGCATTTTGATTTTTACAGCTATCCTTCATTTGGAGCAATATGTCTCCAGACGAGATCAGGATCCTGTGGTGGCAGGACCTCGAACATACAGTATTATCACTGCCAGGAACGGCTTGTGACAGACGCAGCCCAGCCTCACTAGGAAAGTATCAGTCACGCTTTGAAGAGGTGTTCAAGGATTAGGTGCTTTCCCAAAACAACTTGGGATGTCTCAAACTCAGCTTTGAGCTTCAGAGAGCCAAGTCAGTGCCCTCTCTACAGGCAATTCTTCCTCTCTTGAATGACAGAGGCAGATTTTACAAAGTTGCAGCAAAATTTTCTTTGGGTTCTGACTGATTGGTAGATTTGTCCTGCTAGTGGCCACTCAGCAGGAAAGCAAACACTGCAAGTGGGCTGTTCTACATCACTTCAGATCTTTTAATATTTTAGTAGTGGTGTCAGTAGGGAACAGGAAATCTCAGGAGTATCGAAAATAAAACCTCTACAACTCCTTTATTGCAATACACAACTCTGAGTCATCAGTGGAGTTTGCCCTCAGCTCAGAGTTTTCCCATTAAAATAAGCCCACTGAAACCAGCTGTGATCAGAAGGTCTTTGTCCTGCATCTAATTTACCCTGTCAAAGCATCTCTTCCATCCGCATCTCTGCAGGGAAGACAGAGACATCTCCCTGTGATTCCACCTCTAGTCAAATCCCCTGTGCCTTACTGAAGATGACAAAGATAATGTTTTCTGTAACATCCAACAATTAACTGGTACTGCACATTAGGAGTATCACTTATTCCATAATCTCCCTCCTTTATTCCAATTTAGGTGGAAGCAGGATAGGTTTTATCCTGCAGTGCTTGAGAAACTGTTCAAATACACTCCCATTTCTGAACTTTTCTCTGCTGTTCTGTTCATTTTTGCCATATAAAGACATAACATTTCCTCTAAATGTCGCAAACACAAGAGGAAAATACAGGCTCTTCAAGTACCTCTGTCTGCATCTGATAAAATGTAGTCTCTGAGTTTGGAGTGGTAGTGTTGCTATTTCTACTGTACTTCAAAAGAATGAAGCTTCTCTTCTGTCAGAATTTTTTCTTAGAAAAGTATAAAGCAAAATTAATACTTTGCATACCGCATTCCCAGCAGCCAAGCTTTTGAACAGTTAAAAGTCTATTTTTTCTGAATAGTCCAACTGCTGAAATGACTTCTGTTAATAATTTGTCAGAAGGATTTAGGACAAGCTTCTTGAAGGCATATTGATCATTTTGAATCAACGTACAAGATAATAGCTCTGGAACAGCATGTACAAAGCTGCTGAGTAAAAGTCATCCTTTCAGATAATCATATTCATGAGGTCAGTGGAGGACACCAACTCTCAGCACTTTGTTTAGTTTCCACATGATCTCTTTCCCCTGGAGTGTGAGATTAGATGGGAGAAAAACCAGTTACTGCTCATCTCCCAACCAGTCACCAGCACTGAATCTCACAGCACCGCTACTGTGTCAGCTACAGATTCCAGCAACCTAAAGTCACAGCCAGGCCACAGAGGGAGTGAAATGAAAGGACCAACTGTAGTGAAGTGCCTTACCCCTTCTTTGTCCATCTGCCTCTCTCCTGCACATCCCACCCAGGCGAGCAGGGGTTCACAGCACCCCAGTGTTCATAGGTACTGGCACTGACGCTGCTCTAGCCATTGCACCTGAGGAGGACTAGGGTCTCCAGCAGCTTGAAGGCAGAAGGTGGATTGAGATTTAGGGGCACAGAGCTGGGAAGGGCCATCAGGATCATTGGATCCAGTCACGCCACGGGGCTACTTGGAGATTCAGTGCCCTCCACTGTGCACAGATCAGTGTGACTTACTAGGAGCCTGAAGTACAATATAATGGCTCAGCCATCCATCGCAGGACAGGGGTACGCAGCTCATCAGTCTGCAAGAGAGCCTGCTCATGTGGCAGGGAGCAGGGCAGGCAGGCACATTTGGGATGATGCAGCTGGCTCAGCCAGCCAAGCTACAGAGGGGCAGGAGTGCCTTTTGCAGGAGAGAAAAGCGGAGGTAGAGATAAGTCTCTGTTGTCTCTATGGCAACTGCCAGGGAGCTGCACCACACTCGCTGGGGGAGAAGGGAAGAAAGGGAGAGGGGAGAATAAAACCCAGAAAGCATAGCCAAGAAAATGCTTAGCAGGGACAAATCCACAAAGAGAAAAACAGAGCTGGGAGAGGAGCAGTGCAGGCCACTGCTGCTGAAGGGGGAAAGCAAAAGGGTCACAGTAACGTCCAAGGAGGAGGCTCTTAAGCTCCCAACACCAGGGCAGCTCCGCCAGCCTCCCCATCTGCATCCTGTGGCACATGGACTGCTGCAGCCAGGCACTGCTCTCTGGCAGGCCAGCAGAAGTTCTCCATCATTTTCTAGGAGACATCAAAAAACATGAGAGACTCAAATGACTGCACAAAGGTCATTAAGCCTGAGATGCCAGCAGTGCTGCAGTGCATGCATAATTTAAGGTCTGAAATAGTCATTTTACTCAAGCCACAGATTAATATTAAGCTCAGATAAAGATGCCAAATGGGTGGTGAATAACTTATATTAATTGAAATCCATCTGAAAGAATGTAAAATAAATATTGAAAAACAGCAGGCCCAGGATCATGCCAAAGCTGTACAACTTGTTTCATGTTTGCATCAGAGTACAATGAAAAGGCAGTTTTGATTCAAAGTAGCCACATTTGTTCAGCTCTCCCTCATCCAGGAAGGCTTCATTCTGTACAATCTGGAAGTCAAGGTGAAAGACTCACCCCTTGCTTCCCACACAGTCACAGCATGAGAAGTTACTCCCCCCAAAATGGAAAGTTACTGTGCTTGCTCCAGGCCTCCAGGAGACTCCTGTCCCTACTTATCTCCCCTCTGTTAGTCAGCAGTCATTGGGATGCCCTAATGGTTTGAGAGAAAGAATGGAAGACAATTCCTAGGGACTTCTCTTTACATAGACAGAAAGAGCTCATTTTAAAACCTTACCTGTGTACGTGATATGGGCTCTCAAGCTTGCCCAAGTTTCAGTTATAGCAACAGAGTGGTTTGCACCACTGAACTCTGTGATTCAGAAAACACGAGTGCAAAAGCCTTGCCAAGCAGAGGAATTAATAGCACAGCCCCTGCCAAGCCAGGAGGGCATTCACTTAACACAGAAAATCTCTCAGCTGCTCATGCAAACAGAGGACAGGCTGCCAGCTCAGCAGCGGGTCAGACACTTAGTCCAGGCTGAACAACACACAAAACCTAGAAACTCCAGGCTGAACAACATGCTTCCCCACAAAACCTAGAGTGAGGCTTCGCAGGCTGAGGTGTACCTATACTACCCACAACCTCCCTCCAAGATGAAGGCAAGAAAACCTTTTCCCTGGAGGCAATGGGAAGCAGCCACGTTACCTGACATAGGCATGGAAGATATTGCCCTCACCTTGGTGCCAGAGGAGATGGAAAGGTTGAGGTAGTCACATCCCTTGACGTGACCATAGGCTGGCTTGGATCCCCAGGCTGTGTCCTTGCTGCTGCAACCTCCTCAGCGGTTGCCTTTCTGTGAGGGCGAGATGCTGCATTTCAATGAGGGCCAGGGCCTCCTCAGCTCCTCCAGAGGACAGGAGCAGGGAGGATGGTGGGTGGTGAACCCTCAGAGAGCCCCAACCAGCACCTCTGTGCTCCTCTCTTCCTTTGGCAAGACAAGAGCAATAAAAGCATGGTACCACACTGACTGCTGGGGAATAACTATGCAATAATCTGCTGCAGCTTGCATTGCCATCCAATTTATCAACATACCAGCTAATTTACCAGCAGGAGATTGGCATCACCTGTGCCCCAGGGATGAGCTGTGAAAGGAGCTACTGCCATATGGCTCAGCCAAAGCACAAGGGGTTATAGTGACAAAACATGGCCTCACAGACCGTGGTTTCTTTGCCTCAGAAGTTTTTGGTTAACCGCCCTGTTCTCTCACCTTTCTGCCAGTTTTCAATCACTGAGCAGCAGCCATGCATTACCCCGCTGGGAGCTGCCCCGTATCTGTCCATGGGTAGTTCTCCAGCTCAGCACTTGTCAAACAAGAAATTTAACCTCCATTAACTAAAAGTCTAATTTAAGGAAAATTTGTTAAACTGCATCAAATGCTGTTGGGGATACCCAGATTAATAATTACTTTAGCCTTAATTAGGCTGATCTTAATTAACTTTCAAATGTATGCTCTGTGGAGAGGACACTCTTGTCTCAGTAAAGCAAAGTTAGCTGGGGATAGCTTTATCTACACTGAAGCAAGCCTCTTTTCCATGATATGAGTGTCCACATGGCATCAGGCTTTGGCTCACCTCCTTCCCCCAGGAAGGGAAACACAGTCGTGAAGGTACCACTCTGCAGTATCCCCACAAGTTCACAGCATAGGCTCCCTTAAATGTTGGAAGCAGTTCAGGTGCTGGAAATAGCTCTAAATCCCTTTCACATGGCAGGTGAAACCCCTGAACTCTTGTATAACCTTTATTTTTTTTTTGTTCTACAAGAAGATTCATTGACCTGAAAGAAGGATTACTAACTGAAAGACATTAGATTTAGGCTACCAGGTAGAAAGCCTTGCTAATCTTGGCTAATCTTATGGCTGCTTAAACTCTGCTTTAAAAAATTTCTGTTCAATCAGTTACTAAACAACCTACATTCGAAGGGCAGACTGATGTCATTAATTACCTTTATCCCTCATCATATCTCTCTCATCAGTCTTAAAGAAAAGCTTAACCCCCTACTTAAAAATTTTCCTTTCACTTAGTGGTTCATGGAAGATGGGGAGTTGTGGCCTGCACGGGGAAGGCAAGGGCTGCATTGCATTCCCAGGAGAAGTTTGGTTCCCTGCTCTGCCACAGACTTCAGGTTCCTGTTAGCTGATCCCCTGCCCTTTCTGTCTGCATGTCCCTCATGTGCCCAGTGAGGGCATGCTACCTTGCCTGATGGACTTGGGAAGCAGAAATATTGCAGGGTGCAATAGCATTAAAATAATGACAGTCCCAGCCCTAGGAGTCCACAACTCCCATCGGAGCCCTTCCAGGAAAAGAGGACAAACCTCTCCACTCCTTGACATATGCATTACAAAAAAAATGGTGATTTCATGGCCTATTTCCCTGCCATCTGGCACAAACCAACCACTCAGCAGGGATCTCACAGGATTGAGGTGCCTTCTCCAAGTGGAAGCCATTCACTTGCCAAAATATATAGCATGAGACCAGAGGGTGCACAACTTCCTCCCCACCACCCTGTGTCCATGCACTGTCCCGCAGCGCTGAGCAGGGCACATGCCAGGCTCCACTGCCCCACTCTACCCATGCACAAGGGCTGACCCTCCACCACAGCGGGAGGCAGTCATGGCTGTGCTTCGCACTGAGTCTCTCTGGCAGAAATAACCACACGGGCAATGGCACTAAATCCTTGTCTGATATCTCAGCCGTTCTGGATGCCGTTAGAGGCAATTTTCTGTCCAGCCGCCCGTTTTAATGGGATGTGCAGTTAAACAGATTCATCCTTTCAGCTTCACTCTGCAGAGCCTTCACTCTCCAGCCGCCACCACTCCCATCCCAGGGAATTACAGTGCTCTCTGTGTTTCTCTCTTGCAGGCAGGCATGTTGCTCAGAGAAGTAGCTCTTGCCAAGAAAAGGGTATAATCTAGAAAGCCACCTGCTCAGTGTTCATTCTTTGAACTCCCTACAATCAATTTGCCTTTCCCAGGAGAAGGTGCAACTGTTTTCATTGCAAGAGGAAATAGAAGATTCATGATGTGCTATAAATGTACAGCCAGTCCCAAGGAAAAGGTTCATTTGCCTCACTGAGGGGGCTGAAACCTGTTATGTAGGAGAAGCAGAGACACCCTAGGATCCTCGATGCTGACCTTCCAAATTTCATGACACTGTCCTTCATTCTCTTGAAGTTTATCTTCATGTTCCCATCAGTCCAGGTTGCAATGTTAGCACCACATCAAACAAGATATGGCACTTTACTTTCCCGACAGGTCTCCATTTCCTCCCTGTGGCTTTGCTCCTGCCAGAAACACTGCTCTGTTGCGATGGGGGTGTCTGGTGTTTGCTAGAGGGGATTCTCTTGGCTGGTTACCTCGTGGTGGTGCCACAGTCCATCTCAGACCCCAATCTCTAAAGGAGTGAGTACAAGGTCTGTGGAGCTGAAAATCACCTTTTCTCCTTGTCCTAGTTTTTGCAGATGTGAGGGTTCAAACCATTTAGTACCACAAAACATTTTTCAGCAAGCAATAACAGCAGCATCTGCCCCTATGTCTTTACAGGATAACCTGAATCCCCACAACCCCACCATCATCTTTCTTGGATTTTCTTGGTCAAAGAACGCAAAAAATGACCAAAGAGATACATCACTTGGCCTTATACAAGTGTACACCTTGTGACAAGCTGTCACAGCTAGCTATCTTTTATGCAGATAAAGGCTCGATATCTCTTCAAGGGTTTCTACTACAAATACTTGCAGGAAACAGCATGAAGCAGACACTGTTAGGATAAAACCAAATTCTCTCCTAAAGTGCACAGCTAAAACAGGTGGGACAAATTGCTGCCTAAAAATTACCTATTTCAGCACTGAGAGTTTAGCTGCCCAGGAAAATCTGCCTTGCCTGAGATGGCTGGCAGCCCTGTGTGCAGAGTTGCTGCTACAGGCAATGACCAGCACCACTGTCCCCAGGAGCCCATGGTCTCCTCAGGGTGAGACATTGCTAATTGTGCAGCTTCTCCAAGCAGGAGCCCTCGGCCCCCTTTCAGGGAGCTGCCAGTGGCTGGAAGGTACCATGCAGGGATGCACCGAGCCTCTTGCAGCACCAAGCCTCTCCAGAATACGGCTCAGAGCACCATCTGTGTCCTGCTTCCCTTCTAGGAAAAGGCAGGTCTAACTGCTACCTGCTGCCTTGGGTACTAGGAACACATGAGCTGTTTTTTCTTGCTGGATAGCTGGGATCCAGAGGCCCAATATGCTACCCAATAAAAATTCCTCACCAGGCCTAAGGCTCTTTCCCATGCACATCATTACTAAATACTGTTTAGTCGATTTTTACATCCAATTTGAATAAATAATAGGAGGAATCAAAACTGGTGCCATTTTGTCTTCATTAACACTGTTGTCTGACTCCACATAGGAGACTTTCATCTGTCCTTAATTTGATGCCTGGTAGAAACATTTTGCCTGTGGACATTTGTGTTCATTTGATGTTAATTGTGACCTTTAAGCATTAACAAAAAAAATCCCCTGGCAACAGCCTCTGTGCACGAAGAGAGTGTGACAGACCCAGTGTCAGTTTTCACATAACACATCTCAAGACCTGGGAGAGAGAGACAATTCCAACTGAATCATGGCTGCAGGTTTATTGCAATCACCTTGAATATCAAGAAAATATCAAGTTAGAATCAATTAAAAAAAATAATTCTCCTCTGTGGAACTGACACACCCCAGCATGAGCAGAAGCATCGCACTCAGTAGTACCATTCAATGGCATTAATACTCTGCGCTCACTGTAGCTCTTCTAACAGACCCCATGATGGGAGAACACCACTGAAATAAAAGTCACAGTGTTTTAAAAGCACCCAGTGGCAAGGGCCAAGCAAGCCACAACAAGAAATGCAAGTGTCAAGTGGCAAAGCATTCAGATGCAAGTTTATGTGTGGTTTTCTGTATCTCAGCAAAGAGGTCAACTGTGCCAACAGATGGTGCCCAGCTCACTGACAAACAGCCCGAGGCAATTCCTCTATCCCAGTACACTGGCTGACAAGTAGAACAGCACAGACGAGATACAAAGGCTCCTCCTGGAGGGCTCTCCCAGGCCAGCCCTGCAACACTGCCCCAGGGGCTGAGCTCTGCAGACGGCCTCGGCACAGGATAAAGCTTTCCTTCGCAAAATGGTCGATATGGTATGGGTCTGGAAGACCAGAGAGAAGCAGAGCACGGCAATGCTGGAAGTTTTCACTGCTCCTGACCCACAGATAGACCTGGGTTTGCTGATCCCCCCAGCCTGCTGGATTGCAGGCGGTCACTCGCACACATCCTGCCTCTGCTCAGACCCTAAATACCACAGCAAGCTTTCCAGAAACACAGGTTCAGCTTCTGCTTGCTGTAAAGGACACGTGCCACACAGCAAGTCCTACCCAGCCTCATAATTTGCAAACCTGATGCAGTCTCATGGAGTTGGTGTTTTGGGTTTAGTCTGATGTCAGTTCTTCAACTCTGCACTCAATTGCTTCCAAAATGTTTTGGGTGATCTGACAAGGGATACCCTACCATGTCTGTCATCAGCTGCCTGTTGCTGTACACCTCTAGACTGTTTTCCTGGCCAATCATCAAATACCTCAGAATAACTCTCCACCCTCTGACTCAGGAGTTGGGACAAGGTACCGCCTGGCAAGGCAGCAAGAACCAGGAGGCTGGGATGGGCCTCAGCAGGAATCAACGGACCAGTTTGTGTGGGTGTCTGGCTACTTACAGACTGGCAAAACATAGTCACAGCACTAGCAGGTGAAATCACAGTTTGGCTTTGGTGGGAGCTGAGCCCATTCACACTGCTGTTGGTCTGAGCCTCCTAAAACCAGCCTCATTGGGTGGTCTCTGAGTGAACCGCTCCAAAGCAAGCTTCTGCCAGCCCAGGGCAGCCCCGCACATGCCAGAGAAGGCTTCCTGTGGCCCTGGGCTGGATGCCCACCGGTCCTACACAAAAGCATTGCACAAATAATCTCCTTTTCACTGTTTGGACTCCATAAAACCTAGAGACGACCAAAGGGCACAAAGGAAAGGAGCAAACTAGATGTCCTCTGGTGCTGAGGGAGAGCCAGTGGCATGGCTTAGCTGTAGCTGTGCTGCTCTGGCTTTGGAAACACCCTGTGCAGGAAGGCTGCTGCAGACCAGCAGAGCATGGCTGAGTCGGGGCCCATGAATCCCAAAGGTAAAGGCAGGAAGGACAGTACATCAACATCAGCAAGCAATGGACTTGCCAATATCAATACGGTCTTCAATACTCTGTTTCTGCCTCTCCAACACACTCTATTTCTTCATTTTTCACTTTGGGAGAACCCAGCTATGAAATGCAGCAATGACCAATACTTTGGCCTATTTGTTTAGCACAGGAGGGAGCAGCAGCACCACTCGCCCTCTCCCCTGCGCACAGCATGCTAATGCTGCAACTGCAAAGCTGCAAAACTCCTGCTGCGCTTTGCTGCCAGTACCCTTCTCCATCCATCAGCATCGTAAATAATCATAGCAGCTCCTGCTGTCTGACTCATAATTTGTATCTTGTTTCTAATTGTATTATGTGTAGCTGGTCCACCAGATCCTATCTGAGGAAGCATACAAATAATTTATCTGTATTCCTCCATTCTCCCCATATGTACTTCCAGACAAGCCATATTAATACTGGTCTTTGTCTATTTCTAATCTCATCTCCATCTCATATACCTAGTATCTTATTTAGCTGCATTTTCAGCTGCCATCTGAAATTAATACGTCACCTGGCATATTCAATCTCTTCCCATATTCTAAACTCTTGATTACATACACTTCAGAGACTAAGGATGAACTATAGGCATTCAATCAGGTTGACTTTGAGGACTAATACTTTTGGGTCAAAAAAGATCATCAGTTTTGTCTTACAAAAAGTAACACCTGATACGTTACAGAAGGCAGAAATATCTACAATATTCTTGGTGGTACATTGTATCACTGAAGCACAGCAATTTTGTGATTTTGCATGCCAGAGTCAAATGAGGTGATTTAATGAGATGTCACTCAAAACTGATTGATACCTGCAGCCAGAAACCATGTTGAACAGCACTCCTACCCGCTGGGCCACAGTGACAAGCTGCTTGCATCCAGTGTCATCAGTGCCGCAGCCCCAGCCACCGTGAAGCTCCAGGAGGGCTCCGACAGTGGGAATGCCACTAGGTCCTGGGGGCCGTGGCCAGGGACTCTCCCATTCCCTGAGGGTTTCTCCCACGGCCACCCTACAGCCACACTAATCCATGGGTCAGGGATGGGACCAATCACCATGGCCACTGTGGTCCCAGCCCTCGCTGAGGTCTGTGCAAACTTCTGTTGGTGAAAACCAACCCCACCAGTTACCAACCTGCTCCCTGCCCAAACAGCCCTTCACCACCATGGCAGGGAGGGTGACAGCTCCTCCTGAGGGCTCTCAGCCAGCACTCACACCCACGCAGACCTCCACAACCCAGCATCCCTCCCCACACACAACATGCCGACACGCCACCTCTTCTCCGTGCTCACTTTTGGCCTCAAGTGTCACATTTGCTTCCCAACTCTACTATATTCATATCTTAATAAATGAAGGAGTCTCTGCTGTGCAGTTTAACAGGGAAAATACTTCTAACACCACCAGTAACTCAAACTTGCCTTTGCAATCATTCATTTTTCCTCCAGTTTCCAGAGTAGGGTGGTGTGGACTGTGCACAGCAAACAGCTGTCAAACATAACACTGCCTCCTGCTCATGCAGTGTCTGCTGAGATTTTGATTTCTGCACATTTTCGTGAAACTACTCCATGAATATTTTCTGCAAAACCAATTTATTCATAAACTGTTTCAAATAATCAGAGAGAGTGGAAAATCCTCATTTAAAACATGACCTGTTTGATTGGGGGCATGTTCACACAGTACTTTCTGTTGCAGAGGAACAGCTGGTGGGACAGAGTCTGCATCACATTCCTGGCTCAGTCACGCACATCTCGGTTACTGAACTTGTGTATTCCTCAACATTATTTTAACAAGGAAACTTTTTTTTTCAGGGACCTGCTGTGGAAAGCAAATGCAAGACTGCTCAGCCTGAGTCTGTGCAAAGGCAACCCAAAGGGACCATGCCAGAATAGTCTCAAACAGTGCTTGTGCCTCAGATCTGGGAAATGCATCCTAGCAGTACTCTCCAGCTGCCTGGGGAAACATACTGCCTTGTGCTTGGTGTGGCAACGTGGAGAAATTTTACAGGTACGATATTATGGAAACCTTTGGATTTTCATGCCTGCCCAGGGAGGTGAGAGGGGCTGACAAGGAAGGGCGTTTGGGTGCCTGGTGTTTGCTCTGTTGTCAAGTGCACATTCACTGTGCCCAAATGTTTTCATCCTTCACAATCACCTTTCCCCTGCTAAGCACTGCACTTTCCAAGAAGTAAATCTCAGGTTTATTGAACGTGTACATCATCTACTGCTGTTGCGATATGAGCTGGGGCCACCACGCTCAGTCCCAAAGCAAGTAGTGGAGGCCAGATGAGATTGCTCCTGTAACCCCCTCACCTTTTTCCTTTTTTTGAGGCTTCCCAAGTTAGTCTTCTGCACAAGGCTGCTGTCTATTGCTACAGGAGTGGGATGGAGGCCAAGGAGGCTACGACCTAATATTTTAGTCTGAACAGATAGATGGAAGAGATGGATTATTATACAGGAAAGCACTCTCTGTGCATGCAATTATCTGATAACTATCTATTTTGGGAGATGAATCTCAAAAGGAGGAACATGCATAATTCTCACCTTGTTTGCACTGGGAAGCTCCATTATCCCTTTAAAAATGGAATAAAATGCATGAAAAATGATACAGAAAGCAGCAGAACAGCATGGTGTTTTAACTCATGCTGAGCTCAGGAGAGAGAGGGGGAAGGGGTCAGTCCTGCTGGTCATGCCAGCATGTGAGATTTGGTAAAAACCATTCCTGCTGATTTAAGACTAATCAGGTCTGTGAACAGCTGGACTAATTCAGCCTCTTCCCGTGCCTCGTGGCTAGATTCCTTCATGTACATAAGAAGCAAAATGCAAGTGAAACCTCTGCATCCACCTTTCTCTTGTGGGTCCCAGTGCCTAACACACAGGCGGAGGTCAGGCTGCAGCCTCATGTTCCAGGGAAGGTGCTGCTGGGGCCTCTCGGAGCCACTCGCCCCATCTTTGCTTGGGAAATCTGCAGCAACTTAACACCTTTGAGGTGGTTGCCCCTCTGCCATGCTTGACCAATGATACTGGGTCTGAACTAGTATGGCAAGTTTTATTGAAATGGTATTTAAGGTATCTGAGTTGCAATAATACGGTTCCTATTAAAGCAGGACCTTCTGTCAAGCAATTTACCCAATCTAACCCACCTTTATCCAAGTCTCACTGGTTACCTTCTGTGTTAAATCACTTTAAAAACATGGGTCAAAGTTGTTTCATAGCTTTACTCTCTCAGTAATGTGCAACATGAACATAATAGTGTTATTAAGAAGTCAAAAATAACTTAACACAATAGCTATATAAGATTCTCCAATGGTCAAACTTTCAGCAATTACTTTTTGTTAAGTTCAGAAAATTAGCATATTTGTTAATAAAATTAATTTAAAAAGTAGCTTTTCAAAATAAAAGCAATGCTTTAAATAAATATAGTCTTTTTTATAACCATAAAACAGTCCTGTTAAAGGTTAACACAAATACTACACTCAAGCACAGTACTTAAACAATTGAAATGAATGTTGTGAGCATACATGAGCTAGACACTGGGAGGAACGAGGATGCATTGCTTCATGACATTCTCCATCTCCTTTCTACAGCAGCACAAAGAGGCATCCAATTCTCGGAACTACCCTAAGCATATGACATGCGTCAGGACATTGGTAACTGCTGCACAAAAACACTGGTACCCTGTTTTTACCCCAAGCTATTTCTCTACACTACATCTGTAGCAGTTCTGCATCCTTGCTTCAAATTTCTAGCACAACATGACTCTTAACCACGACAACGTAAGGCCAAATGCTGCTTGCTCCATCCAACTGACTTTGACATCTGAGCAGAAGGCAGCAAGCAAGATCTGATCTCCTGCAGTAAAGCTCAGTTTGTAAAATCTGTAAAACCCTCCTTCCAATACTGGCACCACTGGGTGTTTCAGAACAGCCTGAAGCTCACCTTCAGAGTTCATGATCACCAAAGGATATTCACAGCTTTCCTTGTAACTATGGGGCTGACTAGCTATGTTCATTACTACACGAGTTAATGCCTATCAGCAAAGACTGTAGCTGTCCTGTACATCTACAAGGTAGCAATGATTTACTGGAATGAAATAAATCAGCTAGTTCTTATGTTAGTATGTGCTATCTGGGTATATCCTGAAGAGCAGTTTGCTAAAATTCAGTGAAATATACACCTCAAATCTAACCATAATCTATCCAGCAACTCTGACCATTTAATATCTCATTTACTTGAATTGTTCATTAAAAATCACATTCAGGATCTGCAGCAAACCACTGTTTTTTCCCCTCACAAAAACAGCTGTCGGTGACATTTGTTGTTGTATTTTGTTTGCTTGTTTAAACAACATAACAGTAATGTAACCTGTAAGTTAAATGATAAAAGCTGGAGAGTAAAATAAAGCACAAAACTGATACAAGTATTCTCTATTTGTTTTGATCTTCAGAATGAACAGGCCTATTCAAAGATGACAAAGGAACAAATTAGCAAATGGCTAATGTAATGCATGAAAAGGCATCTATAGCATTTGCATGTGCACGCACACATACATGCACTTGCATACAGACAGCTTGGCTTCATTAGAAATCTCACTACCAGAGTTTAACTTAGATAAATTAACTGCATTAAAATACTGACATTGTGAGGATTTTAATACTATCAACACCCTGTAGAGGGCATTCCTGTGTGAATTTTTAAATGCTTTAAAAAAATAGTTTAGAGTTATTGAAATCTGTGACAAATGTGACAGCTCTGCCTCCCCTCACAGTCTCCCGTTCTCATCTCCGGTATCCTTCTCCTGTATTGCCTCCAGGCACCGTTTTGACTTGGCGTCCGCGTGCCCACTTCCAGTTTTGCTCAGTCCACACGACAGGCATGCCAGCTGGATCTGCTTCATGTTCTCCAGGGCTTCGTTCTTGGCATTCTTCAGGAGATCTCCTTGGCCCTGAGGATGCACAAACAGACACGCAGGAGAGAGTCAGGGATCGCACACATCGCTCAGGACCAAAAGCAGTAATACTGCTCTTGTGTCTCTGCCATATTGTTTGGTGCCATGGAACAGGATCCAGGTCCTGTCTCAAATCCCCTCTGCCCCCTGTGAACGCCAGCCCCCGGGGAAGGGACCAAAGCCCCTTCTGCAGCCTGTTACCCAGCTCAGCAGGCAGGGTGAGCGAGACAGACACCAGACTACCCCCACTGCCAGGTCACCCCTTGGGAGGTAATTTGGGCCTGCCCTTAAGGAGCCCGCGGGGGAAGGCATTTCCTCTTCCACAGTCAACAGTGCGGATCTGCCAGGGACAGGGCAGCGATGGCACATGGTACCCCTCTCCCCATGCCACTGCTCCGTCCTTGTGCCCTGGCATCAGATCCCACATGGCAATGGCTGCCCTGGCTGCATATCGCCAGCCAGAGGTCCCCTACGAGCTGTGAGACCCCTGGTTACTCACCCCTCCTTGCACCCAGACTTGCTACCCAGCCTTGTGCCTCCCTTTAGCAGAGGCAGGCCAAGCTGCATGCCTGTATGAAACACAACATCCTGTAGCACTACAGTGAATCCATCTGAACCGTTTTGTTTGGGACCTTTGAGCAGGCAAATGCGAATGAGAGACTTCATGAGCAAAGGCCTGCTTCTGTATCTTCTTGGAGCGTGTAAAGGTGAGGTGACTAACAGGGTGTCAATCCAATTTGTAACTATCAGGAAAAATATGTTACATGAAATTTGTATTAAGGAGTTGGTGTTCAGAAATGCCAAAATGAATATTTATGCAATATTGATATCTCAAGTGCTGCAAAGCAACAAGATCCTGGTGCTAAAGGATACAAATAAATAAAAGCCTGGAGATGCATCTGGTTATTAAAATTCAGTATCACTAAGAACTTCGGCAGCTCTTCTCCTAATGTCACCTGAAGTACAGCTTAAAGTATACCACCCGCTGCAGTTGGTTATACGCATATTCAGATGGAATACCTCCACTGACTGAAATGTCACATTTGCATCCCTGCAACCTAACCTGACCTCCTGTGAACCACAGATGCCTCACAGGGTCTCAGAGGAGACAACAGATACTACAGCAGGACCTGGGGGTACACTGGAGGGGCAAATGATCACCGACCTTCCTTCAGTTTTCAAAACAAACCAGATGTGTCAGAGGAGTCACAGTGCGACACCTTGCAGCAGTGGGAGCATCTCTGCTCTCCCTTTCCCCAGAGCTAAGAGGAAGGATTCATCCCACACTGATGAGCACAGTCCCCTTTTCGCCAGCGCCTGGCACTAGACTTGCACCGCCTGAGCTCCTGTAAACAATGAAGAAACAATGGTGGCTTGAAAGTTCCGCTGCACTGGTAAACACCACGTGGGACATCACGTCAGCCAGGGATGGCAGCCCGCGCCCGAGAATGTGATTGCCTCATCTCCTGGTGACATGAATTTGTCCCTACTGAAGAATGCAAATTGCTACCCAGATGCTGGGAATCCAACTCAATGTAAGAATAACAAAAAGCACTGGGACTGCGCGAGTGGCTCTGTGCTATTTGGTATGAAGCTCTTTTGAAGAGATTTGTATCTCAGCAGCATGACAGTTATGGGAATACACAAATAGCTTGGGATCCAGTGAGCACGGTTTGAAAAAACAAAAGAAGAATAATTTACGCAGCACATACTTCACATAGCTGTGATCTTGCTTTTAGGACAGAGGTTGAGCTTATGGTTAAAGGTGGTAGGCAGGAATCCAGGAGCCCTGTAGCTACCTCAAGCACCCGGCACACCCAGGTCTCCTTGCCTGTCTGCGAATGGCACAGGAATTGTGCCAGTGCCGTAGCGGCAGGGATAACACACTGAGGCATAACCAAAGAGATCTAAGAGCAGTATCATTAATGACATGATAATGTTATCAAAAAAGGTGGTAAATTCTTTCACTACACAAATGCAGTTTTGAATAATTTGTTTTTAGGATGAAACAGACCCAGCTGCAGCAGGGTTGCTGCTTTTTCTTATCATGCATATGGGACTGAAGGCACCAAAGCCTGCACCAGCATGCAGACAAAAATCGGTGTGACGATGCTTTGCAGCCTTAACTTCTCTAAGTCAAAACCTGGCGCTATGTATTCATGCACAAGAACAGAAAAATCCTCTTAGCACAAGAAACAACTCAAAATAGACATCCTGACAAGGACAACTAAGCCCAAAACCTGGGAAAGCCAGTGCAACAGAGAGGTAAAATGATGACAACGAAGGCCCAGTACCCTGAAGCACCCTGGCATCCCCTTAGGGTGTCTGGGGGAAGATTTCTAGGAGCTTGTCCTCTGCTGTGGCATGACCAGCATCTCCCCCGGCAGCAGGAACAATCACCCATGCTGTGCACAGAGGAGGAGGAGGAGGTTTTCTGTCCTGCAGCAGCACAAGATGGATACAGCTCCATAAGCTGACACAAAGACCTTCAACTGAGTCTCTGTTGCCTTCTTCACATCCTCTTCCTCCTCAGGGAGCCTTTCTCAGGGTGGCCCACAAACAGTGTTTTTGCCTAAGGACTCTCTGAGACACTCATTTAAGGGAAGCTACTTAGGATTTGATACACCCCCGCCTGGAGGATGACAGCCTGAGCCCACCCTGCCAAGACTTGTATCTGAAGCCCCCAGAAGCCAAGGGACTTCACACCCCGTGTAAGGGTGCCGAGCCACTTGTTCTCCCTTATGCATATTCTGATTTCACATTTAAGTAACCAGGCAATTCAGATTACAGGTTTCATCTGAGGCAATGCACAACATGTCTAAGTGTTCCAAGAAGAAAAACACTCCTCCTGAGCATACTTCAAATATTTTGAAGATGTTCTTATTTTACAGCGATCTAAAAACAGAAATGGACTTATCAAAATAGTGCAATTCCATTCATGTGCAGACCAACTGATTTATGTCTTAGTCTCCTTGTATTTTTTTTATTTTCAAACAGCTGGTTCATTTGAGCAAGCTGAAGGAGCAAAAATTATTTTGAATCATCTGTCACAAGAAAATTAACGACAAACCAGCCCCCTCTGACAGAGCTGTCATAATTCTAGAGACACCATAAAAAAATAATCTGTGGGCATGCTCCGTTTGAAAAGCCATCTGTTTGCTTTGAAAAACTGGCTGCAAGCATAATCCATTTGAGAAAAATGTCAGCAAAATTGTGTCAACACCTAAACGAACTAAATACTGGATAGAAGCTGGAGTAAACTTTAAAAGTATGATTGCGTTGAAACAACCTTCATATGTCAGTCATTGTGATCATCTCTGTGCACAGAACAACCCTCTTTGCCCTTACAAAGCATCTCTCTTCCAAAGAGAGATCACGACGGTCCACTTCGGCATCTATCCATCTATCTCCCTTCTGCTATTGATATCATCAGCCTTCCTGAAAATAAATACTTGTGAGAAAGGTTAAAGTCAGCATTTGGCAGGACACTAAATTAAGCCAGAAGAGATTGATCAAGTGTTCTACTTGAAAAACTGATCAAGAGGACCATTTTTATTTAGAGTTAGGGAACATTAAATGTCAGGTTTCCTACACCTAGCTACAACTAACTGCGGAGCTTCAGCACCAATTAACATTACAGTACAAATAATGCTGCTTGTCAAGCAAATGTAAGATTATAAGCCTTTACCTTGACAGGGTAATACTATCTAGAAAACAGGGATAATCTGACATGGCTTTAAATATTGCACAGTTTTAGTGACAACCTATGAAAGGCTTTAAGAAGTGTAGGTAGTTCTAGATAGACACTGGTAACGGCCACAGATTGGACAGATTCTGTATGCTGTTCTTTGGGAGTTTTTTTGTTTGGTTTGTTTTTTTCCCCAAATCAAACTCCTAAGTTTTTATGAGTCAAGACAACAACTCATTATACCCAACAGCAACCCAGACTCTGAGCTTGGAGAAATGAGAGGAAGAGGTGGGTTAGGTAAGCGGCACCATTTTGTGTTCGACTCCATAATTTTATTTTTTTTTCAATACTTGCATGTATATTTCTACATAAATATAAATATATGGGCAGGGGTATGTACATTAATAAATAACTGCTATTCTATTCCTATGCCTTCTAGGAAACACCCTGCAACATGTAGACACATCATGACACTGCTAGTTCTGGGTACCCAGCAGTACTGGGGACTGTGGCTACTACACAGGCAGGACCCAAAGCCCCCGTGCTGGCAGCTGCCTGCACCAGCATCAGGGGGCTGCAGGAGGACCCTGGAAAATCCCATGTTGAGCGATAGGGCCATCCTGGCATTCAAAACTGGTTGTGTTTTCAGGGAGGCCAAAAGAGCAGCTGCGAAGGCCATTTTGTAATCTGCTGCTTGCTAAAGCAGACGGTTGCTTATCTCCTGGCAGACACGTTCTCTGACAGCACATTATGGGAGCTTTCCTCTCTGCTCCTCGAGGGCTGAGTAAACAAACAATAAATATCAGAGGTCTTACCGCCCATGTCACATCGCGCTCATGATATTACTGTTATTTTTTAACTTTTTCTCAACGAAACAAGCTTACAATTATTATTTAATCACAAAGTAAAATCTCCACCCCGGAGGCTGCCAGTGGTTGGCTGAAAAAGCCAGACACGGCCAAATAAAACAACCGCAAGCACTGCATCGCTCCACATTTCAGATGTAACATGGGCAAGGTAACGACACTGATAATCAGTGCCGAGGGACTCGGAAAGCAGAAATGCTGGTGAGCTGCTGTGATATTCAGATACTCTGTGTGGAGGTGGCATTGACCGCAAGGGGTGCATTTTCAAAGTGTCAGAGTGGGACTGTAATTGTGTTTAATATTAATAAGGAGGCACACAATTAAAAGATCGCACATGGCTTTCAAAATGTAATCCTGAGGAGGAAATCATTAATGAAATGATTAGACTAGTATGTTAAAGGTATTATGAAAGGCAGATATATTTCCATGACTCTTTCAAAGTTAAATGTGGGAACAATGGATACGAATTTATGATACATCCACATTTCAGAACAGAGTGCTCCAAAAACATACAGACTATTTCTGTATCGATGCAGACCTTAAAACCCCACCCTTTTCATTATTACTGTGTCTTGTTTGTCAAGAGCTTTGCTTGATTCTCTGTGATAGAGATCATAATGCACATGTTGGCATAAAAAATTACTGTACACAAAGATTATACACAAAGCATATAATCACTTCTTGCACGCTGAAAAATAAAGGATTGCAAAAATGAGTTACCCCAAGAAAAAGCAGGGACCCAATGTTATTTGCCAATTTGTTTTAAACTCTTGCATAGTAGAAATTCACTTCCTGTCAGGTAAACAAAAAGCCTATGAATATAAAAGATGGTAGTTGAATGGCACTCCTCGTGCCACTGGTGTATCATTTAAGGTCTGGGATTTGGGGGTAGCTTCCCACATGCCCAGTTCTGAACCAAATACAAGAGCTTGTTTCTACCTGGCTGAAGCCAGCACCAGCTTTGCCACTGAGTAAATCGGGCAATCCGACCAAGTCCTCGCTGGGGCCCGAGTCATCGCGCTTCTCAGTACGTGCTAGTAATTGCAGATGTCAAACTCAGCATCTCATTTTGGTGTATCAGCATGTTACTGACAGGCAAAGACCTTGTCTCCCATTTCCCAAAGCAGGGTCTAGCAAAAATTTGCAAGAAGGAAACAGAGCTGAGAATCAATTATATCACATAGAGAACAGATCTGAGATGCATGAAAAAGAAAATAGCCACCCAGGGAAAGGCAGTCATCATTATATGAAGTGTTAAATCTCTGTAAGCAAGAGCAGGAAAGAGAAACTATTGTGCAATAGATTGTCGTGTGCAGCTTTGACACAAGGTTACATGATTAAAAGAAGGTGATGATGAGCGTTAAAATTGAATCAAAGGTTGTGCCAAGCAACAAGGTCAGAAGCTCTAGGGCTGATCTGCTCAACTCATTGTAGCCAGCAGCTGGGACACCTAGGACAGCAAGGGTGAGGAAGAAGACAGAGAGGAGGAGGAGGAATAGTTAACAGGAACAATCTCCTAGTATTTCTGCATCTAACCCAGATTACTTCTTACTTCATCCTTTCTCCATTTACTTCATGAACGATGCTGGCTCCAGGCTTTGTTACACAGGGGGCTGAGTGGGTTCAGAGAGCAGAAAAAAACTCAGGAAAAATCCAGGAGAAGCACAGAACCAGCCTTGGCTGCACTGTATTTCCCAACTATTTTACTACTTATGCAGGGAAAAAATTCCTATTCACACCTGATATTTGCGTGAGTCTCGGAAATTAAACCAGACCCACAGGTAACACTGGCAGCTTCGAGGGCACTCACCCGCGGCCACGAGTTGGACTACTCTAACACACTCAATGGTTTTGTGACTCAGATGGGTACTCTGACCCAGGTGGGGAGCCTGATGCTAAAATAGTAAATGTGGTGTGTTAAGAACAGCGTCCAGGTTACCTGAAAACCAGTTCCATCTGATTTTAACTACTAATATTTAAACTCCCAAACTAGACCAATCTGCCAATTGTTCATTATTAGGCTGTCCCACACAAACCCCCAAACTTTTAAACAGATTTAATTTGCCATTTGGGTCTCACCCCAAAGGTCTGCATTGGAGAGGATGATTAAACAGGGATCTACAGAAGTGCTAGCAGTTAGTTTTCTAGGAGACTAGTGACACTTCATTGCACAGCCAGGTAGTCCATCCCAGAGCACAAGGTAGTGACATGAGCAGTTGGGAAGAGGGAACACCAGCTGCCTCTGCCAGTGTGGCACCCCCTTGAAAAACAGCCGTGGCATTTTTCACCTTCTTTTCCAGCTGTTGGAAAGGTGCAGTTAAAATTTAAATGGCTGTGCTGGATACTGAGACAGCCCCCTCGGCACCGCACTAGGCAAGGCTCCCCGATTTATTACAAAACTGTCAGCCCACCACTTGTATAGTCCCAAATCGTGGGACACTGCCAAACGCAGACCTTGAGGGCAGTCTGGGACATGGAAATGAACAAAACACCTCTGTCCTACAAGGAGAACCTCAAAAACAGTCATGCAATTAGTAAAAAAGCAAATACTTAGAAACCCTTCTGATTCTGGCTGCTGGCCTTGCCTTGTGCTGCCTTGTGCAGCCATGGCAACTTAGGAAAGAGGGTCTGTATTTGTAATTCTCTCACAGGATTTGCCTAATGAAATAAAGGCGAAGGACATACGTGGCCAGCTTGCTTTCTGAAATGCAGTCAAGTGCCCTCCCAAACCCTACTGGCCCTAGACCAAAGTCTGAGGAGGAATTAGCGTCAAGCATTTGCTTGAATGCCTAAGTGGCAAAAGCACTCATGCTGTAGCATTCCCTATTGATCTTTAAACAGAGCTCTCCACTGAAATCCATGGACTCTTGCAAATCAATCGCACCATACAGCTACTAATCTATTCCTTCAAGCAGGCATTTTACGTATAAAAAGAGTGGGCTTTTATTTTCATTAAAAAAAAAAAAAAAGCCTCTTGCTTCTTTGTCATCTGGGTGTTTAAATTAAATTACCTTATATCAGGCTGTCAAAAGCAATGAATGTGAACATCGACTGTCTGTAACTGTGTTGCAGCAGGAATTTGCTTTCAGAAATAATGGCATTAATTTGATGTTAGCCATGTGCTGACCAGTTCAGCTGCTCGTGTCTCTCTCAGGCACTACATCTAGCGGACAGTTTGCAAGCACAGCCACAAATGTATGGACTCTCACTGTCAACCCCTCCACACTAGGAGCCTGTGTTTTTTCTGGTGATAAGTTTGAAATCAAAGGGTTGGCTGGGAGCCCAGGAGTGCACAATCAATACTAAGACAACCTCACATCATTGAAGAAACTGGGGTATTATTTATTTTTGATGCACAGCCATGAGATGGAAATCAAAGCTGTATGTCCAGGCATTTATTTCTTAGTCCTCCTTTGGTCACAAAACCCAATTGCCCACATGTACCAGCACTAGTTGGTAACTCCAGTAAAGTCCAGAGCACCCCAGAAAAACAAAACAAGGGGAAGAAAATTGAGGCAGAAAGGGCAGACTTGCTCTGAGCAAAAGGACCGGCTGCAGGAAAAGCTATGTTTTGCAGCTACCAAAACACCTGTGCAAAGCAACCCCTGAGCGAAACACTTGGCTGGGAATAGCTGGCACCCCCCCACCTCCCTGCTCCCTGGTGCCCTCCACACTGACTCACAGCCGCTCAGGCTGCAAGCCACACAGTTAACATCAAAATCATGTCCTTCATCACAAGTGTTGACAGCAAAATGTCCATTAACTTTGTCAGAAGCTGAAAAGGCTTTACTGATTCTGTTTTGGCTGAATAAATACAACAGTGATCTGCATGGTTTTGGGGTTTGGAGATTTTTTGTTTGGTTGGGTTTTTTTTGGGGGGGAGTGTTATAGGAGATGTAGCATAAGAACTCACTGCTCTCCTAGGACCACTGCTTAGGAGAATAGCTAAAAAAATTTAAAAAATAAAATACCTGCAGCTGTGCTTAATGCTAATTGAAATAATCTAAGATGAAATGAAATTACGCCAGTCAGAGCACAGAGTTTCCGGACAGGTAACAAAGCATACTCATGCAGTGCTTGCTCCTGCGCACAGCTCCTTACGTTCTCCTTGTCTCTGAGTAACCACCTGGCACAAACACTAATTTCTTAGCAACTATATGGTTTGCAAATCCTCCTGCTGTGGCGGCGGCTGGCAAACATCACCAGCTGACTGGGGCACAGGTATCTGCAGAAGCCACCTGAGCTCCCTGCTCTTACTTGGGGACAGGACACCCCTCTGATTTGGCTGCTCTCCTCCCTTCATACGAGGTGCCGTGGGCAGTCAGTTTCTAACTTGTTCACAAGCAGCACAGACCACAAACAACTTTATGCTGAAGCAGAAAGCTTTAAGCTGAGACCAGAAACACCAAATCACATGAAAGGTTAATAAGGAAAGAAAAAAATAACACAAAACGCTGTCTAACTGCTAGGAGGTTACAGAGTTTTAGCAGATCCCTAAGCAAATGCTCTGATCCACCTCACCTCTGTCAACTGGGACAATCCCTGCCCAGGGACCAGCCCTGTCACTCTGGTCCCCTGCAGCCAAAGGCAGGTTTGCTGGTAAGACAGGCCAGTGAGCTTGGTAAAAGCAGAGCTGAGCCACCTTCTCTAATCACGTTCCCCTGGCCAGAGGTCAAAGACGCTCCTGTGGGCACAGCGGCTGTGGGCCCCGCGCTAACTGGGCTTGTTTCCCTTGGGAGAATCCCAGCCTCACCTGCCCAGTGCAGATGTGAAACCAAGTACAACCATGAGCGGGTACAATTGTTTTTGTAAGCAGCACGCTGACACAGCAGGCAGAGAGCTATCGAAACGAAGTGACTCGGAGAGGAGGAGATTATCTGGAGGGGTCAGAAACAGGCATGGCTGGATGTGAGAACCCTCTGTGAAAGACGAGAATGGAGACACAAAGCAAACCGAGTGAGCCAAGCACAAAAATAAGTGGTGCAGGATGGGGACCGCAGCATTCACTTACACATTCATTGCCTCAAAATGTCAATGAGGGAAACTGAAGAAGCACAATTTCCGACCCATTATGATGCCATGCCACAGAAGAGGCTTTTTGGCAAAATTGGACTGAATTTTTAGGCCTGATACAGAGGGCTGTAGTAATACCTCCACAGTTGCAGGTGAGAGTTGGAGAGGACGACTTTAGACTACCCAGCTTCAGACCACTGAGTCACCCTCTGAAGGAAACAGTCCTCCTGATGTCACTGGCAGCCTCAAGTCTCAGTCCATTGATCCCAGACTGCTAAATCAGGCCCCTCAGGCTGAGCTGTGCGACTCCCACCACCTTTGTCACTGCTTGAAAAGGTAAAAAAATTTTTAGGTGCTTTTAAGTGCCTTCACGTGGCTCTCCCTCTCCCTGCTGCTAGGTACACCAGCATCGCCAGGTCACTGGTGCGACGGAGCAGGAGCCCAGGCAACACCTAGTGAGACCACACAGAGCACTTAACTGCAATTATCGTCACTCCTCGCTCTGTCAATTCAGAGCGACCACAGCGTATCAGTAAGGCTCCTCCTGCCAATACGGGACCTATGTCTGATCCGTAACACAGGGGATGCTGGAGAAAGAAACTCCTCTTAGTCTGACTGTTGTGTCTTTTTAGTATGCTCTCTCACGTACACAGCCTGACATAAGCAATGCCATCTTTTTCTTTTTGTGATCTAAAAATAAACAGCAGCTGCCACAGCAACAGAATCACTGGTCTTGTCTCAGCTTTTCTCCCCAAATGGATCCCACCTGTACCTGGGGAAATGACCCATAAGAAAGGGTCCTTCAGCTCCTGCAGGGTTCATTGCCTTGCACTTGATTTTCTCCGACCCAGGAAAAAGATGACTGTACCTGTCAAGTATACAACATATAAGATCGCAGTTTCCCAATCCCTTGTTCATACAGTAAAGCTTACTTCCACCCGCAGGCACTTGGGCCTCTCATTTCCCTAGCTCCCATGCAAGTTTTTGGGAACGCCTGCCACATTTAGGGCTTAGGGGATCTACCATGGTTGCTGGGGAAGAATAACTGCAAAGCAAATGCCTGGTCTCACTGAACATCTATAACTTCCACTTAATGTAGTTTGTGGCTTTCAACTAACTGTCCAAGCCCTCCCTGTGGATCTGTATTGCCAATAATCATGTATGTTAACACAGAACTCTTGGCTCCGCAGATGCTGGTGGCTCCAGAGTACAAACATGAATCAATACCACCACTGAGTTAAATAGTGTTTTTCTTTAACCTCAGCCCTCGGAATATGCTAGTGGTGTGGATGAACATATTCTTTTTTCAATGTCAGGAGGCAGTAATGGAAGCTGGACTGGCACCATGAAACGGGGAAGGTCATGCCAGCAAATCAATGCCTGCTGGATTCAAAGTTCAGCTCCTGGACACAGGCAAGTGCAGAAGAAGTCAAAGGTCCTGGCTAGCAATGGTATGATGCACATCCCAAAATGTGGAGAGAATTCCTATCTATGCTCAGGAGGGAGAGGGGGAGGACCTGGCATGCACACAGAGACATACTAGTCCCTAGCTTCAGCAAAGCCCAGGGGCCAGGTATCACTCGCTTATAAAGTATGTTACCGGATTTGATGAGGCCACTGGCAGTGCCAGGGGAAACCCAACCACCATCTCAGCAACAGCAGAGGAGGAAGTTTGGATGGAGCAACCGGCAGCTTTCATCGCCTCCTGAGCTCCCCCAGGATATGAGCTTAAATTAGACACCCATTCCCCCACAGTGAGCGGGGCTTTGTAGATGCTGGCACATAATTCACATAACAAAAGGGGCAGTCAACTTCCCATCATTTCTAAGTGCTGGGAAACTGTACGTGATCCACTGACAGTATCCGTAACAAGCTCAAAATATACCACAAAGGTAATTTTTAGAAGACATTAAACCTCTTGGCACACACCAAAGCTTATATTCAAACATAACAGTTTCAGGCTAGCACCAGTTTACAGCTCCCAGAGAACGGCACAATTCAGATTTAACAATAAGCAAATGCTGGAGAAAAACCAATGTACAAGCAATCCTCTCTTAACATTCCCGCCATGTACAAATCAGTACCCCGCTCCCTCCCTGATACTCAACAGCCCTACACAAATTCAGAAAAAATGACTGTGGGTGGAGGCTTCAGGCAGCAATTCCCTCCTGCTCTGTCCTGCCACGGGCCACCTAGAAACAGAGCCCTTCACTCAGACTCACGCTCCTTCGCACGACGGCAATGCACACACAGGCTGCTGAACGGAGAAGCTCCCCGGTGGCACAAAGAGCAGTGTCTAAGTGAACCGGGGAATTTAACAGTGTAGGAACATGACTGCTTTGGGTAAAAATCCTCCCAGAGCCTGTGGGTTACCCTGACTCAGGCAGGGCCCAGAGCCAACACACAGGAGCCCTGTGTTTGAAGGAAAACAAAGGGAGTTTTCTCTACCTGCATTTCGTTAGCCCTGAAGCGATCATGGCTCCGCCAGATCTTTACCAGGTCACACAACACTGATTCACAACGGCATTCGACAGTTTAAAACACAAGGATGACAAAACACCCTGGCAGGCACCATCAGTGTCATCTCTAGGCAGGCCAGAAGCAGCAACATGTGCTAGCTGAGGAGGGACAAGATGAGTACAGCAAAAGCAAATTCTAGGTTGTAAAGTGAATTTCCTAAATAATGGAGATTAAAATACAACTGAAATTATTTAAAAATGTAACATGTCTTTTCAATAATAAATAACCATGCAACTGAATCTCTCTTCTCATGTATTATTTAAGGGACATCAGGAATCCTCCAAGTCGCATGAAGAGACAACTGGAGTTTTCTAAGCAGTAGTCAGTCCCAAAGTCCAAGAAAAAACATCCATTTTGTGTGTCGCAACACATGAGAAATACCATGCTGCTTAACTGACCACCCTGAAACAACAGTGAATGTAAGGGGACCAAGAAAAAGACCACGAAGGTCTTCAGCGTCGTGAGTAATCATCCAGGTGAAGCACCACGGGACACTGCCAGCCTGGGAAGGGAAAGGTCACTCTGAGCCCCTCACTAGTGACAGGCGCTGGGGCAGGAGCCCAGTGCCACCCCATGAAAGGACCCAGAGGAAAGGCTCCTGCCCCTCCAGCACACTGCCTCGCTGCTCCTGCTGCGTGTGGCAGAGCTGGCGGCTCGGCTCGGGTTATAATGCAATCTTTAACACCTCACAGAGGCAGCTGCTCCTTTTCTTTCTTTCTTTGTTAGTACAGCCATTGACAGATAAAAGCAAGAAATGTGTGAATCCTGCTGAAACTTATACTTTCATTACAGCCTTTTTAATTCCTCTGAATGAGGTCATGTTGTCAGATTGGCACAAACAAGATTCCCAACTTCCATGTCTTCCAGGTTGTGTTAATTAAGTCCAGCGCCAGATACGGCAGTCTTTGATATCCATGTCTCAGATGAAAATGTCACCGTTGCAGGGGAGGGGTCGGTGGCAGAAGTTGCTGAAGTTCCTACACCACTTGCAGTTCCTGCCTTCACTGTCTTCTTCTCCAAGGAATGGGACATGACATTGACCCTGTTTTTACACCCAAGCAATGCTCCTTTAGTGGGGAGCCATCTACAAACATTATTGCATTCAGTCATCTTCCCTCCAACCCCCCTTAGCACTGCCCATTTTCCAGCTCAGTTCTGCTCAGGCACGCATACGAGCAGGAGTAGCTCCTTTTCCTCAAAAGATGAGTTCCCTCAAGGAACTTGTAATCCTATCTGCTGATTTTTCAAATAACCTCCTCATGGGTGATAATCTTGTTATTGGTCAGAGCAGCAGTTGGAGAACAAACTCTCTCTGTATTCACACATCATCGTTACCTGAATGTTAGTAATTACTTTTCCAGTTGCACAGGCTTTGGACGAGATGACCCACACCCCCAAGAGAAGCTGGCCTTCACACCCAGGTGCTGAAATCCCTGCCAGGTTGGTAGAGAAGAGAGATGCCACCAAGACAGCTGAGGCTCAGGCTGTGATGGGGTCTGCCCCACCAGCAGGAGCACAGCAGAGGGCCAGATCCCGGACAGTTACCCCAGGGTGAAGTCAGCACAAATACAGAGCGATAAACTCATGCGAACCGCATCACAGGTAGAGACAGCTTTAGAGTCATGAGAAGTTTAGTCAAAATCAAGGGTGGGAGAGATTCAGACGCACAGGTAGGACAAAGAGCGTGGTGGTTCCCCCCCTGCTGTAGCGTGATGTAGATGATACACACAATTGGGGCGACGCGGAGGGAAGGGGGAGTTGAGGCTGGGGAGAAGAGACAGGAAAGATGGAGACGACAGCGCAGCACAGGGGGATACCTGAGACAGGACAGCCAGCCGAGCAGGGGGCTTCACTGAGCAGCCAGCCTGCACAAGGAGAGGCATCTATTCTGGCAGACTAGTGCTATTTAAACATCTTGACAAGCCTCCATTTGTGAAGCAACGCTAAAATTGGTTTTCTACACACAGCACCTCAGCATGCCAACCCTCTGTCGGGCTCGAAGCCCATGTGGCTGAGGTGGCCTTGGCACAAGGGGCGACAGGCACAGTGACCCCACGAGCTCCTGGCCCTGTCCCCACCACCATCGCTGCAACGCCATGCACCTCACCCTGCGTGCGCAGCCAGCAGCTTGGCATCGGGTCCACGGCTTTTGGCAATTTGTCACGTCTCAAAATAAAAGGCACATCACAAGATTGTTTGCCATCTCTCTCTGGCTTATTTTAGTCAAATACAAGGAAAATGGGCTAAGCAAGGTATTGCTTGAGGTTTCTCATACCATCTCTCATTTCTCTAATTTGTTCTTTTTGTCCCAAAGTTACTGTTGCTCTGCATATATGTTTGATGGCCTGTCTCACCTCCTATATACATATATGCACGTATGTTTGCACACATACAAACCCATCCCAGTGGAATTGAAGGAGTAATATTTATATCTGAGATGCAGAACTTTGGATTGCAGTCCAAAGGAAAAAAAAAAAAAGTTTACAACAAAGGAAGGCAGCTCACAGCACTTGTTTTCTGGATGAACTTTGGTGACCTTCCATTTTTGGTCTGTTCTACGCTTGAGTCCCACACTGATTGCAAGAGGGTCTCGTCCCTAAACCCACTGTTGTGAAACACCTGCAGGAGCAGAGCCCCAGTGCTGAAGGAGGAAGAGGGAAGTGAGAAAGATGGCAGAGACCCACATTTCTCTCTGGTCATCAGCTCTTTCCCCAAGTGCCAAGTGACTCCGGACCCCTGGGTCCCCTGGACGCTGGGTGTCATCATGGAGAACACCACAGCCTCATACCAAGCACCTTCCACGCCAAGTATCTGAGCAAGGCTTAGATACACAGCAGGTAAATATTCAGTTTGATCCTGCATTGGAGCAGCAGGAGGAACTACATAGCCTCTCACAGGCCTTTCCAGTCCTATTTTCTATGCACCCAAATAGCTGTTAAAGGCTGGAGAAAAGTCAGAAAACGGTCCATGCTCCCTGAATGAACAGAAACTATTAATTGGGCTTGGTCCTGCGGGGGCCGTGCAAGGTGGGGAGGTGAGTGCTGCTCATCACAAGCACCAGCACTGCAGGCAGGCAAGCGCAGGTGCACATGGATCCCTGTGCCTGGACAGTTAAGCACTGACTCTGCCTGATCCGAATGTCTGGACAATCGCTTCTTGCCAGTATTGGGCAAAAAACCAGGAATAACCGACTAATATGGGACAAAGTCTCTCCTCTTTGTCAAGCCATCCTTGGACTCCATGCCCTAACACGGCTCCTCAGAAACTCACAGTATCATGAAGGAGCAAGAGCTGTGAACCCTGGCAGTTGTTGCTCTCCCTTCCCCCGTTAGTCTCTGCTGTTGCCAGCATTTGTTACTTGCAGATTTAAGATTGCCTGGGTGGCCTTCATGTATATTTTAAACACATGTGAATATTTAATTTGCTCTAAATCCAATTCATGTCTTGAAATTTTCCTTGGCCAAGAAAAGAGAGACCTTGTCAGAAACACCATCAGGGCCTCAAAAGCTCGCAGGGAGCCACCAGGTACCCAGAGAGGCCATGCTGTACTCGTTTGAGACTGCTCACTACATCCTCCCCGGAGCAGCGCTCGCTCGGCAGCATGGCTGACAGCCAAGCAGAACAGGATATTCCACTTGATTAACCAGTACCACTGAGAGACTGGGATTACACTCATTTTACCCTGATACACACTGTTGAAGTAACTTGAGAAGTTTCCATCACCAGATACAACTGACAAAATCCACCAAGTGTCTTTTAAAGTGCTCCGGTTCCTTCCTTTGGGCTTGGGCAAGAAAGGCAAAAGCCACTGCTGTGAGAGCATGGGGGAGAGCTCGAGGAGGCATTTACCAACCGAATCAGCAGAGAACAGCACTCTGCTCATACAAGAAGGATCCGCCTACCTCGTAGTTACACAGTTTGGTTCTCTTGGCTTACAAAATAGACTGATCAAAACAGCTTTGCATGTGAATCACACACTTTCACCTCCATATCTTGTAAGTCAATATCATTTAAAGGAAGGCTCTCTGGAGCTGGGAGCCTCCACCGCACTCACCACGACATTCAGAGCATGCAAAGGGCCCGGGAACGAGTTGCACTCCAACACTGCTCCTCCAGGCTCTTCACATGCTAAGAAAGGAACGACCTGAACCCATCTCCTTCCTCATCTTTCCTTCTACTTTTAAATAAATTGCTTCAAGCTAAGCAGGTTGGTATTTACACCAATAAACGGATGTTGACCTTGCTGGACCTTTTCACCTTCCCGTTAGCACTCTCTCAGAAAGCTAGCTGTTCTGTGTTATTTTTTTCTTTTTTGTCCTTCACTTCATGTGTAAGAGACCAACCTGACCTAGTGACCAAGTGAATAATTAAAACAGCTCTGCATTTCCTCATATGTTTTTAAAATCTGTCACCTCATCAAAGACTGATCGGCTCAGCCAATCTCAACTGCTGATGAGCCGGTCTCAGAGTAAGGCAGCAGATCCTTCAAAAGTAGCCAGGGCACAGTCTGGAGAGGTTTAAAAGTTAGAAACACCACTCTGAACTGCATCAACAAAGGAAATGCAAACAACCTAGGGACTAGACATCAGGAGAGGCATTTAACCTCTCCAGAAAAAAAGCCTTTGGGGTAACCACATTCAAAATATATTTACTAGGGAGATCTGGAGACAAGTAGACATGGTACAATACAACGAGCCTTGCATTTAAAGAGAAGTGTGAAGTCTCCATGCCACGCAAACCACTCCTGCCTACTGCTCTTGCTGGACTATCACTGTCACAAGATGACAGCAAATCACACGAACTTGTTGCTAAGCCACTATGGCTTAGCTTTCATCTATTTTTGCAGTTTCAAAAATTGAGGACTGATGTGCTTATGTCCACAGAGATAGATATATGCTGGGAAAAGGAGGGGCATAAGAGATGAAGAATTTGGGGACGGGGGCAGGAGGAACCCTGACTGACACTTACAGGGAAAGAAATATATGGTACACAGAATGCAGCAGCTTTATGGGGGCTCGTGAATTCACCGTGCTCTCGCTTAAGATCCAGAAAGTGTAAATTGTTGTGCAAATCCTTTGGCAGCAATTATATAGCATCTGGTAGAATATACTGTTACCATTGTGTTCAATTACACAAAATGTCCCCAAGATGCTGCCATGCTGCTCTTTTGTCCACTCTGTAGCATGCCAAGGAGTGAAGCCATGGTTCTTGCCTAACTACAAGAAAAAAGACTGATGTGAAAAGACCTAAATAAATCCTATTTACAAGATGGTAAAGAGTACTGTAGAGTATCCATTAAAAACGCTCCCATAGCGCACTATAATAATCCTTAAATTAAGCCTGTGAATGGACCTAGATGAGCAGCAACTCTCTGTGGTACCATTGTGCATAAGGTGCTTTAGAACAATCACAGTCCGATATGTTGCTTTTCTTCCTTAAGAAAACTGCTACTTTGTAGTGATGCTAAATTCAGCTCAGTTTAAGTGATGCCAGGTAAGTCTATGGCTGTCTGTACGTACATCTTTCATGTGGCTTTTATCTCTCCAAGTAGCCTCAAAGTGCACATTTGGGACTCTGCTACCCAAGCAAGAGGTCTGGATGGGGCAGGTCTCCCAAGCAACTGAAAACTGATTGCCACAAATGACTGCGATGAAGAAACAGGCCAGTTCTGGACGTGATGCTCCAGAAGTGCTATTTGTGCACAGTTTCACTGCATGAACAGCAAAATTGGAGCAAACATTGATCACGAATACATCATAAAATTGTGGATTTTTCCCCCAAAGAGTGAACTGCATTAGCAATTTAATAATTGTACGCCTTCTGCATTCAGCAACCTCTCTCTTTATACATCTAATCAGCACTAATTTAAATGCAGGATAATTAGCAGATACACTCACGGATGGGTGCTGAAATGATCCCTGAAAATTTAACTGCTTGCTATCTTGTAGCATGCACTAACAGTTGGAGCCCTAGTAAGACAGAACACACGGCAGCAGAGGCAAAATCTTATCATGGGCAGCAAAAAAGATTTAAAAAAACAGGAATGCATTTCAGAGCTGAGACTAGATTCCAACATTTGGGTGTTTTGCCCTTCAGTAGAAGACCAAAGGAGTAAATGCCACTTTATCTTTGTCTTCCCATGTTTTGTCTACAAATAAGTCAGTATGTTGGTATATTTACTATCTAGATATTTACCATCAACACGCAGGCAATTATTTGGTGGTATTGTTCCTAGACATTGTATGTGCTGATCCAGCAAAGCACAGATAGCCCAGCAAAATATGTCCGCAGACAGACAAAGCATGTCCACGTGACAGCAATAAATCTGAACCACAGTCAACACACTCGAACTTTGCTTGGCTTACTTGCCAGGCTCTTGGGACTCAGGCAGATCCCAACTTCTTTGTCCGAGTAAACACCTCCTCGTAGTCCATGACAATTTTGCCTCAGCAAGGAGAGCAGTTTTTGCAGGCTACAACCTTTTTTTCCCCAAACATTTTCAAAGACTCATAAAGTAATCATTAAATCAGTGGTCTGCACATGTGACAGATGCTGAGTGCGCCTCAGTTACTGGAAAACGCTTGGGACAAGGTCCCACGGGAGAGGCAGACGGAGCGGGCAGAAGGGCCCCGGGAGAGGCAGCAGCTGAGAGGGCTGGAGCCGACCCGAGCTGGCCCTGCACGCACGCTGCACGTACATACGTGAGTGTACCTGACCTGAAAGCCGTCTAGTGCTCTACAATGGCACAGAGTGCAAGTGGCTGTGTCCCAGCTCTCAGAGGAGTCATTAGCTCAAGGCCTGAGCTGCCTAACGAGGCTTCTCAGCTTCTGCCTTACAGGGCTTGGTGCCCCCCCCCTCTCCAGGCGCAGGCAGGAGGAGCTCACGTCTGCCTGCAAAAGCGGCCACACGTGCCAGAGAGGAGGTGACCTTGCCAGGGGAAGGCAGGAGGACGACCAGCATCTGGGGAGAAACAAGCACGAGCCCGTGAACCCCTTCACTCTGTGAAATGGAGAGCCGCCTATTTTAAAAGTGGGCAAACATCTCATAAAAACGAATTGGGAATTTTTGATGCAAAGAAGAGGGTCAGCCAAGCCAGGTGGTTTTGCGCACTCGTTAGGATGAAATGAACACACCATGGTCCCCATGAGATGGTAAACAGAAAATTTCTTTTGCTACCTTTGCATTTTCCTGGCACTTAATTAAATACAGAAAAGAAAACAGAGGCACAGAAACGGTGGTGCAAGGAAATAAAAATGAGCAAGACTAAATTTGGGATCATAACCTTTCCTGTAATGTTGCTGTGAGAACATGATTCTTCTGTCTTTTGTACTGACATTGTGCCTCTCATTACTGACTGCAAGCCTGACAGCGTTTTACATGGCATGGGACCAAATAGGAAGATGTGATATTTTAAAAATATGCATATATGTCAAAGTTGACTGTCACCAAGTTATAACACCCCTGTTCCTAGTAACATTTTTACGTTCTGGCAAACAGTTTGTCCTTCTAGTGGGTATTGCTAATATGTAATTAATTTTATATAAACTAAGGAAGAAAATGACATATTATTTTGATTCATTCTCGTTAGGTACCTCTTAAAAGTACCCCAGGGCATTTTTAAACATGAAGAATGCCCACAGTTACGATTTTTATAAAATATACTTTAATCTTGCACTCTGTAACTATTTAATGATTTTGCCAGTAGCAATTTCTTATTGCATCCCCTCTTTGTATTCAAAGCTTACCTATTGCAATGTGTCTTTATAAAGAAATACATTAATTAAATATGTCTTGGCTTCACTTGCCTAGGAAAAGACTATTTATCACTTGGCAGGCACAAGCACAACATAATACCTGCTATTGCTCATGGGCACCTCACACAAACTGACTACTGCCGCATGATGTAATTGCCTCCAACCACCCCGAGCGCACAAAGAGGCTTTCTCCCATCGGTGTTGTGCCATTCACTCACCTCATCTACTGTAAAGCACCTGATGCATTTGTGAGATGTACTGGGCTTTTTTTTTTTTCCTTACATTGCTATACCAACAACTAGTGAAATATATTTGTAGTGATCGCCCTGACACTAGACATATGGAGGATGGGGCAGGGCTGTTGATCTCTCTGCACCAAATCTTCCTGGGGACCTCTTGCCAGCACAGAGGGGAGAGTCAGTGTCAAACACAAGATGCAGCTGTAACCAGCAAATAGATTTGGTATGGGCAGGGCCACTGAAATGCAGGAAAAAAAAATAATTGAAAAGTAAGAACAATGACTGATGGTCTCATATCAGACACCTGAGCTACAACCACATTTCCAGTTTTCTAAGGTCATTTCTGAGCTGGCCTTCAGTCAGAATGAGAAGGTGTTTCATGTGCATTCATACCCATGGGCAGCTGCCACAAACTCTGTTAATATTTTATTATGTGAGAAAGGTAAAAAAGAAGTTGTGGCTTAGAAATGAAACACGTCAATTATTCCTTGACCTTGATTAGATGTTCGAAATGCTCTTCAATATGTTGACGATATGTGCTAGGCAGTAATTATTTTTCATGGAAAATGTTTCTCTGATACTCTACTGGTACCTTCATTAATCATAGGTCATCCTCAGAGGTCCAAACCTCTCATAATTTGACAAACATCTAAAAATGGAAAAGTTTGAGAGCAACCCTGACCATGTTTAGAGTGACTCTGAGCACAAGGCATTTACGTTACCTAGCACAGCTAAAGGTATTCAGATTACTGTTCAGAATTGCCTAGTTGTTTTTTTTTTTTTTGTTTTTTTTTGTCCTCTTTACCTACTTGCCTCAATTATGCTGTGTGGAAAAGGTCAGTCCCTTCCATCACGTTCTAACTGGTTGCCTTTTCTCTTCATCAGATGTCCTATTACCTGAACCTGCACTGACTCCATTACTCACTTTCCCTCTCTCTCACGGGGAATCAAAGTACCTGAACCACAGGTGTCCCCCAGGTCTTCTCTAACCCTTCTCTACTACCAACAGCCTCTCCCACTCATTTTTGCCCCTCAGCTTCTTTGTTCCTAACTCCTTTTTTCCCTCTCCTGCTCAGAATGTGTTAGTGTTCTTTCCATCTCCACGACACTGAAGCATGCATCTCCTACTACTCTTGCTACCACTACTGCACGTTATGTTTAGGTGTGTATTTGTTGGGGAACTTTGTAAAAATTCCCTTGTCATCAGCTGGGTCCCTGGGATGCCAGTGAAGGGAAAGGCACTGGGGGGCTCACAGGCAGATGCTGTCAGACAGAGCAATCTGCTTAATGGGAGCCGGAGGGAGGGAGCAGCAGGGACAGAGTGAGGGGAAATCAAAGTGTGATCTATCAGAGCAAGGTGGGAAATGAGCCTGTGAAAGGCGGCGAGAGCTGAATGCTAACAACCTGAAAGCTTGGCTCAGGTCCTCTCCTTGCCGTCTGCTGTGGCTGCACCAGATCCTCTCCTCTTTCCATCTTTGGCTGTCCCTGTGTAACTTCACCCAGGCTCCAACATCCAGCTACTGTGGCAATTTGTGGCTGGTCGGTGCCAAACCAGTAGCTAAAGCCTGGTGAGTGACGTGCTCGCTGTGCAGCGTGTCACTGCACAGCCAGGGTGAAGGGATTTTCATCCTTCCCTTTTATAGATGTTTGGATAATGCTCAACTTTTCTGACATTTCTGCAGAATCTACAATATTCCTCATGTTTTTTTCATGACACTCCCCTCAGCCCCATCCCTTCCCAAAGGGACGCACTAGTTCTCATTTTACAAAACAAGTATCTGAGACGTGGTGACCTCAGAGAGGTCACATTCAGGGTGTGTGGGGCGGAACAGACAACCAAAACCAGGTCCCTGGGCACACCAACCACAAGCTATCTTTCCTCTTTTGTTCAGGCTTAGAGAAATTCACTTCCACAGTTTCCAAACCAGACGTGGAATTAGATATATTTGATAAATCTCAATAATTGGGGGTAATTTATACATCCCATTAAAACAAAATGTTGCTTCAGTATTACTAATAAGACAGTAGAAATAGATGAGCTAAAAGAGCAAAGGTTTGGTTATAGAGTTAATAGGAGACACAAGGCGGTGTTTTCTGTGCTTACCTTCAGCACTGTGATATTCCATGCAAAACTCTCAATGGCTTTGCTTAATTTTCTTCCTTTCAAACCTTCCTTTGTCCCGAGGTTATGAAGCTCTTCGTGGAATTCCATTCCTAAAAAACCAGATCACTATATCACCCAGTGCATGACTGATTTCCCCTATAAAACGTTCAGTGAGCATTTTCAGTCTCACAGCCGGTACTTCCTACAACCTCATCCCGTGTTCCCCCCCCGTTTCCCTGTTATGACCACATTCTGCAGAGCATCTTCCAGAATAAAAGGGTCACGTGCAATCTTGCGGTTGTGCTTCCACTTTGTACGTAACTCCCCTTGCCAGCGCTGGGGTCCTGCGGAAGCACGTGCCTGGTCCTTGGCACAAACACTCCTCCAGCGCTTCTGCTTGCAGCCTGCATTGCTGGCAATATTGTGACAAAAGGCAATTGCTTGTCACTCTCCTTCAATAGATGATTTTGTACCTTGGAAGGCAGTCTGACAGACGTGGAAGATACCTGTTCAGCACAGCTAATACAGCCTCACATGCACAGCTCCTCATTAATCTTAATCACAGTCATCCAGAAAAGCCCTTGTACTTCACAATGATAAATTATGTCAGAAATGCATACTGCTAATCACAGGATTGCTGTTCCTGCAGCCTGGAGAACTGAGGCTTCCAACCATAGCCCTGGGAATTGTTACATTTCATTGCTAGTTTCTGTGGCAAATGTCTGCAAATCTGTTGCTGGATAGAAGAATTCAGAAAATCTGTAAGCAGATTAAAAACCATAACAAGTCCAATTAGCCCACCAATTCTGCAAGATGTGCACAGTGTATGCAAACATTTCTCTGAGTCTGGTGTGGATTAAGAGACAAAATGGAGAGAGAGCTGCTTGTGTTCCCTTAATTTGTACCTTACAAAGGCCAAATTGACACTCAATCACTCCCAAATGTCTGAAGCCCATCCTGGCTGAACAAACCAAGTTCCATCTCCAGTTGTTTCATAGCTCTCCCTCCCCTAATGTTTTAAGGCAAATGTCATTCCCAAATTCAAGCTTCATTGAAATGACATCAAAGAAACGCCCACTGAGAGAACACCTGCACGGAGTAGACACAGAGGGCTGTTTAGTGGGTTGCTGAAGGAGTCAGTCCTTTGACAGCCCAAGACAGGCTTGCACTCGGCATAGCTTGCCCGAAGCACTCCTGGAAGACTAACAATAGGTTTCTTCTTGCCTTGCACGGACTCCAGGAGCTTGACAACACTGAGGCAGTTCAACCCCACACAATGCAAAATTTCTCCACTGTTTATTTTCCAAAACTTCGCCCACTCACAGGTTTTGCCTGTCTAGGGTAACAGAGCTCCTGCAGGACTTCCTTCGGAAAACAGTCTAAATAATTGCACCCCAAGCAAGATTCCCCTGCAGATGTGCCTCTGACTTACAAATCATTTCACTTCAGTAAGTGAAAGGAAACCTTCAAATGACTCGCTCTGTCCTGCAAAAAATATGAAGGCTAATGGTGCTCAGCTCGACGTGGACAGCCCTGCCTTTAGGCAGCATCCTTTTAGTTATTTTTCCCTCTGGACCTCACTTCCCCACCTGTAACTTGGAGACAGCGCTGCCCTGGAGAAAGGGAGCCACAAACATTTGTTACACTGTGGGTAGGAGCACCAACAAAAACGTTTAGCAGTTCAGTCCTCCAAACTGCTGCTGACCAGGGCTGAGACTGCAAATGAAAAAAAAAAAAAACCAAAAAAACCAGCCACCTGAGAAGCAATCTGGGGGAGCAGGCAGGACCCCGTGACACAGGGAGCCCAGACCAAAACAAGCTATGATGTGAAACAAAGGTCTGGTGGGAACAGGTGTTCAAAGGGAGCAGGACTGGGGTGAGGTGAAGGACAACATCAGAGGCAATTCTACCTCTGACACCTCCTAATTTTGAATGCTTCATCTTGCCACATTGAAAATGTTATTTGAACAATTTGCCTGGGCAGCATTTGCAACAAACTAATTGGCCACTGAGCGTGGTGAGGGATTCTCTCTCTCCTGCTCCTTTCCACTTCATATCTCTCCAGCCTTCTTCTTATTTAGAAATGATATTTTAAGGCTAACAAAGCAAAACAAATGAAAACACAAGTAGATAGAGCAGCAAAGAGAACAAACTTGAGAAATTAATCTTTTTTGCTGAGGGAAGGAAGGAGAGGGGAACTGCATGAAACTCTGGACATCAGTGTGGTGGCACGGTCCTGTGTTGCGTTCTCTGTGCACATCTCCAGCCCTCTGCTCACAAAGACACCAGTGCCCAGGCAAGTGTCACAGGTTCTTCTCTCTGTGCACAGAGCAGAGTGGGCAGAAAGCTGGCTGATGCTACTGAGGGTCTGTATAATTTAGTGCAAAGTATTGCTCTTAAACTACACCAGCTAGAAAGACCCCGGGTGCTGCATTTTCCTGCCACTAACCCACTCCTAAACCCTCTGCACCTGATGAAGGCTTTGGGCTGAGGATATTTATGCTGCTTGTGCAGATATGCAGGAGGGGGCAAGGCATGACACCAGATGAGGCCCATGAAATCCAGCAAGCCATAGCTGCTTGCCTCTCCTCCCTTTGCCACCACAGCACCAGCATGGCTCCAGAGCTCTGAATTTCAAAGAGCAAGGACTAGCTTCCACCCCACTCTTGCACCACATAAAAATTAGTTAAATGCTATTGTTGAAAAGTTTCCAAATTTCCTCTAATTAAAAAGATGAATTAAAGGATTTACTACAAAACACCAATTTCATTCATTATTTACATTTAATAGAAGCAAATGGATGTAGCCTGCATCTCTTGCCAAATCCAGAAATGCCTATCAGAAACAATAGTATTTATGATTGTTGTGGTCCCAGAAGACTATGCCCAAGGACACAAATCAAATGCAGTAGCAAGCGTTTGCATTACTGACGTTCAAGGCTTACTACAGGTTAGGAAAGGTGCAGCTGTACAACTAAATGAACTGCAAACAGATTTAATCTCTGCAGTGTAAACCCCTAATAGGAATACACTGCGTGTATTTATTCAGCATGGTTTCTGATATGTGAAAGTTGATGGATTTAGTTTTAGAGGATTACCACTGCCAAATTTAGATTCTTCTATCTCTAGCAGGGCTTATTCTTGTGTATCGGTGGAAGCTACAGGAGATGTGTCCCCGTTCAGAGCCTAGCCTGCTATCCTGAACAAGTGATGAAGAGCGGTTTGGATGAATCAGCTGAAGTGGGTGGCCACCTCTGACACCACCTCTTCCCTGTCTACTGGTGCACGCGAGACAGAGCCCTAGTTCAGATAAAGACATCCAGTACAATACACCAGCAACATATGATCTACTTTAAGCCTACTTACAGTGGTTTGCACCCATATACC